>NW_008348789.1:6193712-6200528 GCF_000622305.1 Nannospalax galili
CTTTATTTGCAGACAATCTGATTCTATCATTAAGGACTCCAGCCAGAGCTGATAAATACATTGAGCAGTATTTAGAAATAACACCTTGAAGTCAGTAGCCTTTTTATGTATCATCAACTAACACAGAAAGAAATCCAGGAAATGATCATATTTACAATGGCATCAAAATCTTTAAAATATTTTGGAATAAATCCAACAAAGGAAATGAAAGTCTTTTTCAATAAATATATTAAGAAATTGAAGAAAAAAATTGAAGAATATTCCAGAAGATGGATAACATCCCATGTTCGTACATCAGTAGGATTTATATTGTAAAAATGGTTGACCTTCCAAAATTAATGCACAAATCCAATGAAATATCCACTAAAATTACAGCACAATTCTTCACGAGTTGAATAATTAATGCCATATTTCATATGGGGAAACACACACATACACACACACACACACACACACAACCCACAGGATAGCCAAATGAATCCTTAACTATAAAATAACTGCTGAATGGAGGCATTACCATCCCAGATCTCAAACTGTATTATCAAGCTATAGCAATAAAAACAGCATGGTACTGGCATAAAAACAGACGCATTGGTCAGTGGAATAGAACTCGGAACATAGATTTAAATCCATGCAATTACAGTCACCTGATTTTTGTCAAAGGAATCACAAATGCACACTGGAAAAAAGCCAGGCTTTAAAAAATGGTGCTGGTCAAACTAGATAGCTAAAAGAATGAAATTAGATGCCTATCTCTCACGATGCCACACACTCAATTAATAATAGATCAATGACTTCAACTAAGACTTTGCATACTGAATAGTTTAGATGAGAAAGTAGGAAATACTCTGGAACTTCTAGGCACAAGAAAGGATTTTCTGAATGGTATCCCTATAGAACAATCATTAAGTCTAAAAACAGACAAATAAGATCTTAAAAGCTTCTATATAGTGAAGGATAATAGCATTCAAATGAAGAGGAAAAATTTTTACCAGCTGTATCTCTGTCTCTGACAGAAGGTTAGTGTCTAGAATATAGAAATAACAACAAAAACAATCAAACCAAACCAAACAACCAATTAAAATTCTAGACAAGGGCATGAGCAAGGAATTCTCAAATGACTGAGAAATACTTTTAAATAATTGTTCATCATTTTAGTCATTAGGGAATTCAAATTAAAAGCACCTTGAAATTTTGTCACCCCAGTCAGAATGGTCAAGATCCAAAAACAAACATGGTAAATGCTGGTGAGAATGTAATGAAAAGGGAGCTCATCATCTGCTGGTGGTATTGCAAACTAGTGGAACTACTATGTAGACTCATCAGAAAGGTGAAAATTGATCAACCATTTGATCCAGCCTTTCCATTCTTTAGCATATAGCCAAAAGACATTACTACAAAAATGTCTGTTCATCCATATTTATTACTTCCATTTTCATAATAGCCAGGGATTAGAAATAATCCAGATATTCATTAACTTAGAAATGAAATATGCAGGTAAAGGGCTAAAAATCAAAATAATCATCCATAATGAGGTAATCCAGACTTCAAAAAATAATGTAGCATGCTGTCTCCGATATCGAGATGCTATTTTTTGCAACATTAGATATGCATGTTTTGATTTCAAAATCCAGAGAGGTTAGAAACTAACCTAGGCATAGGGGTACATGCCTTTAATTTCAGCACTGGGGAGGCTGAGGCAGGTGAATACCTGAGATCATGGCCTGCCTGATCTGCTAGCAGGTTACAGGCCAGATGGGATTACAGAGACATCATTTCTCAAGAAGACCTAAGAAACCAGTAATAAATAGTCATGGGTGGAGAGGGAAGTTCACTGAGAAAGGTGAATGCAATATTATCAAAGGGGAAAAGGATGGCTAAATGGGATGGCTAATGGGAGGCAGGGCAGTGGAGGGAGTATGTGAAAGAATAACACTAAAGGCCCCTAGGTAAACCACATGGAAACTTTCTACTATAGAAACAATTAAAATTATATACACATACTTTATAAAATGAGATAAAAATTAGTTACCTCATAAAGGGGGACATTGTCTATACTAGACAACAGGATGGGGAAGTAAAAGCCCAGTGTCAAGAATGTACTCGTTATTTTGAAACTATTGATCTGCCATCCTGTAGATCTTCAGTCAATACTGGCCATTTTCCCTGCTCTTGGTTACCCACCAGAAATTGAGTGTATAAACCTACTGCTGAAGACACTACAATCATTTTGTTAATAGTGAGTTTGCTGTGGTTTTTTTTTTTAATCAATTTGACACATACTTATAAACACATAATGAGAATCTCAGTTGAGAAATTTCCTCTATCATATTGACATATGAGATATCAGTGGAATATTTCCTTGGCATAAAATGGCCCAACACAGTGTGGATGGTGCCATCCCTGGGCAGGTGAGCTTTATCAGTGTTTTATCACAGTGACAAAGAAGCAATTCAGTACTGATTCTCACAGTGTAGCCCCACATCTCCACAAACTTTCAGTCATTCTATTGCCTTAGCTTCCTAATGCTGGTGGCATTAAATCTATGTGCTCCCATGTACATCTGAGACTGGTGTTTAACCTACATTAATAAATCACAACTTTTTGTCTTTGTGATATGGGATTTCAGTAAATCAGTGGAAATACTACTCATGCGGCATGAGTATTTAGAATCTATATCTCTCATCACTCTATAGAGTACCAACAGTGTACTTTTCTCAGATAGTGCCAAAAGTTAAGATGGTTTGGTTTCTTGAGCAGGTTTGTTTCATGACATTGACCTGCAGTCTGTTCCTTTGGCAGTTGGAGCTATCAGGACATATTTTTTAATGACTATGAGATTTGGCTTGTTTGAACTTTCTAGAGGAAAGCTCTACTACTCCTATACTTTTGACTGAAAGAGGCCTCCTATATTGAGGAGGATCATTCAGACTCAATACACAACTTTGGGAGGGATGCACATGGAGAGATTAGGGAGGAAGTGGACCCCACTTATCCAGTCAGGTCAGCTGAATCAACCCTGGTGATCAGTATTGTAAAAGATGCTTCAACCAGATCACCCTCTAATCCATGGAGATTATGACTTGGAAGAACTCTATGGGAATTGTGGACTTTTCAGCTCCTTGGCCAAATTCAATTCCCACTGCTAGTCTCATCTCTAAATCAGTTTGCCCAACTATCTTTTTCAACTTTTAAAATTCATATCAGATAATTCTTAAAATATTGGGAGGTAGAAGTTCTGAGGAAATAATTCAGTAATTAACTACCATTACAAGATCAAGGTTATCTAAGTCTCCAGGGCTGGAGGTCCAGCATTTTCAGTACAGTTATAATATTTCATATTATGCCTTCCTCAACTGTTGTGTAATTCTGTTTTGGATGAATGCATACTTAGTTTGTACATTAAAGATCTTATCTCAGGGATGGAGAGATGGCTAAGTACTTATATGCATTTGCTGCTCTTAAAGAGGAACCCAGGGTTTTTTTTTGTTTTTTATTTTTTTTTCCCAGCACTCACATCAGGTGACTGACAACCATCTATATCTACATTTCCAAACAATCTCACACTTTCTTCTGGATTCTGCAGGCGCCAGACATGTGTATGGTACAATTACATATGTGCAGGCACTAACAAAAACAAAAATATTTTTTTTTTCTGTCTTCTTGAGACAGGGCCTCCCTGTAGCCCCAGCTGACCTGGAACTCACTATATATATATACCAGGCTGGCCTTTAACTCACAGAGATCTGCCTGCCTCTGCCTCCCAAGTGTTCTTTATGAGAAAATCTTTAACAGTAGAAGCAAAATTGATGAGCTACTAAAGAAACAGCATAAGATAAAATTCTACTAATTTAACACATGACATGGCCAGGTTATAAATTATATCTTATCATTTTATGGAAATAAGGAAAACACAGATCTGTCAATGATGATACAGTGTCAACAAGCAGATTTTATTCATCTGTTCCTCTACATGATAGTGATGTGAACACATACACTGAAATGTATTTATTTTCTATGTTGAAGCAATCTCTCTTATATATGTATAAGTATAGACCTCTATAGGGCATAAGGATGTGGGGAATATGTCAAACTAACAGGTCTCTTGATAGAACTCCTACTGCATCAAAGAGTAACAATATTTATCATGCTTTTAATTCTCATTAATTGAAAGTTTCTAGAATTTGGTTATCACTAACTGTTTGGAAAAAGATTTTGGGTGGCTATTTTTTCCACCAGTGTTCAAAATTATGAATCTGTAATACTTCTAATCTTCTCTTCTAACTCCTATAGCCCTTCTTCAAACCCTTTGTGTAATCCCTTCTGGATGGGAGACTTGTTTGGCTCACTCTTTACTGCATACATTTCTGTGGCCACTCAGGCTTAAACTCTCACTGGAAATTTCCATGAACTTCTACAGATAGCATTCTAACATGTTTATACCCTGTATACAGAAGCTCTTCAAATTCCTTCTTCACACTAGTTCTGAAGGCTAGTTCTTTTATTTTTATTCTTTTAATTTTTATTGAATTTTTGTGTGTTTTATACACACCATATCTTTTAAAAAATATTTTATTTGAGTTCCTTCTCTGGTCCCCAAGAACAGCTCCCTCTGCTTCCCTGGTACTGCAGAACCCACAGGCCTCTCTCCAAACCACAGGCCTCTCTCTCCAGGGTAAGTTGATCTTGCCCTCCTTGTGTTCATTCCCCAGCCTCACTCACTCTCCCATCTCCTCAGCAGGTCTCTCCTCCTACCCTGGGTCCTGTCCCATTCCCTGTCTTGGCGCCCCAGACACCTGGGGAACTACCACTGCTTCCAGATCCTGTGCATCCATGTGGGGACCTAAAGGCCCCACCTTGCATAGGTCCAAAAGGAAGTTACTGGGGGCGCCTCCTGGCTTGCTTTGAAAGTCCAAAGAACACTTCCGCTCTGCTGAGGAGTGCATGATCAGTGCATGACCATCCTTAAGATACACCCTCAGGGTGGTGGGGGAGAGTTCCAGGTGCCTTTAAAGCTTTGGAACACTTGCAATAAATGAGTCCCTGCTTGACTAGGCTCCCCGTTGCTTCTGAGTGTCCCCAGGTAATGGGGGCGGCATGGGCTGGTGAAAGGCGACTTTACTCATCCCCAATCCTCACCTCGCCAGGGGCCATGGGTTCGAGTCCCCGGCATCTGGCACTCAATGTGGCGCTCAAAGGAAGGTGAAAAGAAGAAAAGAAAGAAGTAACAAAGAAGCAAAAATGGATTGGGGCCAATCAAGGAGTTTCGGGTAAGCAAGACCCTAAAAAATGGGTAACACAACTTTTAAGTTTGAAGACCCAGTGCTTAAAGTGCTGAGAGATATGCTTAAAAGCAGGGGATTGGATTTGTCAGATCCCGTCGATCAAAAGGTTTGGGCAGAGGCGATTCATTTGGCTCCCTAGCTACTTGGGGCTAATATTTTTACTGAGGATACATGGGAACATGTGGAATGTCTATAAACTGTATAAGACTTAAAATTAAATGAGTTTTTAACGTTTAAAAAAGATCTCCAATGTTTTATGCTCTACTTTGCCCGTAAAAGATTCTCAGAAAATACTTGATGAGGTCTGATATTTACCAGGTGGTGTTTCTGACAGTGTTTAGTTTTACAATGAAATGATTGTGTTTTCAATGTTTATATGCAAAATTTCGTATCTTAATTCACTTGTATTTTTGTCTTAAGCTCTACTGTTGTAAAATGATTTTACATAATAAAACTAGAACCAAAAAATAACAACAAAAAAAAAAGAAAATAGAGTCCTACAAGTTCCAGGGATCCTTCTCATATGAACCTACAGCAATGGTGTGTCAACATGCACAAGACCAACACAAGAAAACTCAAGCAGACAGAAACCCAGCAATAACTGGGGAAATGGACAGCTGATAACAGTCTTAGCTGAAGAAATATTGGCGATTGACTGCTGCTGAGTAAGGAAGAGCTGTTCTTCCTAAAGCGAGGGACTCTAGATAAGAAGACTAGACCTCAGTAGATGAACCTCCCCTGAGGGATGCCTGGGACAATAACGTGACACAATAGACCTTAACACAAATGGCAGGATGTATGAATTCCAGTGAGGGGGCTATGAGAGGGTGTCAGAGGGGAAGGGGATATAAAAATGATTAAAATTTATTGAAATGTTGTATTTGAAGTACACAAAAATGCAACAATTTTTAAAATGTCAGCCCTTATAAGCAGAGAAGAGAGGAGTGTTAGATGGAAGCACCAGCAAGTGCTGTGTTAGGCACATGTCAAAGTCTAGAATTTAAGTTAGAAGGGAAATGTTCAAGAGATCTATTGTATGATAAAGCAAATGACCATTAGGTAAGGAAACATCTTTGGAAACCACAGTTGCCTTGGTTTTTCTTCTACATCTCAGATACTCTTCACTGGGTGACCCATTACCACCAATGACCTCAGCATAACTCCAGAAGCAACTTGGGCTGTTCTCTAAAGCTTCTTCACATTCCTTATCCTATTCTATCCAAACCACTTTCCCTAGGTTTCTGCTTGGGACTTTCCAGCGATATGCAATGCTAATTATTTGCAGCTGTGCAGTTTCCATCCAGGTGCAGTTACATATATTTGAAGGATGGAAGAGGATAGTTAATCCGAAAAAAATTTTAAAACCACTAATATGCAGCTAAATTTGTGGGTATGTGAAATGGGTTTTCAAGTTATCTCTTCTGTGACTACTGGTTTATTTTTAAAGTATGAAACTGTAACGTTAAGTACAGAACCTTTTTAAAAGTTTGGTTGTCTAGAATGGATCTCAAAAGACCACCAGCTTCAAAAT
>NW_008348789.1:6200922-6201796 GCF_000622305.1 Nannospalax galili
GATTTGTTTTTACTCTTGAGGTCGTTTGAGGATCTGTTCCTCAGGGGTCTCATGGGCTTGGGAGGAGCCCCTGGCTCCTTTCTTTTACCAGTTCCATCTATGTGAAGATAAGTCAAAGGTCCTGCTCGACCATTGTTGGCATCTCTTGGAAGCGTGGAGGAAATAAGTTTCAAGACACGGTCCTTAAAGTGCTGAGAGATATGCTTAAAGTAGGGGTTTGGATTTGTCAGATCCCATAGCTCAAAAAGTTTGGGCAGAGATGATTCATTTGGCTCCTTGGCTACGTGGGGCTAATGTTTTAATGGGGATACATGGAAATCATGGGAAGGGTTTGAGGAAGAAGGCAGAAATGCAACAGAAGTGAACCCAAAAGTGGCCAAAGTTACAAGCTGAACCCCCAGTGTGCCCTGGCCAGCTTCAGAACCTCCGGGAAGAAGGGCGGGGCAGAGCAGAGTGCACTGGTCAGTGGTGAAAGGTGAAAGCTGCACCTTCCTTGACCTGCACCCGGACAAGCTCCAGGACAGCTGAAAAGGCCCAGTTTGGAGAAGCTGGATGGGCCCTTCAGGTCAGTGGGTGGGCACCACCCTGCCCCTGAGTGCTACAGCCCCTCCAGCAGCATCATTCACCAAATCCCAGGCCTAGGAAGCCCTTAGTAGAAGCCTACAATGTTTTTCACTGACTGGGGCAGATGTGGAAAAACCAAAAAGCAGCTCAATGCAAGGAACTCATGGCCATTGTTTTCTGACAGTATTCAGATGCGTAAGCTCCTTAAAGAGAGAAAAGCCCCTATCTTTTTACAGCATCTTAAGGGGCACCAAGGATTACCTGGGCTTTTATCCCAAGGCAATGCAGAGGCAGCAGGTACCGCTTCTGC
>NW_008348789.1:6201873-6216855 GCF_000622305.1 Nannospalax galili
ACGGATGTCACACACTATGCTCCTTTTGGAAAGCTTAAGTATATTTTTGTGTCCATTGACACATTCTCACATGCCTGTTGGGCTACTGCTCATACAGGAGAGAAGTCTAAACATGCTCTGTCTCATTTTCTCCAGTGCTTTGCTATGGACCATATTTTGTGAGTAATTAAAACTGATAATGGACCATGTTTTGTGAGTAAAAATTTACCAGATTTCTTCTCACTTTGGAAATTCAACACAATACAGGAATTCCCTACAATCCCCAAGGTCAAGCCATTATAGAACGCAACCATCAAAACCTAAAAATTCAATTACAAAAACAAAGAGGGGGAATAAGCCCCCACCAACAGTTGGGTATGGCCTTATTCACTATTAATGTTCTTAATTTTCAAAAAAATCAGTTGGAATCCTGGTTTCAGAACCATTGGTGATGACAGGAGCAGAGACCTGAGGTATGGGTAGGATGGCAAGATCCCATCACCGGGCAATGGAAAGGACCAGATCCATTGCTAACCACGGGTCGAGGCTTTGGGTGTGTCTACCCTACAGGAGATTCAAACCACAATATGGGTGCCTGTGAAAACCCTTAAGTGGGTAGGCCAGGTTCTGACTGACTAGCATGATGGTCCATGGGCAATAGTTCATGAGAAAAAATTCTCTCTTTATTTGTATCCATCTGAGGTAAAGGACCCAGTTCCTTGGCTTCATTGCCAGTCAGCCTCTACAACTGGCTAATTGGCTAAAAGGTACATGGTCACAGAAGTATTTCAACTTGTCCTATACCAAGACTTGCTTTGTTTCTCTTAATAATGCTTATCTTTAAGTGTCTTTACCAGATAATTTGGCAACAGAGGACCCTTGGAACTGCCATGACCCACCTCCTCATGATTAAGGACTTCCCCAGGACCCCCTCTTGTTGCCCACACTTGGAAGATAAAGTGGATGAACTAGACCACTCAAGCAAAGATTATGAAAAATTTAAGAAATACAAGAATGGAATCTTCAGGAATTGAGTGACACGATAAAAAGACAAAACTTATGAATCATAAGCATACAGGAAGGAGAAGAATCACAAGATAATGGCATGGACCAGATCTTTAACAGAATCATAGAAGAAAATTTCCCAAAATTAAAGAAAGACATGCACATACAAATACAAGAAGTATATAGAACACCAAACAGACAGGAACACAAAAGAAACTCTCCATGGCACATCACAGTAAAAACACTAAATATACAAAACAAAGAGACAATACTGAAAGCTACAAAAGAAAAACAGTAAGTCACATATAAAGGAAAATCCATGAGGATTACAGCTGACTTTTCAGTGAAAACTGTAAAAGCAAGAAGAGCCTGGATCAAAGCATTCCCTTTCTAAATGACCACAGATGCCAACCCAGGCTCTTATAACTAGTCATAATGTCTATTATAGTCGAAGGGGAAAGAAAAATCTTCCCTGACATAAATAGGCTGAAGGAATTCATGTCGACAAAACCAGCCCTTCACAGAGTTCTGGAAGCAATACAAAGGGCTGAAGGAAGGAATAACTATACCCAAGGGGTTGCAGAAAGAAATTTAATGAAGTTATAACTGTGGAAATGTACAGCTACATCATGAGTGTAAATAGAAATAAAAATGACAGGATTCAATACTCATCTTTCATTAATAACTTTGAACATTAATGGACTGAACTCCCCAGTCAAAAGACACAGAATGGGTGAAGGGATTAAAAAACAAAACCCACTTTACGTTGTCTGCAAGAAACTCATCTCACTTTAAAGGACAGACACTCTCTTAAAGTGAAAGGATGGAAAAAAATATATAAAGCAAATGGTACTAAGAAAAAAGCAGGTGTAGCAATTCTAACATCTGACAAAATAGGCTTTAAACTAAAACTAATGAGAAGATATACAAAGGGCCACTTCATTCTGATCAAAGGAACAATAAATCAAGAAGATATTGCAATCATAAACATATATTCATCAATTCTGGAGCCCCCAACTTCATAAAAACAATACTACAGGACTTTAAGACCCAGATTAATCCCAACTCATTACTATTAGGGGACTTCAGTACCCCACTGTCTCCATTAGATAGGTCAACAGGGCAGAGTGTTAGAGAGATATCTAAATTTAAAAATACCATATATCAAATGAACTTAACAGACATCTACCGAGTATTCCACCCAAGCACCAAAGGACATACTTTCCACTCAGCACCCCATGGAACCTTCTCCAAAATTCACCACATAATGGGTCACCAAACAAACCTCTACAAATACAAAAAGATTAAATAATTCCCTGCATTCTCTCAGGCCACAATGCAATAAATCTTACAATCAACACCGGAAGAACCCCTAAACAGCACATGAACACATGAAGATTAAACAACACACTCCTAAATGATGAATGGGTCTAAAAAGAAATTAAGAAAGAAATAAAAGCATTGCTGGAACTAAATGAAAAGGACAATACAACAAAATAAAACCTCTGGGACATGCTGAAAGTGGTCCTTTGAGGGAAGTTTATAGCTCTAACTGCCTACATAAAAAAATAGGAAAGAACAAAAATAAATGACTTAACGTTGCAACTCAACACACTCAAAAAGCAACAAAAAATGAAATCCAAACCTAGCAGACAAGAAGAAATAGCAAAAATCAGGGAAGAAATTAATGAAATTGAAACAAAGATAACAATACAAAGAATAAAAAAATCCAAGAGCTGGTTCTTTCAAAAGATAAACAAGATTGACAGACTGCTAGCCCAGTTAACCAAAAGAAAGAAAGAGAACCACTGAATCAATGAAATCAGAGATGAAAGGAGAAACATCACACCAGGCACCAGAAAGATACAGAACATTATAAGGGAATACTTTAAAATCCTATATGCTACTAAGTTTGAAAACTTAAAAGAAATGGATGGATATCTACAGGCATGGGAACCACCAAACCTAAACCAAGAAGAGATTAACAGCTTAAATAGACTCATAACACCAAAAGAAATTGAAACAGTAATGCAAAACCTCCCGACTAAAAAAAGTCCAGGACCAGATGAATTTATAGCAGAATTCTATCAGACATTTGAAGAAGATCTGCATCCAATACTACTCAATTTATTAAAAAAAAATAGAAATGGTCAGGTAAAGATACAACAAAAATTATAGACCAACTTCCTTGATGATCATAGATGGGAAGATTCTTAATTGAATACTTGCAAACTGAGTTCAAACACATATCAAAAAGATCACCGATCATGATCAAGTCAGCTTTATTCCAGAGAAGCAGGAATGGTTAAATATACATAAGTGAATAAACATCACAAAACATATAAATGGACTCAAAGACAAGAACCACATGGTCATCTCAATAGATGCAGAGAAGGCCTTTGACAAATTCAACATACATTAATGTTCAAAGTCTTAGAGAGGATTGGACTGGAGGGAACATACCTTAACATAATTAAAGCCACATAACAAACCCACAGCCAACATCATTCTAAATGGAGAAAAACTGAAAGCATTCCTATTGAAATCAGGAACCAGACAATGCTGTCCACTATTTTCACTTCTCTTTAACATAGTGCTTGAAAATTGCAAGAGCAATAAGACAAGAGCAGGCAATTAAAGGAATAATAATTGGAAAAGAAGAGATCAAATTATCCCTTTTTGCAGATGTTATGATATTATATCTAAGAGACACCAAAAATTCCACAAGAAAACTCCTAGAAATTGTTAACAAGCTCAGTAAAGTGGCAGGTTACAAAATTAACCTACAAAAGTCTTTAGCTTTTCTATATACCAATAACAAGCAATCAGAGAAAGAGAAAATCATGGAAACACTCTCCTTCACGATAGCTGTAAAAAAAGGAAAATATCTCAGAATAAACCTGACAAAAGACATTAAAGAGCTCTCCAATGAAAATTTTAAATCATTAAAGAAAGAGATTGAAGAAGACATCAGAAGTTGGAAAGACCTCCCATGCTCATGGATTGGAAAAATTAATATTGTGAAAATGACCATCCTTACAAAAGCCATTTATAGATTCAATGGACTGCCAATCAAAATCCCCATGACATTTTTCACAGAGTTGGAAAAAACATCCTGAGTCATATGGAAGCACAAAAGAACTTGGATAGCCAAAACAACCCTGAGCACTAAGACCAATGTGGGGGGATTACTGTACTAGATTTTAAGCTGTATTACAGAACTATAGTCATAAAAAAAATGGTACTGCCACTAAAATAGACCCATAGATCAATGGAACAAAGTTGAAGACCCAAATATGAGCAAATACGATTTCAGCCACGGGATATTTGACAAAGGGGCCAAGAATATTCACTGGAGGAAAGACAGCATGTTCAGCAAATGTGCTGGCAAAACTGGTCTCCTATTGCAGAGCCAATTGTATGTCCATGTTTGTTGCTGCTCTTTTTACAATAGCTAAGAGATGGAAAAAACCTGTGTCCCTCAATTGATGAGTGGATAATGAAAATGTGGTTAATCTATACGATGGAGTTTTACTCAGCAATAAAGAAAGATGAAATCATGAAATGTTTAGGTAAATGAATGGAACTAGAAACTGTTATACTAAATCAACATATGTTCTCCATCATATGTGGATTCTAGAACAAAACCCATATATGTGAGTATATAACCAGACCTAACTACAGGAACCAGGATAATGCAATGGAAATGGGAAGGTGAAGGAAAAGAAAGAACCTGAAAGAGAAGAACGATAGGAAACAGGCCTTAATAAGGGAGATTTGGACAAAAATTGGGTTAGTTTAAGGGAGGGGGGAGGGAAGGGTATACAAGGAACCTAGGGGATAAAAGGAAAGAAAGAGCTTAAGAGAGGTAGAACCATAGGAGAAGGGTATTATTAAGGGAGAAAGGGGGGAAATGGGCCACCTTAACTGGGAAAACCATGATCGAGGGGGTGAGACAATGTAAGATAAATAATGCCTAGCTAGTTTTAAAAACCAGAGGGAACCATATTACTCTTACAACCTACATAGCAGATCAAGAAAATCTTGGTCTTTGCCCAAGATTTATCTACATGCCACCCAGTAATTAAAATTACCAGACTGGTGAAACTAACCTTCTTGGATGTTTAACAGACATACTTTGAGGCCTATAGTAATTTGGTCAGAAGCACATAAAGGACAGTTTTTTGCTCTTTGCCCTCCTAGGTCGACTAGTTCCAGGGGACTATGAGCATTTCTCAAAATGTCCTGTAATTGTGGTGGGTCACTATGTCCTGTATTTATATGGTGGATCACCTGTCCTCTTGATCAAGGAGGCTGAGGAGACCCAAGTAGATGGACTTGAACCAGTGTCCAGTCTAGAAAGAGGATGGTCAACACAGAGGAATCACTCTCTCCATGCTTCCAAGAGAAGCCAACCATGGTTGAGCAGGAATTTTAACTTATCTTCACATAGGTGGAACTGGTAAAGCCCATGTGACCCCTGAGGAAGAGATCCTCAAATGACCTTAAGAGTAAAAATAAATTGGTTTATCTAGGCCAACTGTATGGCCTTAAACATCCAAAATGAAGGTATAAACAAAGATTAAAGGGATCAATATAATTTTTTAAGAGTCCATATGCATAGCTAAAGGCTGCATAACAAGCAACAATGCCATATAGGAAATAACTTCATTTGAGTTGTTGGCCAGGGTGACCAAAGGGACTCCCAAATAGTAACCCAGCATAGAAGTGGGAAAATGAACAGCAGAACCTAATCTTATCTAAAGGAGTATTGACAACTGATTACTGCTAGAAGAGGAAGAGCTGACCATCCTAAAACAAGGACATCTAAATAGGCTGACTAGATTCACCAGAAGGGCAAGTAGTGAGGACTGACTCGGGTGTGGACAACACAGCAGACAATAGCAGGGATATCAGAATATAAGGGCTCTGGTAGGGGGAGGGATGCTACGGGAGGGTGCTATCTGGGAAGTGGGTGTATAGTCGAATAAGATGGTTTGGGATGTTCTGTGTGATTTACACACACACACACAAAATCAAAAAATTTTTAAAAATGTATTATATTTGAGGAGGAAGCATGGAAATTTATTTCATGCTAATTAGTAGAGGTGATAAACATTACCATTGAAATTTACTCGATGATTTCATAGACATACAGATTGCTCCAAGGATCCAAGTGCAACTGATTATGACTAGTAATAATCAGATGCATACAGATTAGGGATGTATGCACCAACATCTCAGTTTTAGATGTAAACACAATGAGTCTTTCTGTAAGGAACAATATATTCTAAAATGAAATTGAGATCTTTTTTAAATGCTAAAATCTCATTCAATTTTACGTCTTACAGGGCTTATACTGAGTTCAATAATATATAACTGTATTAACTCAACTGTGAACCTAGAAACTTGCACCTACTTGTGAAAGAGATGTACTCTTGCTCTGGAGTATGTTACTGAATATGTTAAATCTGTAGTGAAATGCTTCTTCTACGACTGTATTACTGAATATGTTAAATCTATAGTGAAATGGTTCTTCTAATCATGTGGTTATTAAAAATTTAAAAAATAATGATTAAAAAATAATAAGAAGAATTAGTAGATGTGAAAAACATTACCATTGAAATCTACCTGATGACTTTATATCCATGCTCAGATGCCAAGGAGCTCAGAAGGTAACCGACTGTCACTAGTTATAATCAGGTATATAGAGATTAGAAATGCGTGTGCAAACATTTTAATGTCAATTGCATTGAAAATGAATTTTTCTATTTGAAAATGTATATTTTAATAATGAAATGGAGTTCTTATTAAAAGTTTACAAGCTCATTTAATTTTATGTCTTATAGGATTTATACTGAGTACAATATTGTATAACTGTAATAATTCAAATATAAACCTAAAACTTTACAGCAAATTTTGAAAACAGTGCATCTTAGCTCAGAAAATTTGTTTTTGAATATGTCAATGCTGTTGTAATGGAATGCTTGTTCTAAGTATGTGCTTATTATATTAATTAACTGGGGGAAAATATCAAGTTAAAAAAAAACACAAGGACAATAAAAACAATGATGCTAGCTGATATTCTAGTCATTATATCCAAGGCTAAAGAAGGAAGACACGCAGGATAGCTTCTTGCCAGAGAAACATATGTGACCCAGAAGATGTTCCTCTGGCCCTGTGATGACAAGGACCGCCCTCCTTCCCATGCTCTGTAAAGGCACCACTCCCCTTCAGCTAATCGCTTGACTATATTTGTCTCTTGCTATTTTGTAAATGGAACCACAAGATTTATGCCTGGGTGTGGACTTTTAACATCAGCTGTGAATGGGGGGGTAGGGGGGCGCCCATTTGTCTGTAAGTAAACCTGCACCCCCAGCTTAGTTAGCAAGTCCAATAAACTCGTTAACATTCTTCAAAAAAAAACTGGAATAGAAAAGTATAATTTAATGTGAACTTTATTTCTTTGTGCTTCATTCTGGAAATGCATCAGATAATAAAAATGATTATGGTGATAGGTAAAAAAAACATTTTATTTATTATTTTTTATTTTATGTGTGAGTGTATTGCCTGTATGTAGGTAAGTGTACTCGTGTCATGAAATGCCCACAGAGGGCAGAAGAGGCCGTCAGATCCCCTTGAACTGGAGTTATGGACAGTTGTTAGCTGCCATGTCATACACACAATATCTTAATCCTCTTTATCTCATTGGTACCCTGTGCCCCCACACTGGATTTCATGTAGCCTGCCATTTAAGTTAAGGTCTATTGAGTCAACGTAGCACCCTCAGTGGTCCCTCAGTGCAAGTTCATCTATTGGAGCCTACTCAGCCTATCTAGAGTTGCTCCCTTAAAGAATATCATCTTTTCCTTACCCAGAAGTCACCACCTACCCAATATTTCTTTCGCTAAGACTGGGGCCTTCTACCCACTTCCAGAATTCTATGCTTGGTTTTTCAGTGCTTAAGTTTGTGTGGGTCTTGTGCATGCTGACACCATTGCTGCAAGTTCATAAGAACAAAGTCCCAAGAGCCTGTAAGACTATTTCCATATGGTTATACAACTACTCCCCAAGTTCTTACAATCTTTCAACCTCCTCTTCTAAAATGGTCCCTGAGTCCTGGATGTAAGGCTCACAGAACATAGTAGATTAAGGGGTAGAGAACATAAACAATGAACATAAAGTCCACAAATGGTCACAGCATAGAGAATAAGATTCTACAGAGGGTAGGCCTTTGACAGGACTCATATATTAAAGTTTACCCGAAGGACAGTTCTTAATAACCACATTATAAGTTTTCATTAAAGCAATAATGCCAACTTTTCAGGTACCAATTTTCTAAATTAATTATTTTTTCCATAGCTGTGACCAAATATCTGACAGAAAACTAAAATTTGCAAGTTTTATGTTGACTTATGGTTTCAGATACTCAATACAACTTTGCAGAGAATGCATGGTGGAGAGGCTCTCTCTGTGGCAGCAGAAGAGAGATTTACAGGCTGTTTACAATGTTGCAAACTAAGTAGAAAAGATGGTAGAACCAGGGCTTACAAGCTTTAGAAGCTCAAGTTTAATGTGGTGACATAAACTTAAAATCATAATATTTGGAAACAGAAGGCTCAGGAGTTCAAGACTTGCTTCATAGGAAGTCTGAGGCAAGCCTGGGCAACAGGTGACACTGTTTCTAAAAGAAATGAAACAAAGCGAAGAACATTGAAATGCTTTCCTTTAGTGATCTACTTATGCCAGCTATATCCCATCTCCTATATATTTCCTAACTTCCTAAAATAACACCAAAAGCTGGAAACAACCACTCAGTTTAAGAGCATATTTGATCATTTAAGATAGAAGTCATAACATCCTGGAGCTGGAGAGATGGCTCACCGATTAAGAGCACTAGGTACTCTTGCAGAAGACCAGAGTCCAGTTCCTGGCACACACATTCCAACTAACTATACCATCTACAACTACAATTCCAGAGGTTATGACACTCTGTTCTGCCTTCCTCCGATGTTGTATGACATGGGTGCACTTATATAAATGCAGGCAAAATAATCATATACAAATAATGAAAATAGATACATTTTAATTTTTAAAGTAATAATACTGTCATTCTTTTTGTTCCTTTTAAAAATAAGTTATTAATCCTTTGAGATTTTATACAAAGTATCATGTATTTTATACAAAGATTCACCAATGATTCCCTACCCTCCTAATTTAAGGTCCTTAAAAATTACTGGGTCCAATTTGTGTTGCCCAAATATCTTTGGTGTGGGGCCATCCCTAATGAAATGGTCAAACAACTAAGGTCACACCCTTAAGGAATATAAGCTCTCCCTCTTTCAGTAGGTGTGCATAGTAAATCACTCCTCAGCTAGGGGTGAGACTACATGCCAACCTTGTCCTTCTATGCTGGGATTTTGCCTTGTTTGGGCTTGTGCATGTCTTGTGTATGTTGTTACAAGTATTCAGAATTCATATGTAATTGTCCTGTTGTATATGAGAAATACTCTTTCATTGTAGTCATCTATCTCTTTGGAATTTAAAAAAAATAATTATTGAGCTTTTGTACATTTCATGTAACAGTTCTTAATCAAATTTAGACACCCTCTCCCATCCATGCCCCCCCACCCCAATGAACCTCATGTATTCTGCCATACATGTTAAGTGCTATCCAGTCAAGCACTTGTTTCCAGATTTCTTTCAGTGCTAATTCATCCACTAGAGTCTAGTCAGCCTATTTAAAGATCTAAATAAGGCATACTATGCCTCACACAGTAGTAGTCAGTCTCTGATAGCTCTCAGTCTAGGGATGGCCTGCTCCCCATTTCTCTCGTTCCACCTTGGGCCCTTGTCTGATTGAGTTGGCATGGGTCTTGTGCTTAATTCCACCATTGCCACACATTTAATGTGCAAGATTCCAGTGGCCTGAAAGTCTCTGCTTCCCTGTCTTCATGAACAAGCCCTGGCTCTTACAGTCCTTCTGCCTTCTCTTCCACTATGGTCCTTAAGCTGTGTGTGGATGAGTTTCAGTATAGGAGTACTATCCAAGAATGCACACTCTGCAATCTCCTAGTCTTTAAAACTTGGCCAGTTGTGGCTTTCTCTGTGCATCACACTCTGTTGTACAAGAAAATTTCACTGGTGAGAACTGAGGGATGTATTATTTTTCTCTCTCTATGCCTTATTCTGCTATGCTCCATGAACCTTAGTTGCAGATTTTCAACTGTAGATGCTTCACCTAGGACTGGGAATCTCTCAGATGCTTGTTCTCTGTGGAACTCTGCAGGAGCCTCCATTTGTTGCAAAAAGAAGCTTCTTTGATGATTTGTGTACAAAATGCTTATCTCTAAATATAAGGATTCATATTTAGCTTGTAGTAAGAAATTACATTTGTCTGGAGTTATGACAGAAATTGGGTTTAATCTAAGCTCTATGACCTCTCCAGCCAAGTGTTTGTCAAGTTTACAGTGCCACCCATGTGTTCGCACCCATTAAGATGGCTTTAAGTTCAATTAGATGACTGTCAATTGCCCCACAGATAACAGTTCCAATACCGCACCAATGGAGGTAGTTTGCTACGCTGATCATTATGATTATTAGGTTTTAGGGCTAGGTTGGACCATTGATTGATTTTCCTTCCTTGGCAGTTTGCATATTATCATCTAGCATTATGAGAGCTAACCTTCAGGGAGAAGGCTTCCAGGTTAATTTCTGCTCCATTGTCCCTAAGTCTTGTATCTGAAATACATCCTGTTTTCAGTAGGAGAGTCTTATCTTTTGTTTCTGAGAGATAACCAAGAGTTTTGGCAATAGCCTGTGTTATTTTGGGAGTCTCATGGACCACTCTCACCAACCACTCAAAAGGAGGTCTCTTCTGTCTGGCACTGAGTTCCTTGCTACGCAGCCACCAGGTACACATTTGTACTAATGCTTAGACACTGTATGTGCATTTCTTAGAGGGTTTCAGGGCATCACATTTATCTCTGGATTCATTAGCCGCCTAAGAGTCATTAATCTCTATTCTTTTCCTCCTTTTCACTGTCCCTTGTCCCTCTCCAATACTGGTGCCCCCATTATCCCCACCCTCCCCCCAATAACACCTGCCTCTGACCATTCCCCCTCTCCTGAGTTCCTTACTCTGACATTGTGGGCCTATGCATGTCCCTCTCTTAAAATCTTTCTTCTCCCTCTTCAGCAATGAGTCCTGAGTCTTGGGCAGAAAGAGTGTGAGATAGATGTCTTATTTAGGGCTGATCACTCTGTAACATTTTATTCTTTGTACAGTGACCAGTGGTGAGTCTCTGTGCTAATTTTTATCTGCTGCCCAAAAGCAGCTTCTCTGACACAAGATGGAAGATTCATGAAATGATAAGTACAAATACATTTAAAGCATAGATGTTGTCATATGTGTGCATGTGTGTGTGTTTGTGTGCATACCTTCATACATACAGATTCAGACATAAGATTTGAAATGCAGGTTGGGGTCTGGAGCAATGGCTCAGCAATTAAAAACACTTGCTGTTCTTCCAGAGGACACGGTTCAATTCCCAGCACCCACCTGGTGACTAAAAAACATTCCTAACTCCAGTTCCAGGGAATCTGACGCCCTCTTCTGGCCTCTGTGGGCATTGCAATTAGATGGTGCACTTGTGTATATATACAGGCAAAACACTCATGCACATTAATAAAAGATAATAAATAAGGGGCTGGAGAGACGGCTCAGTGGTTAAGGACACTGGTCATTCCTGCAGAACACTCAGGTTCAAATCCCAGAACCAACATGGCGGCTAACAATTTCAGTAAATCCAGTTCCAGGGAATTTGACACTCTCTTCTGCCTTCCACAGGCCCTGTATGACATGGGTGTACTTAGGTGCATTCAGGCATAATATTCATAAACATAAAATAAACAAATATATGAATAAAATATTTTAAAGTATGTGAGATGCATTTGATGAATTTTTTTAATTAAAGAAAATCAAAAGAATGAGTTTGACTTATCTCTAGACAGTATAGTTATAGAACTTTGTTTTCTATATGTTCACAATTTATCTTTACAATTGTAATTTCTCATTGTTTAAAATATCATAAATACATCATTGTTACACTGTCAGATATGTTTAAGATAGTTGAGCCAGTGCATTGCTAAAGAATGTATTTTGAATGTCTATAAATATTAATTCTCAGAATTAAGGAATGCATGTGATCATGCAAACGAAGCATTTCCTTTGTTACTATGTGCTAATTTAACTTTGGAGTACAAATTAATCTGTGAAATCAAACTAATGAAAAAATTGAAGCTTGAAAAAATGTTTTCTAGGAAATGAATTTAACTCTAAGTATTGATATTTACAAGAATAAAATAGGTAGTTTTGAATAGTAAATAAGAGTTACTGATATGCATTTCAAAGGGATAACAATGAGGTCAACATTATGAAACTAACACACACTTATGGTAAGAACTAACTAATGCTCAAGATTTTTCCTTGGGAGAGATAAATGCTGTGTTTAGGATCATGGCAAACATGAAATTTCCACATCAGAGGGAAAGAGTGGGCATGTTTAGCCTATACCAAGATGAATTTACTTTAGAATATGAGCTACAATTACAGTCAGTATTACATTGTAACACTTTAATATACAGAAACCCTATGATGCCATGACCTTTTGATTTAATAAGACATATTGAAAAAGATTGTAATTTTATATAATCTGAACTTGAAAAGAGCATTTATTTATTTATTTCATTATTCAGAAAGGAGCAAAGATTTTTACCTGCTTTATCTTTTTCAGTAAGATCATACTTATTAACTCTTCAATATGATTATTTGATTACTTTGTTTTTAAAGCAAGACAAAAAATTCTCCAATCAAATAAACAATATTTGGTCCAATGTTATTTTTGGAAATCAAAACAAGGTATGGAGATATGGTTCGATTCTTGATCATCTACCTAACAGGTGCAATGTCTCAGTTAGTTACCCAACACCACAAAACAATAATAAAACCAAAATTTTTTTTTAATGTAAAACAGTTCATTTCTGCTTTATACACACTGTTATATAGTTTATCCTCCATAATCTCACAAAACTATTTTGTCACACTACTGAATCCTATATATTAGGTGGTTTGCATAATTTTTCATAAAAGCCTACCCCTTTCTCACAAAACACGTAGCATTATATAACTCTAAACAGATCTGAAATGTGAAGATTGAATTTTGAAATTTGTAGCACTGCCCTAAAGAAAGTGAACTGCATATTTTACTTGAAGAATGCAATAACTTCTACAGAAAAGACACCAGGACTGCGAAACATATTTGATGAGATCATTCTATTTAGAACTCGTGCCTCTTGTAACTGATATCAGAAATAATTCCCACTGATACAGGAAGCTTAGCACACAATTAAGAAGACAATTTCCCTGTATCAGAAGCTTAACTCTGATCATAGTGACACTCCTCAGATAAAGGCTTATGATAAATGGCTATGGATTGATAGGGTGCGATTTGAAGCTTAAGTGTTACTAAGAATATCTTGATCCTTAATTCATAGACACCAAAATACCTTACATAATGGGCAATTAAGTGATAGATGAAAAATAAGAGGGGTTAAACTGAAGCGCTTTACCTTCATTTCTTAGTTAATGCCAAAATAAAGGACATTCTTTCACTTTGTCAAGCAATGCTTAAGAGTCTTCTCTTTCGTAAAATGTGTATGCTTGTACACTGAGTGCAGTGTGGAGCCTGGTGGCTCCTAAAGTATAACCTCAACATTTCGTTTGATTTAACTTTGATGTGTTTCTTCTTTGTAGTCTGAATTCCATTTTATTTTCTAATATTAACTGTACAAAATACTATATCTCACTGTGATTGCATCCTGCATGCACCTTGTATATTTAGATCTTACTCACTTCCTATTCCCCTCCCTTACCTGCCTGTCACCCATAATTGTCCCCCTTCAACTTTCACATTCTATCCAGGCCCTCTCTTCAGATTAAATATGAGAAAGAAAACATGCCATATTTCTACCCTCTTTTGCAAATCTGGCAGAAGTTGAAAATGGATGACACTAGGTCACGTCAAGCATGCAGCGGAGAAGGCTATTGATTTGATACCTTCCTTCATGAGACTCTGCTGCAGGGCTTGGCTATGCTTTGTGAAGTTACATCATCAGATGTGAACTTCAAAACTCCCACTCATTGGCATCAAGGAGGGTGAAAAGTAAAACTTTGGTTTTCTTAAAATATTCTGTTATAATTTTGCTTCAGAGATGTTACTAAGATATTCATACTGAAATAGTCTGCCAAAATCACTGAAGAACTTTCTTATTTGATTCTGCACAATCGACCAAGACAGTTTTTAAAATGATGGCAGCAGGTAATAGAGGTCATTGTACCTTTTGTCCTTAGTTGCTAAATTTTTTGCAGAAGCTCTGTATAATAATGTGTCTAGAGAAAATGTCTTCCTCCTTTAAGGGAAGAAATAAATTCATTTAAAATACCAATTATTATTTTTAATTTTTTGAATTTTATTTCATTTTCAATATTTATACTGAGTTTTCTGTATAATACAACTTAACCAAATTTAGAACCTCCCTCCCTGTCTCCCATAAGTCCCCATCACCAGATTTCAGGTATTCTGTCATGTTTGTTAAATCCCATCCAGTGGAGCATTTCTACCCAGCTGTCCTTTGGTGCAAGTTCATCTGTTGGAGTCTAGTTGATCACTTAAACAAGAGCCATGCAGATGCAATCAGACAAAAACCCAACACAGACAGGAGGAAAGGGGTAGCAAGCCCAAACCCTAGCCCAGGAACTATTGACAAATGATTACTGTGGGGTGAGGGAGAGTAGATCTTCTTTGAGGGAGTGTTTACTGCACCAATAGACATAGTTTTGAATTTTTGTGAATATCATTCAATATATTTTGATTGTTATTAAATCCCCTCCCCCATCTATACCCCAACAACTTTCTCCCCACTTTCATGCCTCTCTCT
>NW_008348789.1:6218039-6233877 GCF_000622305.1 Nannospalax galili
TAACCAAATTTAGAACCTCCCTCCCTGTCTCCCATAAGTCCCCATCACCAGATTTCAGGTATTCTGTCATGTTTGTTAAATCCCATCCAGTGGAGCATTTCTACCCAGCTGTCCTTTGGTGCAAGTTCATCTGTTGGAGTCTAGTTGATCACTTAAACAAGAGCCATGCAGATGCAATCAGACAAAAACCCAACACAGACAGGAGGAAAGGGGTAGCAAGCCCAAACCCTAGCCCAGGAACTATTGACAAATGATTACTGTGGGGTGAGGGAGAGTAGATCTTCTTTGAGGGAGTGTTTACTGCACCAATAGACATAGTTTTGAATTTTTGTGAATATCATTCAATATATTTTGATTGTTATTAAATCCCCTCCCCCATCTATACCCCAACAACTTTCTCCCCACTTTCATGCCTCTCTCTCTCTCTCTCTCTCTCTCTCTCTCTCTCTCTCTCTCTCCATATATATGTTTATGCCTATAGAGCCAAAACTGTGACCCCAAATAATGCCCTCTGATGTAGGTTAATCCACTGGAACATGGTCAACCTACCAAAACGCTCACCCTTAAATGAGATGAATGTCCCTTTGTTAACAGTTATTAACTGCCAATATTTTCTCAGGTAGAGGTGGGATTTCTTACCCACATCACCATGTCCATGCTAGAATTTAGCCTGGATTGCCATTATGAGGGGCTTGAGCATAATGTCACCATTGCTGTGAGTTCATAAGATAGCTACTCCAAGCTACCTGTAAAACTCTTTTTCCCTGTGGTTATCCACCACCTCTGGCTCTTACAATATTTCTGCCCCCTTTTCCATAGTGATCTCTGAACCCTGCAAGGCAGAAGTTGATATAGGAGTCCAATTCATGGATGAGCACTCTTCAGTCTCTTATATTTTGGAAACTGGCCAGTTGTGGGTCTCTCTGTTAAACACCATCTGATGCATAAGCAAACTTCTCGGAGAGAGTTGAGAGATGCTTTAATCTATGGGTATAACAATAAGTCATTAGGACTCAGTTTAATACTAAATCTAGCAGAATAATAGTATTAGGCTCTCCCCTATATGCTGTTATCTGAGTAGCCTCAGTTTCTTAGGGGTGATATCAATGTTAGATATGGGCTCCATCTTATGAAATTGCCTAAAATGTTCCAGTACCTTTGATTTGCTCTTATTTCAAAATATAAATGTCCTTAACATCTCTAAGCACACTTACTTTGAAATATCCAAAGATGATGCCATTAAATTCTTTCCAGCAAAAGCAGTATTTGTGATTTACCTGAAAAGTTCCCAGTCAACATATCCGAAGATAATTGCACTTTGATACTGTTGCAGCACTGTTCACAATAGCTAAGTTATGGAGCCGAATAAAGTGCCAAAAGAAAAGTAGACAAAGAAAATGTAGCTTATGCACATTAATCAATTTTGCTCAGCCATAAAAAACAAAACTATGTCATACTCAGGTAAATGGAAGCAACTGGAAATTATCATATTAAGCAAATTAAGTCAGATTCAAAAGGAAAAGTATCACATTATGCTTTATCTGTGGAGCCTATATTTTATGTTGATATATAAAATTATCTATTTTTATATAATACTAAAGTAGAAGTAACATTATATAGAGGAATAAATGTGGGTAATGAAGGAGAGAGAAAGACAATATGGATACAGGCATGGAAGTATATGGGCAAAGTATATTATATAATTGCACAAAATTACCCTACAAATCTCATTAGTATGTATAACTAATATACATAAACAACCAAAAAACAATAAAAGCTCAGATACTGTATTTGATTAAATATAATAAAAAATAGCATCTTAGCAAAGTAGATTATTATGTTAAAAGGTATGATACTACTGTGAATATAGTTTGTTACTATTTAAATTTTCTGACTCTGAATATTTTTTTCATTCTTTTCCTCTGGTTAAAGGAATTCTGTAATATCATATAAATAAAAATATTAATATAATTTCTATTCTTGGGTGTTTAGTGCAGTAGACAGAAAATGTCATAAGGAATATAATAAAAGTATTAACTCTTCCCCCATATCAGGGTTGTTTAAGATTTAAATCATGGGAGTGAAAACTTTCTACTAAATAAAGTTAAAAGCTCAAGGTGAAGAAATCCCTGGGATTAGAACCCAACTTTGAGAATTTTAAAAATGTGATAGGTTCTGGGAAGCTCAATTTTAGGAAGAAACAACAAGCAGTATTCAGCAAATTTGAAACTAATTCAACACATTGCGGAGAAAAAGGGAAGTTGTACAGATAACATCAGCTTGACACAGAAAGTTGTTACTTTAGGAGAGACACTAACAAATGTTCTTCCTAGTTCAGGCCTGGAAGAAGGAAGGATAGTGATGCAGAGAAGCAAAGAAAGGGATGTAATTATGTTCTGCCTCTCTCTCACTTGACAGCTAATGCTCTGAGTGTCTCAGAAAGTAGACTAAATGTTTACTAAAAAATTTCTCAAATTTTAAAAACTAAAAGGTTATAAAAAAGCCAGTTAATGACAAGGATTTTCTTAGGAATCATATAAAAAGCAAAGAATATTGAACTAAGAAGATGCACAGTAAACAAGGCAAGATAAACAAGAACTGATTTGTAGAGCACAGGGCCACCTCCTTAATCTTTTTCTGTGTTTCAATCCCTCCCTCCTCATTTTTCCTACATCTCCCCACTACTAAAACTGTGATACAACATTGCTTTTACACTTAGATTCTTTAGTAATGTATAAGAAAAATAATAAATTCTAATGTTTAAAAGAATTGAAAGTAGCTGATCAATTGAATGTTTAAACAAAATTGAATGGTAGAGATAATTTATGAGGTCTTTATATGCAAAATTCAGTTCAATTTCAACAAGTTTGCCTTCAAAATAATGTCAAATTATGTCCAAATATATTTTGAAAGTTTATGGAACCATAATAATTTACTGTCTTCACTTACAAGTAATTTTTATATCTACCACAGTAACCAAGGAAAAAATAGAAATTATAAATAGTAAGAAGAAACAATAAAGCTAAAGGTAAGAGATAGGCTTTCTCTGGTTGAAGGTTGAAAGAAATCCAATTAGGTAATATAAAATCATACCAACTTTTGGGAGGCCGAAGTAGAGAGATCTCCAGTTCCAACCTTACCTGGTTCACAAAAGTAATGTTAGATATTAATCAAGGGAATATAACTGTGAGGAACAGAGAATTACATGAGAATACAGATTCTGTCTCTCTGTAGCTGGCCATGTGCCTCAGTGGCTAGGCTGTCACTGTGTGGTATTTGCAGTGAGTGCAGATACATGATCTGTCTGCATTGCTTCTCATGTAGGCATGTTTTCAGGGTCTGACTATGTAGCATACCATGAAAACTGGTTCGTGGTCTTTATGTGCTGCATTGTGTGGGAATGAGCACAAGTTCCATATATTCTTTTGTATATTCTTTTTATTTGAGTTGCTGTCTTTACATCTGAAAAAAAAAAACTTTTTTTGGATTATTATTTCCTCTGTGGATATTTGTGTTGTTTCTGTGCAACTAGAGAATGTGGTTCATGGGATGGACTTTCTGTCTGTAAGTATTAGCAGGGCAGTTGGAAAGCTGACCACTGACATGCAGTAGACCTCCACACTTATGTGCATTTTGCTTGTGGGTCCTCCTTGGAGCTAGTGACTGGTATTCCACCCCATGGCTCAAACTAGTTTTCAAGTTTGTAGATCGTCAAGAGGTGCTGACTCAAAGGTTAATGCCCTCTTTCAAGAGGCACCGTCCATGCCAGATCTCAGATTTCTCAGATTATATTACACAGAACTTCCTCCTGTGTGACAGATAAGATCCCAAAATGTGGACCTTTTGTCTCCCTACTACATAAGTATAGATTCCACAGGGTGCTTCTTTTAAAAAATTGTATTGCTTTTGTGTGTCCTTCATATACAACATCTTAATCATCTTTTTTTTTTTTTTTTTTAACACATCGGCACCATCCCACAGCACACAGCCAGATTTCATGCATTCTATCATTTATGTTAAGGCCTATTGAGGCAAATTAGTGTCCGCAGAGGTCCCTCAGTGCAAGCTCCTCCACTTGGTTCTAGCCAGTTCTCCCTTACCCACTAATCAGCTGCCAACAGTTCTTCAGGTGGGATTGGGGTCTGCTGCCATTTCCCCTAGTTCTATACTGGGATTTTGGCTGCTTGAATTTGCATGGGTTTTGTGCATGCTGATTCCATTGCTGTAGATTAATATGAGCATGGTCCCAGGGCCTTTTACATAAGGTCATGCAGCACCTCGGCTGAAGGTTACATTCTGTCTGCCCCCTCTTCTGCAATGCTCCAGCGGTCCTGACTGGGTAGAGTTTAATAATAGTAGTCCAATCCAAGAACCCACAGTCCACAGACTTATTCTATAAGCTTTGGCCATTTGTGGCCTTTTGTATTATGCAAGTATATACCCTGATGTAACTGCTGGACCCAGGAAAATGGAAAGGAAACAGGGAAGTAAAGGGACAGAAGGAGCCACAGGGCTCCTTTTCAAAGTCGTCTGGCCTTTGCTTAAGCAGGTGCTGAGACATGGTATTTTCCTGGCATATGTACAGCATGCAGACTCCAAGACTCCTGCCTGATTGGCATACAATCTGCTCAGTGATATGCCTGGTATTAAAGATAAATTTTGTTTTAGTCTCTCTCTCACTGTGTGATTCTTTCTCTGACTCTCCTCCTTTCTTTTACTCTCTCCTGCCCTCTCTTCTACACTGCCTCAACTTCAAGTTATTTGACATTAAATGCAGTGTAGAATTTCTGAAGCACTCTCTTTGCCTCAACCAGTGGTTCCAACCTCTGCTGTGCAGTTATTCTCCCTAATTTATATGCCCTTCCTGCCTTGGGTTGAGCTCTCCAGGGTGGGCTTTTAGAGTATCTTTCCGGTTCACTTTCCAGAGCTAATGCTTTTTCATTCCTAATGACATTAGTATTACTGTGAAACTGCCAACACCCCAAGATAGCTGTTCTCTAGTTACCTTAGGTAAATTCCACAGGTTGCTGTGTGGTTTCATTTGCTTTTTTCTGATCCAAAAATGTAACAATTTTGAAATAAAAATTTATTTTCTGAAATAAAGATAAAAATGTGAAGTTGCTTGCCTAAAAAATAATATGTATTAATTTTATTAGCACCTTTATATAAATTATAAATGAAAATGTATCTTTCATACTATTTTTCACAACATTTCAAGAGAAAATATTTGTTCATATATTCAACTCCCTATGTTTAATTCTAGAGTATTTGAAGCTTTGAAGACACTGAATTATCTGTACCTCTTCCATAAAATATATCTAAGAAAACTGAATAAATTTGCTATTTATTTGGTTAAGTACATTATAACATTTTAATTTAAAAAAATCCACTATATACCTATTTCATCTTTAGTACTTAAGGTAAAACTTAGAATGACTTTCCCGTTACTGTGTATCTTACAATATATAAAAATTAGTTTCTTTTCTTGTAGACTTATTTTTCACCATCATATTGCTTTTTTCTAATCTAACTAGAATTTTTAACTTATAATGAAAATTTGTTCATAATCTTTATTCTTCATAAAGGAAAAGTTTATATCCTAAAACCTATTGAAAGTGTTTACTGAATTGTTACACCATCTCCAATTAAGCAGATAAGTTTTACATTTATTCACAGTGTATATTATCTCAGTAATCCTCAATGCTACAATGATATTTGGAGAAAATGATCTTTAATTTAGGAAACAATGTGTAACAAAATGATACCAAGTATTGCCATGGTCTCTCCTCAATTTTAAATCACAGGAAATTACTCTGTAAGCACATTTCCTCTGTAACAATTTCAAAAGCCTATGTAGTTATTTCTAGCAAACCTTGAACACAATCATGCTGAGAGAGCATGAAGCATCACTCATATTTGTGTTCTTTCTGTTACTCATGCTTCTAATAATCATATATATATATGCTTAAGATTGTTTGTAATAACTGAACATTAAGACAGACTTCACTGAATCCTTTATGACACTGAAAAGGTTTTAATTTTTATTCTAAACTGTAGGTTGAGGACATTCACTGAATTAGTAAAAAAAAAATCACTTTAAAAAAATTTTTTTACTTATTATTTTTATGTGTATGTGCATTGCCTGCACATAGGTAAGTACACCCATATTGTGCAATGCCCGTGGAGGACAGAAGAGGCTGTTGGATCCCCTGGAACTTGAGTTACAGACTGTTGTTGGCTGCCATATGGGTGCTGGGATTCGAACCTGGCTCTTCAGTAAGAACAACCAGTGTGCTTAGCCACTGAGCCATCTCTCCAACCCCCAAAAATCACTCTAAAAAGGTACGTAATGTTAACATTATTAGGAAGTAAATATGCTCACCGTTTTTAATAAATTGAATTATCTCCAGTCTTCAGTAAGAGCAACCAGTGTGCTTAGCCACTGAGCCATCTCTCCAACCCCAAAAAAATCACTCTAAAAAGGTATGTAATGTTAATATTATTAGGAAGTAAATATGCTCACCGTTTTTAATAAATTGAATTATCTCCATTAAAATTCTTTAGGAATTGGGTAGGAAAAATTCTGTTCGTAGAGATTTAAAAACTGAAATAGTCATGTAAATCTATGCTATTTATCATGATAAAATTAATAATTATTAATATGCCAAAATGTATTGGCACTCTTTTGCACCTGTGTTTAAGACTGTGTACTTGGGATAGATAACCCTTGAGGCACCTTGCTCCTGCAGAAAGCTGATTCACTGTCCCTCAGCATCTACTGATTGCCTGTATCACTTCCTCTCTTAGGGCCGATCCCATGGTATTCCTCCCATCCTCCTTAGCATGTCAACTGCTTTGTCATTCTGCAGATCCTCTTACATACCTTATAGATATTTCTTTACCAGAGCTTCCCTATCATGTGTAGAATTCACTAACTAGTAGAAGGTTTCTTGTCTCTGTTGCTCTCACATTCTCAGTGTATTTATCTACATAGCATCTATCTATGCATATTTAGAAATGTATGTATATACAGTAGTAATAATGAAAGAAAAGGACAAGACATTGAGATGAAGTTGGGGAACAAGGGAAAAGTGGGAGGGGTTCTGGAAGGGAAGAGTTAGTCCAAATACAATAGTCATGTATGAAAGTCTTAAAAATAAAGCTTAAGAAAGAAAATCTAAACAAATTTTAAATTTTAATAAACCGCAATTTATTTACTTTGTCCTCACTATGAAAAAAATAGTTGACATAAGTAATTAAGGTAAAAAATGTGCCTGGAGGGATAGCTCCTCAGTTAAGATCACTAGCTGTTCTTTCAGAGGATCTGGGTTCAGATCCCAGCATCCACATGGTTAGTATAGTACCAGTTCAATCCAGAAGTCCAGTCCCATGTTATCGGCACCCTATTCTGACCTCCATGGGCATTGCACTTACATATATGTGGCAATACACTCATACACATAAAAATTAAAAAATATAATAAATAACGTAAAAAATTATAAAGGTAAAAAGGATGTGTGGCTCATGGATTCAGAGGTGCCTGTCCATCTTAGTAGAGAGAGTGTTCACATCACCATCTGAATTGCAGAGTAGTTCACATCATTGTGGACTGAAAGCAGAACCAAACAGTAACTGGATGCCAGGTTTAAATGTAATATAGCTCTGTTCTATCTCAAGCTAGAACATATGCCACTTCCTAAAGCTTCCACTAACCTGAACTGCGTGTTCAAGCACATGTGTCTATTGGGACATTTCTTATTCAACTCACAATATTTTGCTCTTGGTATACAAAGTTTCAAGGATATATCATAGTGAAAAGTCCACTTGGTGAATCTTTAAGAGACCATCAAGTCAATATTCCAACCCTGCTCAAAACTCTCATTCCAAAGCCCCTTTGGAGATGCCAGAAAGACTCTCAGCTATGAGGCTCTTGTAAAATTGATAAGAAATCTACACATTACATGTATACAGAGACAAACAGTAAATATTCCTGTTCTAAAATGTTGGAATGGAGAGACTGCAAGGAGAAATTGGGGCAAAGCAAGATGGAAACCAAGAAGGAAAAGTATTAAGTACTCAGTCTCTGAATCCAATATCTGAGACACATGATGCTGATTTGAGCTCAAAAGGCTCATGCATTCCTAAGTATATGACATTTTTGGATGATGTTCATATAGCCTTTCTCTTGGGATGACGCCACTTACTGTCTGAAGCTCTCCATGGAAGACATTCTGTGTTCCTAGCATCTTCAGTATCTAGAGGTTTTTCACTGTGGCTTAGACTTAACTCTGCCAGCTTTATTTTTCACACATTCTGGGGCTTTGTGAAGAGACTTGTCCCCACTACACATTTTTTTGTACTTCTAGGCTTTCCACTGAAATCTTGGAAGAATGATCTATCAACACAGAACTTTTGCATTTCGTGTGTATTCAACACAGGCATTATATGAGGGCAATGCCAAGGCCTGCTGTCAGTCCAAGCAATAGTTGGACTCCTCTGAATCATGGCTGTAGAATTCTCTGAAGGCTTGGGCTACTGTACTCACCAAAAAGAAAGAAAAGGAAAACTTCCCTGGGTGATCCAGGCTGATAGGGCAACCCTGTTATCTTTCCCTTCTCAGAGGAAGTTCCTTCTAGTTAGTTTACTGTTTTACCTCCTGAGGCTTATGATATATGGTATCTGGCCAATTACTGAGGTGCTTTCAAGATATGTTCCCTGCTACCTTAGAAACACTTGGTCCCCTTTTAAATGAACCTTATTTTAAATAAACACATGACTCATCCACCATACAATGAATGCTATACTATCTCAAATGATTCTACATTTATTTAAATTAGTGTATCATCGTTAAACTTGAAATCCCAGTATGTTTCATGGCAAAGATGAAATTCTTGACCATAATTTAATATGTGTGGCCATCTGAATCCTCAGATAAATAGTCTTTATGGTTGTCATTACAGTAGAAATTCTGATTTTTTTTATGCTTTAACCTAAATTTCTAATTAAGTTCTAATTTTCATAAATCAGTTCTAAAATTTTAAGAATCATTTTCTCAGGTAATCATAGCAATGGTTCCACTTCTCTAGCCCTTGATCATACATTATCTCTGTTACTAATATATGAAACAGGACAACATAAGGGAAGGATTTATTTTTTTGCTACTAGTTTCTGAGTTGTTAGTCTGTCATGGTAGGAGAACAGTGTGAAACAGAGATGTTCACATCATTGTCAACAGGAAGAAAGAAACCAGAAGCTGAGTACAGTGCTCAAAACCCAGAGATCTACTCCCTTCAGCTAAGGTCCAGCCATCCATTACTCCCGTCTCGTGACCAAACATTCAAATATATGCACCAAAATATACACTTCATATTCAAATCACAAGTTCAAAAATCTACCATCATTGGAGCAACAAATTATTTAATGTCATAAAATCTGATTCTGTGAATTATAATTTTAACACAAATATTATCAAAGTAATCTTTAGATTAATGATCATTTGGATATTTGAATGTATTTGAAATCTCTAATAATGACATTAAATCATTTAAGTTTGTTATTAAAAGTGATTCTGATTATATTGAGAGAAAAATGTTCTGGCATAATAACTTGTGGATTGATCATACTTCATAGAAATAGTATATCCAGTGTTTTTGAACAGAATCTTCTAAAAAAGGAAAACTCTACTGGTTATTTTGCATGTATGTATATAGAAAATTGAGATACTTTTAGCCTTTATTTGTTGAAGCTTTAAATAATCCTCCATGGTATGGGGGAGATGTAAACAATTTCAAAAATCAATTAATGTATATTAGTATTTATGCACAAATAACTAAATAAAACAGTGATTACTATGAAGTTCTACTTTTACCCACATATTTTATTTAAAACATACCATTTAGTATGAATTATATCCATTTGATTAAAAGTTAAGATTTCATGGGATCAATAATTTTAAACAATACAAAGGGCAAGTTTGCAATAGTCTAAATAAAAATATTGATGGGCTACAGAAAGGCAGAGGCACAAATGTGGAGAATTATGATCTGCTAAGATAAAAATGTCCTTCCCAAATGACAAGACAGATTTTTCAATAATATTTTCTTGCCCTGACTAGAGAGCTCAGTGAGTAGAGGCACTTGCCACCAAGCCTGACAATCTGTTTGATCCCCAGAACTCACATGTTACAAGGAAAAAATCAACAGCTAAAAATTATTCTCTGACTTCTACATGTGTTGTGATACATGCACCCACATTTATAAACACAGTAAATAAATAAATAATAAATAAATGGAAAATAATGAGCACAAAATTCATATTTGGGTCACATAAGAAAATTTTTGGAAAATAAATATTCCTTTATGATTAAGCTTTTCTTTTTACAATGCCATAATTTAAACTATATGAATAGCACAATGATAAAATACATATATATGTATATATAAATATCTTGCAAAATATGTATTATAAAAAACTAATCTCAAATAATCTAAAGGTAGGCAAAAATACTCAAATCTAAAACTGAAAAGGGAATTAAACTCCCTGAAATATGAAATTAAAAGTTCTATAAAAACACATTATAAAATCTTATGCAAGCAATTTTTAATATCCCATTGTGAGAGAGAATTTCCTGAGGGAAAAATGTAAATTATAGAAATGTATCTCAGGAGAAATCCAAAATCTCAATAGATCTAACACTGTGAGAATTTGGGACATCATGAAAGCCTCATTCTCTAGGCACTAACCCAGAGGGATCCATTCATATATATTCATAGGTGAAGAATTTCAGCCTTACTGAGAAAGACACTTCTAACATACAAGTTATACCAAAAGCCCCCCTCCTGGTTTGCACCCCTGAAGTAGTTGGATCACCATCCTTCACGTTTTTCTAACTTCTTAAAAAGATTGGTAAAACCACGTCTTAGAAAATCTAACAGCTGACTCTAAAGCAGAGATGGCTTTGCTTGATGCCCAGCATAATCAGGATGATATTGTGATTCGTACTTTCTGTCTTTTTATCTGTCTATGTCTCTTTGTCTCTGTCTCTCTCCAGTTCTATCTCTTTCTCTTTCTTTTCCCTCTCATGGTCTAACAAGTGTTGATAGATTATTGTAGCACATTACAAACAAAAGTTCTCTAAGTTAAAGTTCTTCAGTTAGCGTGCATAGTGGGTCCCCTTCCAAGTCTCCCCCCGCCCAAAACCCTGTGGATTCAGGAGGTAATATGGGAAAGCATGAATAGGAAGAAAATGAAATCTCAGCTGGGGACACTCATTGCATTGCAAATAATGTACAACTATCAAAGCTTTCACAAAACTTCTCTCGTCTATGCATTATCATCCATCCAGGATATTTTATTTTTTTCTCCATCTCTGACACCATCCCATAAATCTCTTTGTTAAGTAGATATCTATCAGATTTTATGTGCCCTGTCATGGATGAGCTACAAATACATTTACTCATTCATATAACACCTTGGATATTCGATCTTTTCCTCAAACATAAGGTTTAATTCAGTCAAATAATGACAATTTGAATAAAGACATCAAAGATCCACAGCTATGTCTGATAATCTAGATTCATTATAAATTATATCTCATGACCTCTATTGGTATAATGCAAATAAAAGATATTTGTCCCCTAAGTTCGATGCTGGGTTTTTGTCTTATTGATTCAGCATGGGTCTTGTGCTTGCTGTCACTATTGTTGCAAGTTCATATGAGCAAGTTCTCAGAAGCCTGAAAGCTTCTGTAAGGCCCCAACCTTTGCCAAGGAACTATTAGCAACACATCACTGCTGGTGAAGCAGAGTTCATCTTCTTTAAAGGAGTGACCCTAGATAGGTTGAGTACACTCCAGTGAACTTATACCAAAGGACATATTTGTACAAATGCTTGACCAGATAGACCTTAACATATTTGACAAAATGCAGTAATCCAGTGTGTGTGTGTGTGTGTGTGTGTGTGTGTGTGTGTGTGTGTGTGAGGGGGGGAATGGGAGGGTGTTTATGGAGAAGGAGGCGATAATGGGAGGTTGTTTATGGAGAAGGGGTCTAAATTCGATTAATATCTATTATATTAAATGCACAAAGCTAAATAAAAATATGCGTAATGTAATAATAAAGAGATGGGTGTACTTCTGTTTTATTTTGCTAACATGCTCATTATTATTTTTTAATTGTTTCTGGTCCTCTAGACTTTTTTTTTTCCTTTCATTGCAAAGATGATCAATTTTTAAAAAAATATTTTTATTCTTATATGTATGAATGTGTTGCATGCATGTGTATAAGTGCACCTGTGTCATGCAATACCCATGGAGTCAGAAGAGGATCCTGGATTCCCCTGGAACTGGAGTTACAGATGGTTGTTAGCCAACATGTGGATGCTGAGAAACAAACCTGGGTCCTCTGCAAGAGCGGTGGGTGCTCTTAACCACTGAGCCATCTTCCCCAGCCCCAGAAAGATGATTAATATTTAAAGTATGTATTTGTAGTGCATGGCTTCAGGCTCTTCAAGGTTGAAACTTTGATTTTGGTCTGCATACTTTTACACCAGTTTTCATAATATTGCAGAATATGAGCAATCAGATAAAAATATTTTCTAGACACTAGCTTAAAATGGTTTTTTGTAAAATAAATTATAACCAATGATTATTTTAAAATTTGGAAATTTTATCACAGCACTTTCCTTATGGAAGTCCATTTTCATACACATAAGACAAAGACTAGATACAATATTAATGAAAGATACAGGCATTAAGCATTGGGTCAGAAATTTTCTGTCAACACCTGATCTTTTCTTGGGTTCTCTCTTGAATTTTTTACTCTTTGCATGATTTTCAACAAAAAGACACTGGCATCTGTGCTCAGTGCTTTGAAGCATGGTATTCAGGAGAGTCTCTTGAACAGACCACCTATCTAAATGAATAGAAGCTTGAGAGTATCAGGAAAAGTTAAGGATGCATTATCACTTAGCCCAGAAAATTCTATTTTTGGTAGGGGATGGTATTTTAAGTTCCATTGAAACAGTGCTGAGGTAACTATAAAGTCACGATTGTGATGTTGATAATCTTAGAGTTTCACATATATTACAAAAGTCTAATATTTGAACTGCAGTTTGATGTGATTCATATTAGAAAGAATTACAGAAGATAGATAAAAAGGAAAATAAAATATACTAGTGCAATGTCTTGATGTTAATGGATTCTTATGATGTTACCAACATGGTCTTTAAACATCCTCAGAAGGACATTATGAGTAACCTATATATCATCACTGAATGATGATGAGTTAGCATTTTTACAGTGCCTATCAAGAAGAACACGTTCCTAGAATTCCAAAAGTACATTCTTACATTCCCATTGCTTTAACCATGCAAAAGCATTCTGCACTCCTACACCACACAAAGAAACTTTTGCTGACAGGATGAAATTGAAAGCTGCTGCTCTTTTTTACTTGTTGCTGCATTTTTAATTGAATTTTGTGATTTTCACACAATATATTTGATGGCATTTAGATCTGCTCCCCTCATTACACCTCCAACAACTGCTCTCTACCCAATTTAATGAACTCTTTTACGTATATAACATGGCCTATAAAGTATGATCTATTACATTATGATCTTAGTTAAAAATGCATATTCCCATAAGAGAATGCTAAGTTCATTCTTTATTTAAACAGGCAATCTACAATATTTTTTATATATGTAGAATTTTTCCTTTTTACTTAATTTTTCACACTTTGGATATGAAATAATCCAAAATTGTGATTTGTTTAACACAAACCTATTTTGTAAATACATTATAAAATTATCTGTTCAAAGCAAGAATTTTAAGAAGCAATGACAGCTTCAGAATACTGATGATGTAAGTCTCTTGACTTTATAAAAGGGAATAGTGATTTGCTCAAATTTCAGAAAGCTGCTATCAAAAGAGCCTTACTTTACACAATATGTATGTGTTTTGTCCAATGAAAAATCAATGTAAACACATCAACACAGACAGGTTGTTAACAACATTTTACAGAGCCTACAATCACCCTGAATGATAACCCTTTAAGAACTCAGAGGAAAATACACCTCTTACATTTGTCAGTCATTCTCTCTCAATGGAGACAAATACATGGATTGCATCCTTAGAACCATGTGGTATCCTAAGAATTATTTCAAGAATTGCATCTCCTGTTTGAAATGACTCTTATCAGAATGAGACAAAGCTTGGGACTCAATTGTTTGACAAAACTATGACACATTAACATATAATTTTTCAGATGTTATCGAATAGAGATGTGTTGTCTTTTCTAATATCACTGTAGATCCTGTCAGACAGGACGTACATTTCAACAACAAAAACAGGAGGAAATCAAAGCTTATTGTGATTTATCTGCAAAAAGAATATTTTAATTTGTTCTTATTTATAAATGTTCAACTATTCTTTGCACTTTAGAGAACTCATGTAATTAATCTTAACTTAGTTGTGATAAATCTAGAGATCACAGAGTTCTACCGAATTGTTCAAGGTCATATAAGTAATACATGACTTAAATATAAGTTCGAAAATACTCTGCAAAGGTATCTTGGAAGGTTTGGTCTCTCAACCTGAATTTCTTGTAGTTGTAATTGTGATAGTTTAAAGCAGCCATCTAGTTATGACTGGTATGGCTGGATTAGAAATGGAGACAGAGAAGAGCTCAACAAAACCCTAATGAGCATCAGATCATTTAGGTTATATTGAAATTATTATAAGATTAGTTTTCAATAGTACATTAAAACAAAATTAGTACACAAACAAAAATTTTACCCTTTTTTAAATGACTGTGGATATTTCATAGAAATTTTAAAACAACATTTTTTCCTGATGCTGTTGATTGGTTTTTAATGTAAGAAACAACACATTGTCTTAGGTTTGAAATAAGATGAAACATTTAAATTTCCTGTATCAGCTGGTTAAATAAATTCTTATCTTGAAAATCTGTGCAAAATCTCCTGCAAAAAAAACCTTAAAGACACCTAGGCAGAAATGCAACTTAACAGTGTGATGAAATAATAATGTTAATCTCTGACTACCTAATTGTGAGAGTCATAATATTTACATAGAAGCTTTTATATGTATTATAGATAGGACCTCCTCATCAGTAATTGTTCACCTATGTCCTAGAGACCTCCAAAGCAGTATAAGATTTTGCTGTTGCTCTCATATCCCATCAGAACTTGCTGGTAAGACTGTGTGGCTAAAAATATACCCACCTTGGTCACAGGACATGGATAAATCAAGTCATGACTGAAGAATCACGCTCAACACACAGGGACAAAACCAAGTTTCGGGATGCAAAAGCAAGAAGAATTTATTCATACACAGGCGCCTCCAGACGCAGAGTCCTGCTCGGGTCAGGACTTGCATGCCGGGCTTAGTTTGGGGGGGGGGCTTTTTATAGAGCAGAAGCAAGGTACAGAAGCAGATGCATGGTTACAAGGTTATTATTAGTGCATTTCAATGGGTACAAGGTATGAGGAAACAGTATTGCCAAATTCAGAGGGGGCTATGGGTGAAACCGATTGTTATCGTTAACTTCCCAGTAGGGGCTGTTATCGCTAACTTCCCGGTAGGGGCCTCAGGGTGGTGCCAGGTGGTCCGACCGCAAACGTCCTTTCTTCCACTGCTAGTTTCACAAGACCTGAGTTAGAACCTTGGCTCATTGAATGGCTGACTACAGTTCTTTTTCTAAAATGGCCTTCCTGCTGTCAGTCGGGTCTTTCACAAGCAAGCAGAATACAGAAGCCAATCATTGAGCATTAAGCTTGAGCAAACATTATCAAGGAAATACATAAGAAAATACAATTTTCTACC
>NW_008348789.1:6238235-6246318 GCF_000622305.1 Nannospalax galili
TGAAGAATCGCGCTCAACACACAGGGACAAAACCAAGTTTCGGGATGCAAAAGCAAGAGGAATTTATTCATACACAGGCGCCTGCGGACGCAGAGTCCCGCTCGGGTCAGGACTTGCGTGCCGGGCTTAGTTTGGGGGGGCTTTTTATAGAGCAGAAGCAAGGTACAGAAGCAGATGCATGGTTACAAGATTATTATTAGTGCATTTCAATGGGTACAAGGTATGAGGAAACAGTATTGCCAAATTCAGAGGGGGCTATGGGTGAAACTGATTGTTATCGTTAACTTCCCAGTAGGGGCTGTTATCACTAACTTCCCGGTAGGGGCCTCAGGGTGGTGGCAGGTGGTCCGACTGCAAATGTCCTATCTTCCACTGCTAGTTTCACAAGACCTGGGTTAGAATCTTGGCTTATCGAATGGCTGATTACAGTTCTTTTTCTAAAATGGCCTACCTGCTGTCAGTCGGGTCTTTCAATGACTAATCCAGAAGCTTCCTCCCTGTGGTCTAGAACTCATAGCACTGGAATGTGCTGTACAGGCTGCTGGGGAAGAAAATGGTCAACTATCTTACCCAGTTGTGAACTTTATGAACTGTAGTAATGACCTGAACAGCCAGATATGCCCAAGGATGCAATTGTGTCATTAACTGGTGTACCCCAACACTTTCTTATTGAATTTAAGACATACCACTGGAGGAAATACGTACCTGGTACTACAAATCTGGCAATGAATCCATGGTTTGGGAATTTACAGCCCCAATAATGAACCTGGTACTGTAATTTGGCTAAATGGATATAGTTCTAAACTGCCAATTTCTTTTTTGTCACTCTGCAGTGACAGATATGTCACTCATAAAGAAATTTATTTTGTGCAGTGGATGATTGTTGACACCAAACCTCATAATTAGTCAAAGGCAGAACTTAAGTGACTCTGGAGTGCTCAGGCAAAAATGGAACATCTATTCACATCCCCTCCCCAATGCTCAGGGAACACTGCAGCAGTACTAGCAGGGAGATGTTAGATCAAAGCAAATTATGTCTTCTGCATATGAAACAACCAGACTACCGCACTCATGAACTCACAGCAGCTGTGGTTGTATGCACCAGTTCTGCACAAGATCTAGCCAGTCAACATTCTGGCCCACAGTGGAAAAAAGTTCATGAGCTCCTTGAGGAGCTACAGAGAATTGACAGCTTCCGGGTTAGGGAGATTCAGATTACTTTATGAATGTGGATACTGATAGTTAAATATATTCCAATGGATGACCTCACAACCAGAAGTATATGGACAACACAAACTGGGTTCAATAGGTTGTTACATTTTACAGAAAGGAAACACAAAGTTGTGTGGTAAGGAAGTGGGGTGGATCTTGTAGGAGTTAAAGGGAGCAGTTGGAGTTGAATATAAAACGTATATGGCATGATATGAAAGAGGTTGGCAGAAAGAATGTAAGAGCCAGAGGAAGGGGTGGAGTGTTAATTGGAAATGTCCTCTGACTGTTATGGGAAAATAAAGACCAGCAGCCAAAGTCAGGTGAGGAGAGGGATTTAATTTTATGCTAGTGGATTGACCCAGGGATCCTTCCTTAAAGGAGCCAGTCTGCCCTTCCAGTTTTAGGGGTGTTTTATATTCATGTAAGTACAAGTAAAAGAACAGCACATGGGGGGTAATTAAGTAAAAGGTACATGTGATAATTAAGCAAGGTAACATGGCCTCAGGGATTACAAAGACTTCCTTCCAGGTCCAGCATAGGAGGCAGGATAGAGGAAGACTCCTGCTCACCTCCCCCATACCTCTCTCTTATCTCAGTTTTCTAAACTTTGGAGAACAAAAAACCTTTATCCTGGGTAACCACAGTAGGTGGGGGGGAAAGAAGAGCTTATCTTCCCAGTCTTTGTCAGTTGTTTAAGAGCTCTTCCTGCTCCAAAGTTCTTAATTAACATTTCCATTATATGACCACTATGCCAGCAACATATAGACACACCTTCTGAAACTCATCAAGGAGTTCAGGGGAGAGTCATTTATCCCTCCCACCCAATCAGTTGACTTTAGCTGCATGTGGGGGGAGGGGCAAAGGATATATAAGCTGAGAACACTGATAGACATGTATCTCACCATTTTGTGTGGCTGTCCAGAGGTCACAGGATCTATATTTGAATGTGGACTTTATGGTACAGTAGTAAATGTGGGGTTCCCACTCTTCTGTAAATAAACCCCTATGCTATGCTCCGTTAAAAATATAGAAATACAAAAAAAAATACATTGTATGAAGTGATCAAAATTAATAAAAGTGTTTTAAAATCAGAAAAGAAATATTTAGCTTTGGAATGTGGAAAACTTTGAATTGCCATTTTCTTTATGGCTCTGTGTTTAATAACAAATCACCCACCTGCTGAATCGGGAAGCAGAGTAGATCTTTTTAATGAGGGCCATTGCTCTGCTTTGAAGGCTCATCTGCAGTTACCAAAGGATTTCACATTAGCTCTTTAAGATTCATAGCAAACACCATCAACCAATTTGGATTAATCCCTAAGGTATGGACCGGGCATGCGGAGAGGGGGAATCCTCTTGATAGGTAAGAATGTTGGGAGAGAGCGATCGCGGATAGAAGAGGCACCGAGGCACAGATGGAATTCTCAGCAGGATACAGATTTATTTTGCACGGGGCACCTTTCCCTCGGGGAAGGGAAAGATGTCAGCCCACGGGCTGTGAGCTTGGACTTTATATATGGGGGCTTTAGGGTGTAGAAGGGGGGAATGTTTGGGGGAGAAATCAGGGAGGGGGAAGCAGGAAAAGCAGGTAGGATTAGGGTCTGGAAGTGTTTACTTTTTCCCTCTTAAGATAAGAGAAAAACAGCTTCTAAAATCTCTGGTTATCAGGTAGAATCTGCTTATCTTTGGAGGTCAGAGGAAAGGCAGGCTGCTTCTCAGCAGAGTTTGTTTCTCTTGACTTCAAAGGTCAAGGTGCTTATCAGCTAAGTTCCCTTTTTTGGGCTCCAAAGTCTGTAGGTCCCTGTTGGGGAGGGGGGAAGCTGCTGCTGTTTGGAACCCTAACACCTCTAAACTACAGTATTTTACTAATGATCTCCAAAAATAACAGTTCATCTCAAAAGGCAAAGCAATTTGTTCACTATTCTCAAAATCAACTGTTGCAGCATTCAGCGAGAATTCCACTTCAATGATTTACTGATTGATCCAAGTGTAAAGCAAATTCAATACTGAGCCCCCACTGTTAAAACATGTGTTGTGTACTTCTAAGAAAACTAGTGGGAGAAAAGAAAGTAAATATCTGTTTTAAATAAAAGCAGAGGTATATAGAAAGCGGTACACCTAAATTAAGACTAAAAATGCAGACCAAATGTTAGTTGTTAAAACTACAGGCTAAGATTCCCTGATACACAGTAGTAAACTGTGAGCTCCCAAAGGACTGAGAAATCCCTGTCCTTGTGGCTTTACTGGCCATAGCTTATGTTGCCAGCTGCTTGGGCCAGCCTTGCACATTGCCTACAACCTGAATATTTGTTCCTGTTGCTTCTGCTACTTTCATACCTTCCTGGGCTTTTCAGCTTCACTACCACAGGGAAAATATGCATTCTTCTATCAAAGGCTGCTTGAAGTTACTGTGAATCTTCACATCACTGGTTATCTCCCAAGATTTTTTTGAATCTGTGTCACAATGATCCCAAAAGCCTTACTTTCTGGGTATATTTACAACCAGTATTAAAATGTCTAAACTGGCGTGAACTGCACCTGGCCCATTTGAATGAAGCAGCAATGACCTCAGAATGCCATACTGGATGAAGACTATAGGATGAATTGCATGGTAGATCTGACAAGCAAAACTCCCAAGAATCTTTCCGCAGATTAGTCTTCACTGGAAAATCTCTGAAATAAATCTGTATTTATACACTTTAGAGACCGTTATGCCTGGGAAGAGCCTTACAGAGATCTGAAATACCCTTAAGCCATCTTCCCTTGCTCTGATGTAAAACACATGGTTTCTTTTTATCAGACTAACCTCTTAAGCAGCTAAAACCTCCATGGGCACAGAATTCTAAGTGTTTTTAATACTTACCTTGCTGGTATGAGCATTTTTTATGAATAATATTTTAAATTTAATCTTTGAAAAATTCACACATAGAGAAATGCAATTTGATCATATCCCACTACCTAACAGCAGGTTTCCCAAGGACTCCCTAATGCATCTTCTGCTCAACTAAATGTCCATTTCTCTTTTTAAAGTTAATAACCCACCAAGTCCAATTAGCTATATATGTTCATACAGATGTGGAGTCATCCATTGGGGTATTGGCAAACTAGCAGCAGTCAAAGTGGTTCTCCCTCCAGCAGCCACCATCAACTTCCAATGGCTCTGCACCTAGGGCTCCATTCATGTGAAATTTGACTGACTTGATGTCATGCATGTCTTACAGAAACTCTCAGCTGCTGAGAGTTCATGTGTTGAATAGACATGTCATGTCCAGAAGGCAGCATTTTACTGTCTTCTTCATAGCTCTTAAATAATTTCTACCTTATCTTTCACAATGTTCCATGCATCTTGGGTATGAGAGGAGGGAGGATGATATAGATGATCCATCTACAGATGTATCGCATTCAGAATCACTTTTGAGTATCTTCATTTTCTGTTTCTGGTTCTTAATGGAAATTTGGCCAAAAGTGACTTGACAAAACATGACTGCTCTGATATCTGAAATCTCTTCTGCTAAATAAACTAGTCTATTACTTTTAAGATTGACCACTTAAGAATTAGCACAGATGACATGCAACCAAATTATTTACCATCATCTTCAAATGGTGGCCATTAATCAAATTTCCACTAATAGTATTTGACTCCCATCTTTGAACAGCTAATTCACTTTGCAATACTGCATACAAGGGACCAAGTATTTAACAAGTACTCTATTTAGAAATACTAGTCAAAACCATATCAGTATGTCAATAGAATTGTTAGAAAAGTTTAATACTGTATTTGTTCATGAGGCCACCTTCTGTTGGTAGCTACTTTCCACTATACATTAGTCCATATGGTAGAATATAAAGAAGAGTTTCAAGCTTGAAGGACATCTCATAAATTTTTTCTTATGCACAATTCAATGGAAAGGAAGTGTGAACCTATCACACAACTAAAAGTGTTGTTTATAATTGTACTTGTGCTTCGTGTACTGTTTATGAAAGATTAGTTCCAACACATTACAATGTAGTTTACGAAGACAAGAAAAATTTCATATCTGTTGTCTGAGTATAGATAATGTCAGCAATACCTGTCCCTATTGTCTAACGTCAGACAAACATTTGTCTATAGGCCCTCTAGGTTTTAATGGTTTTTCCACATAAAACTATCCTCCACCTCTTCTTCCCTGTGTTAGAACACTTCCTGAAACCTTGTATTCAAGCGATGTGTTCTCTAAATAACACTATTTCACTAGAATAACTAAGTGTGGATCAATTCTAGTCTTCCTGTGAAACATTTTTCTATGGCTGATAGAATAATTGTTGTTGCTATGTTTTCAATTTATTTTACGAAACAATATTTTGAGTGTTTTTAAAAAAGTAAAAAAAGTTTATAAGTGAATTATAATTGGAAATGATTATTTATAATCTGGGCTGAGAAGCTTAACATTGAAGAACATAAATTCTTTTCAAGTTCAATTACTGGAAACTTATAAAACACTTTTATTGCTTTTTACATGGGCTCTTTATAGTCTATTTTTATTTATACTAATATGAATACAATGATTGTCTATATGCAGAATAAAGCCAAAATTGCAATGAGAATTAATATTCTCTACCTTTTCATTTTTATCTGTAAGCCCAAGGTTATTATCATGTTGAACAAATAAGAAAAATAATTCAGTACTTAAAATCATCACAAATATATTGGAATAATAGAAAGTTATTGAGACTGTAGTGTTTTTGTAGGATGCCTGGCTATGAAAATAAAAATATATTCTATTATTTATTTGACTTTTAGAAATTATTTTTATTTTCTAAATAATTTTCACATTATTTTGAAAATATTTTTATTGATTCTCGGAGAACTTCATACGATGTATTTTGATCATATTTAGACACGGCCCCATCTCCACTTACACTTTACTAGCCATCCTGACTTCGTGTCCTCTCTTACTACTTAATAATTTTATTTAGTTTTTGGTGGATCTCATACAATATGTCTTAATAATCTTAGGACCCCCTTCCTACGTGAATCACCCATAGCCTGCCCTCAGGACTTCATACATTTTGTCAAATACTTATAGACTCTTGAGTCAAGTTTGTGTACCAAGAGGTCCCTCATGTGAGTTCATCCACTAGAAATTTTACAGCCTGCCTAGTGTCACTCCCTTAAAGAAGATCAACTCTACTATTATGTTTTAAGAGTCTATTGCATCCCATTTGTATCCTCCATATGCTCTTGGGTATGGTTCCTTCACATGGAGCCTGGTCAGTCTAAAAGGCATTGAACACTCAGTAAAGTGACTCTCCCTCTCTCAGAAGCTATCCTTCACCAGGGGTTCATTACTAAGGATGGAGCTTCTTTCCCATCTCCCCCACCCATGCTGGGTTTTCGTCTGGCTTGGGCTTGCATAGGTATTGTGAATGCTGTCAAAAGAACTGTGGACTCATATACGCAATTGTCCTGTCCTGTCAGGAAAACAAGATTTCCTTGTATTCATCCACTGCCTCTGACTCTTATCTTCCTGCCCCCTCATCCAAAAGGATGAGGCCATGGGATGAGAGGATATGATGTAAGTCTCTCATTTAGAGTTGAACATTCTCTAGTCTCTTATTCACTACATAGTTATCATTTATTTTCTCTGTGCTAATCACTATCTGTTGCAGGAAGCTGCTTCTCTGGTAAGAGTTGAAGGATGAACTCATCTATGGGCTTAACAATAAGGCATCAGGAGTCAGTTAAATACTTAGTCCATGTAGCAGGATATCCTCTATTGTCTGTGACATGCCTAGCCACAAGTTCTTGGCCCTGAATATAGTGCCACCTATGGGCTTCGTCCTGTTAATCAGGCTTAAAATCCCATTAGAAAGTGATTAATTATTCCTATAATATTTTTTGAGTTTTGCTCCAGTGGACTTATCTTGCTAAGCCAGTAGTTATTATTGCTTGCATGGTTCACAGCTGGGTAAGTCTGATGATTATTTTTATCTGGTAGCACTCATAGCACCTTTCAGAAATATGAAAGCTAACCAATAGGGATAAAGTTTCGAGGTCAATGTCAGTTTGATTTTTCCATGTTTGTTCTAGTACTCACATATGGATTATCCTCAGAAATAAGGTTTTACCATCAAGTAGTGACAGGTAACTAAGAGTAATGGCAGTAGCCAGCTTTGTTTGAAGATCTATGCAGGCCACTCTGTTCAGCAGCTCCAAAAGATGGAGCCCATTTCCGGCACTGACTCTTTATTTACTTGCCTGGTAGGGGAGTTGTCAATCATTTGCAAAGTCACTCCTTTTGAGCTCCTTTTAGAAGTACATGAATATATTTTAAGAAGATTCTATAATAATAGGTTTCCATATGATATTTTCAAAAGCCATTTAGTCTTATGTACCCCTCCCCATACATGCTCCTCTGCTCAACTTTCCCATGCCTCGCCCCATTTAACTTTTCCTGTTCCATTATTTCACCTTCATCTTTGTATCACTGCATTCAGTCTCTACTCCTATGAAACGCCTGACTAGTTTCCAGACATAACTTGAAGTGTCCAGATTGATTAGTTTGTAATTGGAATTGCTTATTGATGGAAACAGACAGTTTAATATTTCTGTTTGAAAAATTTGTTCCATTCTCTTTATAATCACATAATCAAACATACTGGCTGCTGTTTCAGTGAACTCAGGTTCAAGTCCCATCACTGACATGGTGAATGGCAAGGGTCTGTAAGTCCAATTCCAGGGTAATCCAGTGCCCTCTTCCAATGACATGAGAGTCTTTATATCCAAACCAGCAAAACACTGATAAACTTAAAATAAAATAATAACGAAGATATTTGAAAATAAGAATCTCAAAGTCATGGAGTATTTAATTTTTTTATTTATTATTTTCATT
>NW_008348789.1:6246356-6268444 GCF_000622305.1 Nannospalax galili
CTATGTGTATTCATGTATTGCCTGCATGTAGGTAAGTGTACCCGTGTTGTGCAATGCCTGTGGAGGACAGGAGCTATGAATAGTTTTTAGCTGCCATGTGGGTTCTGGGATTCAAACCTGTTTCTTTTGCAAGAACAAGCAATATTCTTAACCACTGAGCCATATCTCCAGCCCCCAAAGAGTACTGAATTTCTAAGAAAACAACAATCATGCTTATAATAGGGATATTATAAAATAAATTTTATTAATTTAGATGATTTCAAAATCTAGTTAGGTAATATGTTACATGCTTAGATAAGGAAAGTATTTTGTGATTGTCACTGCAAAATTAACAATAGCCATCATAATTTAAAGTTCATCTTTTAGAAAAAATAAAATAATTCATTATAAAACAATAGGGGTACTTTTTTTTTCAGTTAACAACTATGCATTGATTTCTTATGTGCTCTGTGTTTAGGTTTGTTCTTGTATCCAAAACAAAGATGCTGAAGGCATCTTCATACCTTCCCTCATGAAGTCTAAAAAATAATGCAAGTACTTTAGTCCCAGTACTTCAGAACAACGACACAATGCAAAATGAATATAGATGCATGCTATAAGAACCAATTAGTGTTAGTGTGATTCAGCTGAAGATGTCCTTTGATCTGGTCTTTGCAAGTGGGAACCAGGAAAGGCAGTCTTATAATTCAGTCCAGGTCTACAGGCTAATGTTGACATTTTAAGGAAGAAAGATATCCAAGCCACATTTCAGAACAATTCTTCCCTTCTTCTGAATTTTTTATACTAATCTGACCATCAGCATATCAGATACTGTCCACACTCAGTTGCGATAGCTATCATCTTCACTCAGTCCACCAATTTAAATACTAATTTCTCCCAGAAGTATTTTATATACATATCAAGAACTAATCTGCTATCCCCCTTTAAGTTTCTTTCTTTGCCTTTACGTTCATGTATCCCTTCCCTTTTCTGGCTGTTGGAGTTACTTCAGAATTCGTATACTCACATATAAGGGATTGGTGCTAAAATCTACAATGAGGAAGAACATATGTTGCTTACTTTTGGGAGTTTGTGTTACTTCACTTAGTAAAACACTCTCTAGTTCCATCCATTTACCTGCAAAGGGGGATAGTAGGGAGCAGGTATTAACAAGAAGGAGGTGGGGAAAGTGGGAATATTCCACAGGAAAGAGAAGAGGGAGGGAAATGCAAGGGGCCATAGTGTGGAAGCAGGAGGGAAGTCAGGAGAGAGAATATGTTGGAAGGCAGGTGGTGTTGGGGGAAGGTGAGAAAATGGTAGCTCTGTGACTAGGAAGGGAGGAGGGAAGCCAGATGGGAGATAAAAGAGTGGAGATTAAACAAATTTGGGGGGTGCTGGGAAACCTAGAGGGAAATGTGATGCCCTAGAAGCCACATGAGAAATGCACATACAGTGTCTGTACGTTAATGCATATGCATACCTGGGAGCTGCTTGGCAAGAAACATAATACTAGAAAGAAGAGTCCTATGTTTGTAGGGTTGGTGGTCATCCAAGAGACTCCCAAAATAACCCAGGCTATTGCCAAATCTCTTGCTTATCTCCCAGAACTAGTATATAATACCCTGCTGCTGCAGTCACTATACATAGGATACAAGACTTGAAGCAATGGAGCAGGAACTGACCTGGAAGCCTTCTAAATGAAGTTTGGCTATCACAATGCTAGAAAATGCTATTCAAACCACCAAAGGTGAAAAGCAATCAATAGTCCAGCCCAGCCCCAAAGCCTAATAACCATAACAATTGGCATGTCACACTACCTCTATTGGTGCAGTAATGACACTGTTATCTGAGGGGGATTCCACAGCTCTCTAATTGGACTTAAAGCCCTCTCAATGGGAGGAAACTCATGATGCCACTGTAAACCCCAGACAAATACACATGGTAGGATATGATATAGATCCTAGAGAAAACCCTATCACTTTCCTATCTCCAGACAAATAAATTTTTTTACTGTATTCTAAATACCAATCTTTATATTTAGTGACAAGCATACCATACACCACCACTCATCAAAGAAGCCTCATTCTACAACACGTGGAGGCTACTATAGATTTGCACAACTGGTCAAACACAGAGAATATATATCTGAGAGATGCCCCATTGTAGGTGAAAAATCTACAGTTGAACCTCTACAACTAAGGCTTATGGAGCATTGTGGAACAAGGGGTAGAGAGAAAACTGATGCATCCTTCAAATTTCACCAGTACAGCTTCCTTATACAATAGAGTATGATGTACACAGAAAGCCACAACTGGACAAGTTTTAAAGAACAAGAGACTGTAGAGTGTAGGATAGGATTCCTATAAGTAACCTCATCTACCCATTGCTCAGGGACCATTGCTGAAGAGGGAGCAGAAAGACTGTAAATGCCAGGGCTGGTTCATGAACACAGGGAAACAGGGGTTTCCAGGCCACTGGAAGCTTGCACATGTGAACTTGTGGCAATGGTGGCATCAAGCACAGGACCCATGTCAACTAAATTAAACAAGGGCCCAAGGGGAGGAGAGAAAAAGGTGATGGGCCTGCACTAGACTAAGAACTATTGAAGACTGATTGCTGCTAGGTCAGGGAGAGTGTGACTTACATATGATCACTAGATGGGCTGACTATACTCCAGTGAACAAATTTAAACAGAAGGACATTTGGGTAGAAATGCTTGAATGAACAGAATTTAACATGTATGGCAGAATACATGAGGTCTCATGGGGAGATCAGAAAGGCATGGATGATGGAGAGGTCTAAATATGATTATGAACTGTTGTATGAAATTATAAAAGCTCAAATATATATATCTTTACTCAACTAATTGGACAACCCTTAGCTGAGACAGGATACTTCAACTAAAGAGTGGAAACATTTAAATCTTCTTAACTTATGGCTAAAACCAACAATTAGTACATGAATAGATGGTGAGAGCAATGAAGATCAAGAAATAAAATTGTGAATATCAAAGATTTATATGTGGTTACATGTTTTCAGTTCAGCATAGAATGACTCTTTTTGGAATAAGAAGAAAATATTTTGGCCATATTATAAAGAATGAAGGGATACTTAAGCTAATGACAAATAGTTGAAAACTCTGTAAAGAAGAAATAAAATATACCAACGTATTAAGATAGAAGCTCCTCTGACTGTTTGGTAAGCCAGAGTATTGTGTCTGAAGAAAAGGTGGGAAGTGAAATGGTAATTTCACATATTATTAGAGTGAATATGAAGAGGTATCTAGTAAAGCATTTAAATAAACATTTTCATTTGGTCAGAGATAAGAATGGCTAATTTTTGGTGGTTTTGTTTGTTAAGAAAAGTGTAACAGGTGTTACAAAGGGAGAGATGGATAAAATGGGGTTATATAAATGGGAGGAGGGAGAGAAGGTTGTACAAGGAATGTTCAAGATAAAGAGAAAGAAGGAGCTCAAGAGAGATCAGATGATAGGCGCCTGGTATATTATCAAGGGAGAAATAGGGAAAAGGGGGAGATTTTAAATTGGGATGTCATGGTGGAAGGGTTAGACAGGGAGAGAGAGAGAGAGAGAGAGAGAGAGAGAGACAGAGAGAGACAGAGAGAGACAGAGAGAGACAGAGAGAGACAGAGACACAGAGACAGAGAGAGACAGAGAGAGAGAGAATAGATGAATAATGACCAGCTAGTTTAAAAAACCAGAGGTAATCATATCAGTCCAACAACCTATTGAACATTACACATACAATATCTTTAAATGAGTCCATACGTATGGCTAAAGGCTGCATAATATGAAACAGCACCAGGCAGGAGAACATTTCTTTGAGTTGTTGGCCAGGGTAGTCCAAGAAACTTTCAAATTTATTCAGGCTATTGCCACAGTCCTTGATTACCTCCTGGAATATGAATGTCAGACTCTACTGCTGAAAACCAAATATACATTGGATAGAGAATTTGAAGCAATGAACCTGGAGCTGACCTGGAAGCTACTTCCCTTAAAGGTTAGATATTTTAGGTTTGGAAAGCACTATGCAAGGCACTAAGGGAGAATAGTAACCAGAAGTCCAACACCAGCTTCAAGATCAAACAATCACATAAATGACCTGTACAGCATATATAATGGCACTGTAGTGACACTTTTATCCAGGGCACAATCAACAGCAATCTAATTGGACTAAAAGCAAACTCAATGGGAGGAAACTCATGTGTGGTACTGTAAACATAGCCAGCCAAGTATGTATGTCTGGAGAGGTCATAGATCTTAAAGAGAACCCCAGAACTGTCACATCTTTAGACTAATGTAATTGGGGGGGTCTTTTTTATTGTTTTTTGCAGGGTGTCTCTAGTCACAGCCCACCTGGAAGTCACGATGTGAACCACAGCAGTTTTGATCTTGAAGAGAGCCACTTATCTCTGCCTCCTGAGGGCTGCTGAGATTAAAGGTGCACTACCATGCCTGGTGTAACTAGTGTAATTTCTTACTATGTTCAAAATATGTATCCTTATATTTATAGACAAAACATACTGGTCACCACTCATTAAAGAAGTTTCTTTTGCACTAGATGGAGACTATTACAGAGTACCACAACCAGTCACACACACACACACACACACACACACACACACACACACACACACATTGTCAATTGCCTGAGTCTTAGTGGTATATCTACAACAAAACCTCTACACCTAAGGCTCATAGAACAAGGAAAAAAGAACAAGGGGTAAAGAGGACAACAATGATTATATCAATTCTCATTAATGAAGCTCCCTTGTGCAACAGAGGTCCAGAAAAACATAAAAGCTCACAAGTGGCCAAAGTGTAAAGACTAAGAATCTGCAGAATGCTGGTCCTTAGACCGGACTCTATATTAGTCTATACCCACCCAAGGTTTAGGAACCACTGCAGAAGAAGAGGAGAAAGGATTGTAAGAGTCAGGGAGAAGGTAGATGATTATGTGTAAATAGAGTCCTACAAGCTCATGGGACCCTGATCATATGAACCTACAGCAATGATGTCAGCATGTGCAGGACCCCTCCAAATACAAAGAGAAAAATAAAACAGCATAGAACTGTGGAAATGGACAACTGAACCCAATCTTAGCTGAAGAAATATTGGCAACTGATTACTACTGTGTGAGGAAGAGCTCACCTTCCTAAAGTGAGAGACTCTAGGTGGACGGACTAGACCTCAGTAGAGTAATTTGCACTGAAGGATGTCTAGGAAAATATTTGTAATAATAGGCTCTTAGAGAAATGACAGAATATATGAATATATGTGTGAGGCTATGGGAGGATGACACTGGGAAGAGGGGTATAAAGATAATTAAGATTGATTGAGTTGTTCTATATGACATATGCAAAAAAATCAATAACAATAAATAAATAAATTCAGTAACTATTGCCCCCACAAAAAGACAGTCTAATTATGTAGTCCTGGATGGCCTGAAATAATATATACAAGAAACTTTTCTCAATCTTTTGGTAATTGGTCTGCTTCAGCTTCTTAAAGAGTTGGTCTCCTTACGTAGGTTATTGTAATGATGCTACATATGTAATTTTTAAATATTAGTATTCTTCCTCGAAGGTATCTTCAAACTTTACCAAGATGACTCTAACAACCAGTAAATAAAACACAACCATCGAGAATATGAAGGGGTGTTTTTTACTGAATCTAAATTAATGTTATACCAATGGACACATAAACAGAATCACCTCCTTTCAAAAAAGAGTTATACAATGTACCTTGAAACAAATATGTCTTGTAGTAACCCTAGCCACTCTATAGATGATTTCTGAGAATAGTTTTGAGGTTAACGTCTGAGATGTCCTTTTGTAAGTGGAATGCAAATACTGCTATTAAAATTAAAATATGATCTCATAAACTATGAGCAGGTTGATCAGAAAAATAAAATTTCTGGATCTCAGACAAAATTACAACTTCTCAGATATCTTAACCTATCCAATTCTTATCAAATCCTTGCAAATATTAGTGTATGGTATATTTGAGTACATAAAGGCTACATAATAATAAGATTTGTTCAAAGAAGTTGCTACATCCATTGTAAGAAGTCTAATAGAAGCTATAACCTGATTATATTTATATCACATTTATGTGCAGAAAATAACATCACACCACAAGGGCTATATTTATTCAGCTCATCTCAGTCACTATATAAATTATATAGATCTTGAAATCTTGATGATCATAGCACAGTTCATTAAAGAGATGCCATCATGGAACAAGCAAACAGAATGTGGATCATATTAAAATGTACTAGTCAGATACATGACTGCTAAGGATGATTAGCTGGTAAACATTTTTAAGTACCAAGGATTTTAAAACATTTCCCAATATGAAAATGTTGAGTTCTGTGCTTTGTATTTCTCACCAGTAAGAAAGAGACACTGTAATTCCATCACTAAGAAAATATTCATTGTAGTTTTCATTTTAAAGGCCAACAATTTTGAGTGGATCTGTAAAGGAGCCCATAATAATTACAACTATGTGAAAGCTGCCTTACTACTCCCATGACACAGCAAGTTTGATTTGGATGATAATCCATCAGATTCTCTGATACAACACAGTAAAACAAATTCAGAAATGAATCCATAGATGTGATGTTTTCATGGTGACTCTTTAAAAATATATTCTTTGGTTTACTTCTGTTTTTCAAGATGTTTGTCATGAGCAGGGCATCATCCAGATCCACCTAATCATAATGTCAGGAAATCATATAGCAATCAATCTTAAGATACTATCACAATTAGGCCTAAGAGATAAAATGATACAATTGACATATAGTATCACTTATCCTGTGTCTTGTGACATCTATCTCTACTCTACTGACACTGCTATTTTTCCTCAATATCTGTCTTGATCAAGTAACAGAGGGCGAAGTGTACTTAAGTCCATTGTAGTATACTAAAGATCTTTTTTTCTCAATGTACACTTTTTATTAATTTTTTTCTGCATTTTGTATAATAGATCTTAATCACGTTTAGATCCCTCTCCTTCCTGCATCCCCTTAGCCTGCTCACAGAATTTCATGCATTCTGTCATATATGTTAAGGCCTAACAAAGCAAGCTATACATAGGATTGTCCTCTGATTGGCCAGCTAGATTTGCAAGTTATAGAAGGAAGCTCTTTGCTAAGCTTGGTTGCACCTGCTTGCCTGTTATAAACTTGACTGTATACCTTCCTCAAGAAAAGGAGGGGCAGGGAGAGTCAGTCATCCCTCCCACCAAATCAGTCAGTCCAAACTGCATGAGGAAGAGGGACTAATTGTATACAAATGAGGCACATTCCCTAGTTATTTCGGACAGCTGCTGGAAAGTTGGTCTGCACCAGAATGGTTGGGGGCACCCACTCTCTGGCAAGTAGCCTCTGACCCATTGATCTGTATGGAAACCCAACGAACTATTTATTTCCCCAAAATTTGGTTTGGACAAATTAAACCTCATTTTTTCCTAAGGATGTTGGGAGGATTGAGGAAGATATAAGTGACTCCCAGAAGAAATTTTAGCAACATAGTTTATGTACCGGGTGTTCCCTAATGTTAGTTCAGCCACTGGAGCCTTTTCAGTCTATCTAGCATCACTCCCTTAAAGAAGACCAATTCTGCCTCACCCAGCAGTGATCTGCTGTCAATAATTCCTCAGCTAAGTTTTGGGCCTCCTGCCCATTTCCCTGCTCTATGCTGGGTTTTGTCTGATTTAGTTTGCATGAGTCTTGTGAATGCTGTCAACATTGCTGTAAATTCAAATGAGGAAGTTCCCAGAGCCTGGAAGAATATCTTTCCTTGTGGTTTTGTACTACCCTTGACACTTAATAATCTTCCCATACCCCTTTTTGCAATGGTCCCTGAGCCCTGGGTGTGTGAGGTTTAAATGAGTTTTTATCCAGGGAAACACACTTCGCAGTTTCTTTATCTCTACATTTTGGGCAGTTGTGATTTCTATGTTCATCACCCTCTGTTTCATGAGTAAGATTAAATGGTGAGAATTTAGAGATGCATTAGTGTTCTTTTACCCCTGTTCCACTATCTTCCATGAGTCTTACTTGTAGAAGTTCCATTATAGAGTTTTCACTTAGGTCTGAGCACTTCACAAAGACTTATTTTCTGTGTAAGACCAGTTGTAGAATTCTATAATAGTGTCCATCTGTTATACAAATAAGCTTCTTTGATGAGTGGTGAGTGCTATACATGTCGGTAAATATAAGGAAATATATTTGGCATACAGTAAAATATTACTTTTATCTGGAGATGTAATAGATTTAGGTTTTTTTCTAGGCTCTATGAGTTCTCCAGCAATGTGTATTTTGCTATGTTTACAGACCCACACATGAATTCCCTCGTGCTTAAATCCAATTAGATAGCTGTTGATTACCCCCAAGGTAAAAGTGCCACTATTGCACTGGGATAGTTTGCCTTGCTCCTCCCATTCCCTCACCTAAACTCATGTATTCTGCCATCTATGTTAAGTCCTCTCCAGTCAAGCATTTGTACACAAATGTCCTTACATGCAAATTCAACCGATAGAGCCTACTCAGCCTATATAGAGATTGTAAGTAAGGCCTAGTCTCCCTCACCTCATTCTCTAAAAGTTCCCAAACTAGGGCTGCCTACCACCCATTTCCCTCACCCCACTCTGGGGGGCCCTTGTCTAATTAAGTTGGTATGGGTTCTGTGTTCGAAGACATCATTGCCAAAAGTTCACATGTGCAAGCTTCCAGTGACCTGAAAGCCTCTGTTTCCCAGTGTTCATGAACAACCCTAGCTCTTACAATCTTTCTGCCCCCTCTTGCAGAATGGTCTCTGAGCCATGGGTGGGTGAGTTTTAAAATAAGAGTCTTATCTAGGGACACAAACTCTGAAATCTCTTGCTCTTTGTAACTTGGTTAATTGTGGCCTTCTGTGTACATCACACTGTGTTGTATAAGGAAGCTTCACTGGTGAGAGTTGAGGGATGCACTCTTTTTATCTTGTTTTGCTAAGTTCCATGAGTCTTGGGTGTAGATGTTTAACTCTAGATATGTCACCAAGAACTGGGCATCTCTCAGATGAATATTCTCTGTGTCTGACCAGTTGTGGTATTCTGCAGCAGCCTCCATCTGTTGCAAAAGGAAACTTTTTGATAAGTGGTATGTGGTATATATTTCTGTAAATATAAGGATCCATATTTAGCATATGTTAAGAAATTCCATTTGTCTACAGATTTGGCAGAGTTAGGGATCTATGTCCTCTCCAGCGTTGTTTATTTTGCTGTGTTTATAGTGCCACCCATGAGTTGACTGCAATGGAGAGGGCTTTAAGTTGAATTAGATAGCTATTCATTATTCCCCAGATATCAGTGCAACTACTGCACTAATAGGGATAGTTTGCTGTGCCAATCATTATGGTTATTAGGCTTTAGGGCTCATTTGGACCATTGGTTGATTTTCTCCCTTAGCAGCTTTCATGGCATCTTCTAGAACATGAGAGCTAAACTTCAGGTATAGGGTTCCAGGTCATTGCTCCAAGTCCAGCATATGGAAAATGTCCTGTCTTCACCAGTAGGGTCTTCTCTTCCAATCTGGGAGTTAACCAAGATATCTGGCTATAGCCTGTGCTGTTTTAGGACTCTCTTGGACTACTTTAACCAACTACTCAAAGGGAGGTCTTTCCTGTCTGGAAGCATGTTTCTTGCCATATAGTCCCTAGGTATACATATGCAGTAATGTTCAGACATCTTATGTGGTATGTACATTTCTCAGGGGATTTTGTACAGACCCATACTCTCAGAAATGGAATAATTACCCTATGTTTATGTCATTAGAGATTACTTACAATGAAAATTGCAGAGACCTTAGTGGAGGCAAATGGCATAGGACTTAACCAAGTGTACAGAAAGAATGTGTGGTTTCTCTAAGACCAAGGAATCTAAAGCAAAGGCATGCCATTAAAAAGTTGAGTGGGTACAAAGTACATATTTGCTTACAGCTTACTACATATTAATGAATATTTATCACAGAGGGACAATAAAATACCAAGAGAATTGATGACTTAAACCTGTGCAGAACAAGCACCAAGCTGCAGGCTGTTCTCCTTATCATATAATGCAAACTTTTTCCTCGGTCCCACAGCACAGTAACTCTTCTCTTCAAGTACTCAAGGTAGTATGCTGAAGACTCAGACCATCTCTTTAATGTCCTCTATGCTAGCTTCAATTTCTGAGAAGTCACACTTGTGAATAAGCATACTTTTTACAGATGTCTTTCCTCCTGTATCCTTCTATGGTTGGACATCAATGGACAACAAATGAAAATACTGACAGGTATACCTCTTGAGATGATTGTAGGGACAGTTTTTCATGTTATATTTTAGTTATCAATCATACTTTATGTGACACATGAAGGAAAAAAGATTTAAGATGAAGTTGTAAGTTCAGTATTCATCATAAATACAAGAATGAAACCAATGAAGCATTTGCTTCAGAAAGTAAAACTCCAAAATTTACCTTTCATGTCTACAGACAAATATCTTCCCAACAATCAAAGCTAATATATAAACAACAAATAAAACCAGAAAAAAATCCATCAGCCTTCAGAAGGCAGAGCAGGTGGATATCTGTGAGATTGAGGCCAGCCTGATCTTCACAGGAAGTCCAGTCCAGTAGGGATACAGGAAGACTCTGTCTCAAAAAAAGGACTGAAAAAAAAAAAACCAAAAACCAGGAAACAGTAAACAGTATAGGATAATATAGTAGTCAGGAAGAGAGTCATTAAAATGAAAGGAATATTAATAGAATGGTTGAATGTAAACAAAGAGAATAAAATAACCATATTCTCCAAGACACTAATTGCAGTAGATGGATCAGGTAATATTGGAAATTTAAAGAGACATAGTAAGTTGATTGACTTGCAGACCAGTATAAGAGGAAACCCGACTAAAGAAAGTATTAGATACAAAGAATTAAAAACGAGAAAATAAAGTCTTTCAAATAATTTTGTTATTCAAAATAAATAAGGCAAAAATGAACAAACAAAAAATACCTGGAATTTTTTGTAGAGATAGTGGATAAAAGAGAGTTAATAATTTATATTTAATTTCAAGACAGGTAAAAAGAAAATAATTTGAAATTGAGAGAAATTACTAGAATACAACAATAATAACAACAACAACAACAACAATAATAATAATAATAATAAATTCCTGATGGAGTAACCTTAGTTAGGAGACAGTCCTTCGTTGCTCCCAGGCAGACACCACTTAGGAGGCTTTGATGTCAGCTGAATTGGTGGCCTGAAATTCCTACTCATTTTGTGTTGTTTTGTTTTAATATGATGAAAAATTAAGTTACCAGCCATACTTCATTGTAATGCATACACGCTGCAATCTAATAAGACGAGAATTAGAGATATATTGATAAAGGTCATAGATGCATGAGGAAAATGAAAGAACTAAACAAAAGCACAATGTCCTACAAATGTGGGGCTATCAAGTTTCTCTTTTCAAGTATTTTCAAATCTAATAACCATGTACCTGGAATAATCACTTTGGAGCTAAAAATCTCATGTTTTATGGATTTAATTGACCACTAATTGCTGAGCCAATAATACTTTAGGTAACTAAACTATTTTGATTTTTAACAGTAGCAGAATGCATTCCATTGATTATATCTTGACATTCATCTGTTCATACTGAGACTTTCTGATTAAAAAGAATGAAAATATAATTACAGGCATAATTTGATATTTAAAAATAATGATAAATAGCTACCAGTAAACTTCTACATAACTTTAAGAACTTTCATTCTTTCTTGGTGATTTGCAGTGCAACTGCTAAGAAGCAACCATTTTCCTTGAGACCGAATGCCAATTCTCCTCATTTCTGCATAATTATTTTATGAAATTTGTTGTTACTAGTTGCTAAAATTAAAAATGAGTTCCCAGTTTTACCATTCAATTAAAAACAGCAGTGACTTCTGAATACATTTGATCAGCATTCTTAATTTTTGACAAAAAGGAATTGAGTGTTGGTGAAGTTTCAGATTTTGCCAAAGATCTTCATGAATATTTTTGAGAATCTGGTGTATTCTAGGCTTTATATAGTCTGCATATGAGTGAAAATACATGATACACATCTCTAAATGCCGAACTTATTTGACACAAGTAATTGCATTTCCAACCATGCTGTCAAACAGTGAAAAGTATCATTCTTTTCAGATGTGAATTTTAATCCACTGTATATACACCACATTTTATTTGTCCTTCCATCATTTACTGAGCACAGGTCATTTCATTTTTATGAGTGCTATGAGTATTGCTGTACTGTTCATGAGCCTGCAGATGTACCTTTGGCATAATGATCTTGTTTCTTAGGTATCTCTTTGACTCCTTCAATTAAAGTACTGGGATTTCTGGATTATAGGATCCTCTATACTGCAAACTCTAATGATGTCTCCAAATAAAATCCTCAAAGTTGGTATCACAGAAATTGAGAGTAGAGAGATCAATAGAAAAGACTGGATAGAGCATTGGTGAAGGATGAGTAGAGACTGGCCAAGAGGCACTGACTAACATTTGATAAGTAAAGAATTTCTGATGTGCTATTGGACAGTGGGACTCCTGAAAAGAACAAAAAAATTAAATTTTAAACATCATAAAACTGGGAGAAAGATTTTTAATATCTTCATTACCAAATCAGAATCATGAATGTTTAATGGAGAATGAAAGCTTAACAAGATTCAATATTGAATAATGTTTCCATGTACAAAACAACACACAGTATGTTAAGCAGGATGCTAAGCAGGGTTCACTAGAGGAGTAGAACTAATAGAATTTATGTATATATATATATGTTTACATATATATGTATACATATATATAATGTTCACTTATCTTGATTTGAAATATAACAGCAGCTGAATCATGCCAAAGAGGCTGAGAATCTGGTAGTTGCTTGGTCCTTGAGGCTGAGTTCCTCAGTAATCCCTATTCTGCACTGAGCACTGGAAGGGTTTCTGGAGAGCTGTTCATTTTTAGTCGATGATGGACGCCTGGAAACACTGGTTTTGATATAGGCAAAGGAGTTAGGAGAAGCATCGGCAATGGAGTAAATTAACTTTGCGATGAGAGGCATAGCCAAACAAGCAAAATGTAAATAATCTTATTTTTTCCATGCTCTAATTCATTTGGAGTGCTACTAAAGGGTATAATCCACATTTAGGGTGAGTTTTCCTACATCATTTAAGGCAATTTAGACAATTCTTTAGGTGTTCAGTAGTTTCTCCCTACTCAAATGATTCAAATTTCTGGTGAGTTGACATTAAAATCAACCATCATACATAACTACAAGCACTTGGCTTTTGACCAACATGATGATAAAAACATGCATTGTAGAAAAGGCAACCTTTCACATAAAGAAATTCAGAGCTGCAGAGGTGACTCAGGGATTAAAAGCACTGACTGCTCTTGCAGGTGACACAGGTTCAGTTCCCAGCACTCACATGGTGTATAACAATCATCTGTAACTTCAGTTCCAGGGGATCAAACATCCTCTTCTAATTTCTGCACACATTGCACAATATGTGTGCACTTATATAATGCAAGCAATATACTCATACACATAAATTAAACTAAAAATTAAAAATAAAATATTAAAAGAAAGTCAGCATCTTTAAAATATGGTGCTGGGAAAACTGGATTTTTTCATTAGGAGAATGAAACAAGATTCATATCTTTCAGTTTGTAAAAAATGAAGAGAACTAATATAAGACCATAAATTCTGAAACTGTTAGAGGAAAACACAGAAAATCTATCAAAACATACATAGAGGCAAGAGATTGTGTATAGAGAGCTATGTCTATGTTTGGGATCATGTGTAAATATATCCGTAGTATTATTTGGCATCCTTATTTAATGATGTTCTTTTTACAAGCAAATGGATTCAGCCAAGATATAAATCAACATATGAGTGGACAACAAAAATGCAGTGTATATACACAAATGAATTCTACCAGTCATGGGGAAAAATAAAATTATGAAAATTTCAGGAAAATATATGGAGTTAGAAGACATATGTGAGATAAATAGGCTCAAGAGAAATCCACCTGTTACCTTTAGTATGCAAATCCTAACTTCTCACTTTTGCATATGTACATACATATGGGGTTAATATCAGGAACCAGAAAGGGGTCCATGAGAGAGGAAAATTGGTTTTATGGAAGTGATGGGATGGGAAATAGAGCAGCAGACATTGTGCTGGATAGCTTTAGTTGTCAACTTGACACACCTGAGTAGAGGGAGACTAAATTGGGGAATTTCCCCCATTGAAACGGCCTTGGCCATGTCTGTGTGGTATTTTCTGGTTTGTTGAGTTATGTTGTGTATTGTATAAGAAACCAGGGTAAGCAGGGATCAGGGGACCAAGACAGTAAGCAACATTCCTCCATGATGTCTGTCAGGTCCTACCTTCATGTTCCTTCCTTGAGTTTCTGCCCCTTGGCTTCCCTCAATGATGAACTATAACCTGCAAGTTGAAATACTCCCTTCCCACAATAAGTGAAAAATTGTTAAGTGGCCATGTTATTAAAATGATTTTAATGATTTTTTTTGCTACACTTATCCATTAGTGCATGTCTCAAATTTCCCCATCTTCTTACAGAAAAAGACAATTTATCAAGGAGTTACACAAGTGGTCAATGTGCAGAGAATAAGAGACTGCAGAGTGCTCAGGCTTAAATAGCACATTTATATCACACCTTGCCCCACAAAACTCAAACACATATGTGTAAGTGGGAGCAGAAATATTTTAAGAGCCAGAGGACTTGGGTGACTAAAAGGAAACTATTTTCCAGACAGCAGGGTACATTCACATAAAAACTCAAACAGTTATGACACTTTGTAAACATCCTCTCAACCTCTAGTAAGACAAAGTCCAAGCACAGAAGTTGGGGGAGTGGGCATGAAATCCTACCCCTAACTAAGGAGCTACTGGCATGTGATAAAAGCTGAGAGAGGAAAAGGCCAATTTTCTTTAAGGGTGTGGTCCCTGTTGGTCAACCATGCTTCTGTGCTAGTACCAATATAAATTGTTATGCTAGTGGCAATATAAATTGGACTGGATTGAGGAAAAAAAGCGAACAGAAAGTTGAATGGACAGGGAGGTGGGGATGGATCTAGGAAGAGGTGGGGGATGGGAAAATATGATCAAATTACATGGATGGCATTCAACTCTCAAAATTAAAAATCCAGCTTAATATGATTGCTATACACTTTAAATATTGATAGTCAGGTTGGGTGTTGTACTGTAATTCAATTACACAATTTTATATTCAGATTGGAGCTCTCCATCAGCTTCCAGAAATTTCTCTCTCTCTCCCTCCTGCACTCCCCTAGCTTATCTGCTCTCCCTCCCACTGTTTTTTGAGAAACTGTTTCCTTATGTGCATAGGCAGACTTCTAATACATGATCTTTCTCCCTTAGCCTTCCAATTGCTGGATCACTAAATATGCACCATCAGGCTGGACCAGAAAAATATATAGATAGATAGATAAAAGATAGATAGATGATAGATAGATAGATAGATAGAGGTATGCACCATCAGGCTGGACCAGAAAAAAATATATAGATAGATAGATAATAGATAGATAGATGATAGATAAATAGATAGATAGATAGATGATAGATAGATAGATGATAGATAGATATAGGTATAGATATAGATATAGATACAGATATATCTGCTGACTTCTAAGATATGTTCACTGGAAAATATGATTTTCACTTTATGATCTGTATAGTAACATTTCTTTTCACTCCAGAGGATAAATATCCAACATAACTTAGCTATGGATTGTTACCTCTAAAATCCTTTCAAAAAAAGATACACGTAGCAGACTAATAGACAAAGTTTGGTATTTTATAAGTCAGCTGCAGTTATTATGGGTGTAGTGTTTCTGTTTTAATTACACAGATTCAATAGATATTTCTCATTGTGTTATTTTTAGAAAAATGACCCATTAAAAATTCCTTGAGATTACAAGTTTAAATTTCAGTCTAAGCCTTCCACAATATCGTCCATGTAGTTTTAATTTACTTTTTATCCCTCTCTAATATCTAGTCTAATATCCTCAAAGCTAGAATAATCCAATATTTGCTTTTAGGATGATTATCAAAATGATAAAAATAATGGATTGCTCAAAATTATGTAATTCCTCAGTCTGCTAAATAGGTTGCGTTAATGTGCAGATTTTTAAATTTTTCATTCTGTAGCAATTAATGGCTTTCCTTCTTCATGTAGATGCACTGAAATCTTTACCATAATAGCAGATATCTGTACCCTATGAACTCATATGAAATGTAGAATTGCCTAATGTTTCATTTTTATCCTTCTGTCTCATATCATTATAATGGCATCACTAACATAAATCCCTGTGTTTTCATCAGCACTATGATAAGGAATTGTAGGTATGGCTTGATGGAGTAAAACAAATAGATGTTCCTAAGTGTAGACTCTGAGTACTGCATTTGCTCTCAGGTGAAGGTACCGTTTTCCTCTGAATTTGTACTTTTTGTATAAACAAAAGAATGACACATTCCTTTACAGAACTAGCCAGTAAGCATTTTAAAAATATTTCAAAAAATTTTACCTATATGAGTGCATTGCCTGTGTGTATGTAGGTGCACGTGTGCTGTGCAGTGCCTGCAGGGGTCAGAAGAGGGCATTGGATTCCCTGAAACTGGAATTATGGATTGCTGTTAGTTGCCGGGTGCTGGGAATCAAACCCAGGTACTCTGCAAGAGCAGCCAGGGTTCTTAATTGCTGAGTTATCCCTCCATCCCCTCCAGTAAGTATTTTCAAACCTTGTGGACTATGAAGACTTTATTATATACCCATGTTTGCCACTGCATGTCAATGGAAGTTACATGAAATGCACAATTCAATGGATTCTTCTTATGTTTCAGTGAAGCTTGGTTTTAAAAGCAGAGAGTAGAAATTTTTCCTCCCTAGCCCATTGCCTTTAGGTTGTATACTGCTGTTGTAAGGAAACATTGTTCTGAATTGCAAGTTTTTCTATAATACTCCTCCAGTAAAGAAAATTGCTTCTCCAATGGAATAAATGAGATATTAAACTTAGCAGGCATGGTGACATTCTTAAGTCATTCTATACCAAAATTTATTTTATATAATATTTTAGTGAGGAATGAAGATTTAAAGGGACACATAAGAATCAAAACATATTTATGTCACATTTTTACCACAAGTGATATTTAAATTATTAGACCTAGGATTAAGCAATCACATTAAGCATCAAATTGATGTTGATACATTAGCATGATCACTTGACCTGAAACACTGACTAGCCTACACAAAGTGAAAATCAAATATGAGGGTGCCAATATTCTTATAGATGTAGTTTTGTACTTTACATGTGATGTGTAGAGACACCTGCTTAGATGTTCCTACAGAATTTTTATTACAGCATAGTTTAATGGAGGCAACGTGAGCATTCTGCAGGTGGCTGAATGTATCAATTCCAGCTATTGCTGAAACATAATTTGCCAACTAGGGTTCCCAAACACTGCTGTGACTTGGTTCTAGATTTCTGTGATGTTGAACTGTTTAGCAGATGGAGCCCCACGGGGAGAGAGTAATTAGACACCTGAACTGAACTCAGATCTTTATACTGTAGCTATAAAATTCTTATTTTTAAAATCCTAAAATGCCATACCAATTTGGTCATTTTTTGAGAATAGTGTAATGTGAACAAAATTGTGATCCTTCCGCCCTCGAGGGAATGAGTGAGGGTACATAGGTTGATTTGGGCAACATCTGGGTTACCAAAAGGTGCTGATTTCATTTATCTTCTGATGATATTGCATTCTGTATACTAGACAGAAGATGAAGTTTCATCCAGTAATTGGGCTTAATTTGCAAAAACCTCCCTGGTTAGTGAGTGTAAGTTCTCTTTGGAGAGAAAAAGATTAATGTTTCCTTTCAATGTTTAGACTTAAACCATAATTTTCCAAGGAAACTCATCTATGCTTTTTCCAATGTGTTTTATATTTATTGTTTATTTTTTGGAATGGGGGTTGAGTTAAGAAGCAAGACTGGATGTTGATTCACTGAGGATTGTGGCTCCTGAGGTGACCCAGATGTCTTACACTGTAAAATCTTAATTTTACTTGTTACTTAACTGATTGTTGATATCTAGCTGCCTATTGATTTCTTTCCTGAAATTTATTCATTTTTGGTCTGCATGTGAGACTCCTCCCCAAATTCTGGATCATCCATATCTGCTCTTCTGCTTTTGTAACAATCATCCTACTTCAATCTTCATGGTTTCTACTAGAATTTGTTCCCTATTTATTGCAACATTCTACCATGGCTTCAAGAGTAGTGCTTGAGTAGTGATCTGTACAGTACAGAGAATGATCTAAAGTAGTCATATTTCTGTTTTTAATTACTTAGTTGGATGGATAGAAAAATAGATATATAGATAACAAAATATCATTAAATTGGGTACTCAAACATCGGCCGAAATCTACTGTGGAATCCCCTACAAGGCAGCCCCAGGCAGAGCAGAGTGTCACCAGAGTGAGGCATCCAAGTAAATGTACCAGTAACAGCCTACAGGCAGCATCCTGAAATGAGGGGCTTACAGACCTCCATCCAAAACTGACTGAGGAAGTCCTGTTGTGGCAGTATGCCAAGCAGAGCAGAACGTCCAATCAGTTCCGTGAGGATTCCAAGTTTTAAAACAGAAAGCAATAGATAGAGATAACATTATCAAATTGGGTGTTAATAAAATTCAAAAGTAACTGACTGTGGAAGTTGAAGCAGTCAGCTGGAGTTATCAGTTGAGGTTTCCCTACATAAAGTTCCATGGCTGAAGTGCTGGTATCTCTTCCCACAAGTTTATGCTGTGGAAAAAGCAATAGTTACATCTATTGGAAATAGTTTACCCTCTAGCTGTTCTCAAGAGCACATTTTTTTTTAAAAAAAACTTAGGCTGTTTTGTTGTTCTATTCCCCTTCTCACAGAGTTTGGGAAGGTAGCACATCCCCAGGCAAAGGGTTTTGGAGGAGAGTTTGAGACAAATATGCTCAGGGTGTAAATGCAGGGCAGGGAAAACAACTTCCAGAGCCAGGGTCTCAATGTGAACAAACCACATATGACAGTTTACCAATATAATGTACATATAGTGGTGTCATTGCTAGTCTTCTTTTTTTCTCTAGCATAAACATGTGCTCTGAAATATACATGTGTTTATCCTAAACCTGTGACTATGTTACTCTATATGTTTAAAAGAATTTGGGGGATCAGGAGAGATGGCTCAGGGGTTAAGAACACTGACTGTTCTTGCAGAAGACCTGGGTTCGAATCCCAGCACCCACATGGCAGCTAACAACTGTCTGTAGGTCTAGTTCCAGGGGCTCTGACAGCCTCTTCTGTCCTCTATGGGTATTGCACAACATGGGTGCACTTACCTACATGCCGGTATAACACTCATACACATAAAATAAAAAAAAAGAAAGAAAATATTTTTAAAAATTAAAAAAAAGAATTTTGTGTATGCTTTGATATTATGGACCCACAGATGGTGAAGTTTATCTTGGGTTATCTAATTATATGAGTTCTAAAAGTAGGGCATATTTATTAGCTATGACATGAAAGCTATGATAACAGAATATTCAGATATATGCAATATTAAATTTTTTGAAGGTCAGAGGAGAAAACCATGATATAAAGGAGGTATGTAACCAGGAGAAAACAAAAAGCAAGGTAATGTTTTCTCCTCTAGAGGAAACCAACTTCACTACTTGCCTGACGTTTGTCTTACACAACACTGAGAAAGGAAATTTGAGTTTACTTTCAACGATAAAATTCTGAACAGAATGTGGTATTTTCAATAAAAAATAAGAGAGCATGGAATTAAAAAACTATGCTGCTTCATAATCCTATTCTATCTCCTTGCTATTTTCTTCTCTCTTCTCTTTTTTTAATCATTTATAGCTTTTGAAATTTATTTTCATGATATTAACTACAATAATAGCATATAAACATCGTAGATGAATACAATAAAATAACCTATAGCGTTTTCTACACAAATCAAATAATAAAGGCAGCTGTTGTTTATGCACAGTAGAAAATTAACTTGATGGGTGTCTCACATTCAGTTGGAGGCACAATTGTGGAGACTTCAAGTTCACATGGAACTTTGCAAAACACAATATTGGTAAATATTAATTATACAAACATGGATTGTATTGGGGCATTTTCATTCCTATATATGGTGCATTTGATCACATTCATTGCTATTACCTTCTCTGGTCCTGTCCCCTTCTCCAATGGTCACCTTCTTCTTTCTACATAGTATCCCTTTAGTTATCTGGATGTATGTGCATGTGTCTAGGTGCCTGTATGCTGTGTGTGTGTGTGTGTGTGTGTGTGTGTGCTTCAAATTCTCTTTTTTATCCTTTCTGTTATGTTCTTTTTTCTACATTTATAGGACAACCAACACAGACATTTTTATTTCAGACACAAATATGAGAAAGCAAGGTCATGGCAAAAGCCTGATTTTCACTTTGGCAGGTAAATATTCAACAAGGAAGCCACTGTTCATTATGTTTGGGAATTTCCTATGTGCAAAGACAATGACAATAACAAGCCAGACAGAGATCTTTGTCATCTTGCACACACATAGATAAATGACATAAAATGGACTGAAAAATACAATATGAGTTGGGGGGAATATCCTTCAGCAGGCAAACTCATTCAGAATGCACAAAAGTGTTTTAAATTCTGCAGTCTCAAAGGACACACAAAAAAGCGTGCCGAGGGCCAGAGATGAGTTTATCATGATCCTTCCACTTCTCTTCTAGAAGGATCATAAGAATTACTGAAAAAGTTCAAAGTATTCTGAAGTGTTCTTTTTTCCTTAAAGGTAAGTGATTAGGGCAATTATCATCATATATGTTAAAGATGAGAGAAATCATGTTTTTGGAGATTGTATGCTGAAATAATGGATAACATCAACTGGAGATTGCTGTAATTAAAGTATAAATTTTTCTTTGAATAAAACCTACAAAATCCAGAGTGGTGAGATGAATAAACAGAGAAAAGGAGTTCTGCTATAATTTTGTGAAATTAATTAAAGTTATTCACAATATTTCTCACAGTAGGAGTATCTATAATCCTTTTATAGAGATGACTTTAAATATGTGAGGCCCTTTTACAATTGAATATGTTTCATGCCTAAATGTAAATTATACAAAATAATTCGACTTTTTGATTATTGCAAATTTACAAATGCATCAAAAATAAATGTGTTACTTATTAATGATTGATAGCCAACTTGATTTGTACTTTGAAGCTATAGAGACACAGTGGAACCATGCATTTGTGTCATATATTAAGTCTTTCCCTTTGAAATGAACCATACATCTTTATTCATTTAATTGATTGAAGATAGAGTTAAGAAAATTTACAACATAGGTTGAAATTACTTGCTCCTTAAAAAGTGATATCTAACCTGCACATGTATAAAGTACTTGCTTAATGCATGTACGATTTTATATGAGGTATATTTAGATCTAAGAAGAGTCATTGGTAGAACTGAGTAGGAGGAAAGTTGGAGATCACTTGCAAAACAGAAGAAAGTATAAAAAGCATCATTTTTCAGCCCTAAGAGAACTCTGCAGTTAACAAGTGCAAATTTTATTCAGTTTACATTTGTTCCATTTTATTAGTTTTTCTCTTCTTTATTTTTCCTTTTGAAGTTTTAACTAATTATTCATTTCCTGCCTTTGCATATTAGTGTGTGTACGTAAACATTAATATTCCACATGTGTTATGACATCAGCATTAAGTATCTACCTAAGACTTCTCAGCATTTGAAAATCATCATATTAATTAATTAACTAATCTATTTGTTTCTGTCTAACAAGCTTGCATAATATCTCAGATTATTTTTTAACTTATTGTGCAGCCCAGGTTTGCCCCTACCTCATAAGTATCCCTGGTGCTGAATCTTCTAAGTACTAGGTTGGTAGACATGAGTGATGACAATTGGATACCTATTTTATTACAGTGTTTTTT
>NW_008348789.1:6268783-6276378 GCF_000622305.1 Nannospalax galili
GGCCTCTCTGCAAACTGGAAGCCTCTCTTTCCAGGGTAAATCTATCGCGCCCTCTGTGCCTTGACTCCCCCAGCGTCATTCACCTCCCCATATCCCCCATCAGTCTCTCCTCCTAGCCTGGGTCTTGTCCCATTCCTTTTCCTGGTGCCCAAGGCACCAGGAGAACCACCATTGCTTCCTGATTTTTGCAGCCAGACCAACTCAGTTCCTTCTCAGGTTCCAATGAGCCCTCTGGGCCTGGCCCCACCCTCACCTCCTTCTACATCCCTGGGACTGCACAACCCTCCAGCCTCTTTCCTGGACACCAGAGCTGACCTTTCCTTTTCCTGATCCTTTGCATCCAGACTAACCCAGACCTCAGAGCAGTCCCTTGGAGCCCTTGGGGCCAATTCTTGCACTCATTTTCCTTTGCATCTCTGGGTAGCACAGCCACCAGCTGCCCTAGACCAGCATCTTTCCTGGGCATTGCTCCCAGGCCAGTCCAACCCCCAAATTCCTGAGGCCAAAATCTTTCCTTGAGGGATCCAGACATTAGGAGAAAGCCTGAGAGCATCTGATCCTCATCTGACTTGGGACTCTGTGGGAACTCCTGAAGACAAAAGCAATCTGGCTACTCCAATATAAAATCAAAAGAGAGAACCAGAAACGTAGAGGAACCAGCTTTTCATGCCCAAAAAGGAAACCACAAAAACACATAAAGTTCACAGAAAGAAGCAGACCTAAACTTGAAGGCTTGAGTCTCACACAAGAATTAGAAACTACAAAAGAAATTCACATCAAAATCACAGAGAAAAAATAATAACATGAAAAACCATAATAATATATCACCACCAAACACGAATAGTCCTCTAGAGGAGTACAATGAGAACCCCCTAGAGATAATGTAGGACATGGAACTCAAAAGAGCAATTATAAACATGATAAAAGAATTGAGTGAATTTAAAGAACACACAAACAAAGAAATCAAAGAACTGAAGGAAGATTGGGATAAACTTCTGAATGTATTCAGAAAAGAGTTAGAAATATTGACGAATACTCAGGGTGAAAAGAAGAAGGAAGTGAAACACTCAGTAAGCCTATTATAAATGACAGACATCTACCAAATAGTCCACCCAAGCACCAAAGGACATATTTTCTACTCAGCACCCCATAGAACTTTCTCCAAAATAGACCATATACTGGGTCACAAAACAAAACTCAACAAATACAAAAAGATTGAAATAATTCCATGCATTTTATTAGACCACAATTCAATAAAGCTTACAATCAACACTGGAGAAGCCCTAATCACTACATGAACATATGGAGATTAAACAACGCATGCCTGAATGATGAATGGGACAAAAGAGAAATTAATAAAGAAATAAAAGTATTCCTGGAACTAAACGAAAAGGACAATAGAACACAACAAATCTCTGGGACACACTGAAAGCACTCATTAGAGGGAAGTTTATATCTCTAAGTGCCTACATCAAAAAATCAGAAAGAAGACAATAAATGACTTAGAGTTGCAACTCAAGACACTTGAAAAGGAATAGCAAAGGAAACGGAAACCCAGCAGACAAGAAAAAAATAACAAAAAACAGGGCAGAAATTAATGAAATTGAAACAAAGAAAACAATACAAAGAATCAACAATACCAAGAGCTTGTTCTTTGAAAAGATAAACAAGAATCACCAACCACTAGCCCAGTTAACCAAAAGAAAGAAAGAGCACCTCCAAATCAACAAACTCAGAGAAGAAAGGGGAAAGATTACACCATACACCAGAAAGATACAGAACATTATAAGGGAATACTTTAAAGACTTATTTGCTACTAAATTTGAAAACCTAAAAGAAAGGGACAGATATCTAAAGGCATGGGAACCACCAAAACTAAACCAAGAAGAGATTAACAGCTTAAACAGACCCAAACACAAAAAGAAATTGAAACAGTAATACAAAACCTCCCGACTAAGAAAAGCCCAGGACCAGATGGATTTACAGCAGAATTCTATCAGACATTTAAAGAAGATCTACATCCAATACTACTTAATTTATTCAAAAAAATAGAAATGGAGGGAAAACTTCCAAATTCCTTCTATGAAGCCAGCATCACTCTCATACCAAAGCCTGGTAAAGATAAAACTAAAAAAGGAAACTATAGACCCATATCCTTAATGAACATAAAAGCCAAAATTCTCAACAAGATACTTCCAAACTGTATACAGACACAGATAAAAAAGATCACCCACCATGATCAAGTTGGTTTATCCCAGAGATGCAGGGATGGTTCAATATACGTAAGTCAATAAACATCATAAATCATTTAATGGGCTCAAAGACAATAGCCATATTGCCATCTCAATAGATGCATAGAAGGCCTTTGACAAAATTCAACATGCATTTATGTTCAAAGTCCTAGAGGGAATTGGACTGAAGGGAACATGCCTCTACCTTATTAAGGCCATATATAACAAACCCTCATCCAACATCATTCTAAATGGAGAAAAACTGGAAGCATTCCTATTGAAATGAGGAAGCAGACAAGACTGTCCACTGTCTCCACTTCTCTTTAACATAGTGCTTGAAACTCTTAAAAGAGCAATAAGACAAGAGCAGGAAATTAAAGGAGTAATAATTGGAAAAGAAGAGATCAAGTTATCACTTTTTGCAGATAATATGATATTATATCTAAGAGGTGCCAAAAATTCCACCGGAAAACTCCTAGAAATTACTAACATGTTCAGTAAAGTGGCAGGTTACATATTTAACCTACAAAAGTCTGTAGCCTTTCTATATACCAATAACAAGCAATCAGAGAAAGAGCACATGGAAACACTCCCTTTCACAACAGCTGCAAAATATATAAAATATCTCATTATAAACCTGACCAAATACATTAAAGAGCTCTACAATGAAAATTTTAAATCTTTAAAGAAAGAGATTGAGGAAGACATCAGAAAGTTGAAGGACCACCCATGCTCATGGATTGGAAGAATTAATATTGTGAAAATGACCATCTTACCAAAACTCATTTATAGATTCAAAGCAATGCCAATCAAAATCCCCATGATAGTTTTTTTACAGAATTGGAAAAATATATCCAAAGATTCATATAGAAGCACAAAAGACCTCAGATAGCCAAAACAACCCTGAACATCAAGAGCAATGCTGGGGGGATTACTATTCCAGATTTTAGGTTGTATTATAGAGCTATAGTAATAAAAATAACATGTTACTGGCACAAAAATAGACCCATAGATCAATGGAACAAAATTGAAGACCCAAATATGAGTAAATGCAATTTCAGCCACCTGATATTTGACAAAGGGGCCAAGAATATTCACTGGAGGAAAGACAGCATGTTCAATAAATGGTGCTGGAAAACTGGATCTCCACCTATAGAAGAATTTAATTAAACCCCTAACTTTCACCCTGCACAAAAGTCAATTCCAAATGCATCAAAGACTTCAATGTTAAGGCTGAAACTTTGAAACTGTTAGAAGAAAACATTGCAAATAACCTACAAGATATAGGTGCAGGAAAGGATTTTCTAAACTGGACTTCAATTGCTCATGAAACAAAGGCAAGAATTAACATATGTGACCTCAATAAACTAAAAAGCTTCAGTACATCAAAGGAGGTAACCAGGGAAGCAAGCAGAAAACCCACAGAATGTGAGAAAATCTTCACCAGTGAAACATCTGACAGAGGTTTAATAACCATGTTATATAATGAACTCAAAAACAAATAATCAAGATGAGAAGTAACCTATTAAAAGATGGGCTAAGGAGATTAATGGAGAATTCTCAAAAGAAGAAGTAAAGATGGCAATGAAGCATCTTAAAAGATGTTCATCATCACTAATAATTAGGGAAATGCAAATTAAAACCACTTTAATATTTCATCTTACCCCAGTCAGACTGGCTAAGATCAAGAAAACAAATGATACCAAATGTTGGAGAGGATATTGGGAAAGGGGAACACTCATACACTGCTGATGGAGCTGCAAACTTGTTCAACTCCTATGGAAAGCAGTGTGGAGAACTCTTATAAGACTACAAATGAACCTACCATTTGACCTAGTTATACCACTCCTTGGCATATAACCAAAGAACTCATCCTATTGCAGAGACACTTATACATCCATGTTTGTTGCTGCTCTTTTCACAATAGATAAGAGACGGAAGCAACCTAAGTGTCCCTCAATTGATGATTGGATAATGAAAATGTGGTTCATTTAGGCAATGGAGTTTTACTCAGCAGTAAAGAAAGATGAAATCATGAAATTTGCAGGTAAATGGATGGAACTAGAAACTAGTTATACTAAATATAAGTAACACTTATACTAAATAACTTGCTAACACTTATACTAAGTGAAGTAACACAGACTCGGAAAAAAAAATCGACGTATGTTCTTCCTCTTATGTGGATTCTAGAACCAAACCTTGATAAGTGAGTATGTATCCAGACATAACTAAATGAACCAGGATAATGGAAAGGAAACAGGGAGGTAAAGGAAAAGAAAGAACCTGAAAAAGAAGAACAATAAGAAACAGACCTTAATAAGGGAGATATGGATAAAAACTGTGTTAGTTTAAGGGAGGGGAGAGGGAAGGGTATACAAGCAACCTAGGGGATAAAGGGAAAGAAGGAGCTCAAGAGAGGTAGGACCGTAGGAGAAGGGTGTTATAAAGGGGGAAAGGGGGGGCACCTTAAGTGGGAAAACCATGATGGAGGGGTGGGACAATGCAATAGATAAATAATGCCTAGCTAATAAAAAAAAAAAGAGTGTACCATATTACTCCTACAACCTACTAACAAATTATACATAGCAGATCAAGAAATATATGTCTAGGTAAGGTTTATCTGAGAACAACTGGTCTTTGTCTAAGATATTTCTACATGACACACAGTAATTAAAAATACCAGACTGATGGAACTAACTTTCTTAAATTTTTAACAGATATAATTTAAGGACTATAATAATTTGGTCAGAGGGACATAAAGGACAGTTTTTGTTCCTTGACCTCCTAGGTAGACTAGTTCCAGGGGACTATGGGTGTCTCCCAAAATGTCCTGTAATTGTGGTAGGTCACTTGTCCTCTTGATCAAGGAGGCCAAGGAGGCCCCACCAGATGGACTTGAACCAGTGTCCAGTCTTCAAAGAGGAGGGTCAACACAGCCGAATCATTTCATCCATGCTTCCAAGCAAAGCCAACCATGGTCGAGCAGGACCTTTGACTTATCTTTACATAAGCAGAACTGGTAAAAGAATGGAGCCAAGGGGTCCTCCCGAGCCCATGTGCCCCCTGAGGAACAGATCCTCATAAGAGTAAAAATAAATTGGTTTATCTGAGCCAACTGTATGGTCTTAAATACCCAAAAGGAAAATATAATCAAAGATTAAAGGATCAATATAATTCTTTTAGGTCCATATATATAGCTAAAGGCTACATAAGAAGAAGCATTTCCAGACAGGATATGCCTTCCTTTGAGTTGTTGACCAGGTTGGCTGAAGAGATTCGCAGACATTAACCCAGCATAGAACTGGGAAAATGAACAGCAGACCTTAATCTTATCTAAAGGAATATTGACACGTGATTGCTGCTAGATGAGGAACAGCGGACCCTCCCAAAACAAAGTCTAGCTATGCTGACTAGATTTACCAGAAGGGCATGTAGTGGGGAATGGCTGGGGGTGCCATCAACACAGCAGTCAGTAGCAGGGATATCAAAGTATAAGGACTCTAGTGGGGTGAGGGAGGCTATGGGAGGGAGCCCTCTGGGAAGTGGGTATATAATTGAATAAGATGGTTTGGGATGTTCTGTTATTTTATATATATCTATATCTATATCTATATCTATCTATCTATCTATCTATCTATCTATATATATATATACAAAAAATTAACAAATTAAAAAAATGTATTATACTTGAGGAGGAAGCATGGAAATTTATGTCATGCTAATTAGTAGAGGTGATAAACATTATCATTGAAATCTACCTAATGACTTTATAGACATACACAGGTGACAAGGATCCAAGTGCAACCAATTATGTATAGTAATAATCAGATACATACAGATCAGAGATGCATGAGCCAATATCTCAGTGTTAGGAGCAAAAACAATGTCTGTCTGCAAGGAACAACATATTCTAAAATTAAATGGTGATCTATTTAAAGGTTAAAAGCTCTTTCAATTTTATGTCATACAGGGCTTATACTGTGTTCAATATTATATAACTGTATTAATTCAACTGTGAACCTAGAAACTTACAGCCACTTGTGAAACAGATGTACTCTTGCTCTGGAGTGTGTTACTGAATATGTTAAAGCTGTAATGAAATGCTTCTTCTAATCATGTAGTTATTAAAAATAAAAAAATGATTAAAATAATAATAAAAGTTAAGTAGAAACAAACAACAACAACAAAAAAGATAAGCAGAGTGGCACATACTTATAATCCAGTGCTGAGAAGGCAGATGGATCCCTGGGGCTTGCTGCTCAGCCAAAATACCACCATCTATTTGGTAACTGACATATTGAATCTAACATTTAATTCCACTCTCTCTTGTCATGCATATGCAGGAGGGGTATAATGTTTATTTCCCTGGTGTTACCAGGACATGGGATTCTACATACTAGTATGTAAAACATACTATTTATACTAGTTACATACTAGTATGTAAAACATACTTGTTGCTCGGCATGGTGGCTCAGGCCTTTAATCCCAGCACTGGGAGGCAGAGGCAGGTGGATCCTCTGTGAGCTTGAGGCCAGCCTGGTCTACAGAGTGAGTTCCAGGCAGTTGGAGCTACAGGGAGACCCTGTCTCAAAAAGACCAAAAAAATAAAAACAAATCAAAAACAAAGCATACTTGTTATTCTTGTCATTAGAGAGTCATTGTTTTTGTTCCCACTTTGTTTACCATAGAAGCACATGGTGAAACAAGAGCTAAAATTGTTTTTTTTTGTCTACAAGATAAGTATTTGGAAAATGTAATTGTGCTTAGAAACTCAGACAGATGTTATATGAGGTGATCAAGGAATATCAAAGTTGAGGCCTTTCATTCATGATGATTCAGTTTTTGTCTTGTAGAATAGTAAGATTTAGCAGTATCAAATCCTGAAAGTGCTCCTTTTCAGATAAAAGCAAACTCTTCTCTGTGTTTCTTCTTCAGCTGAGTTATTTCCATTTTTTTTGTTGGGGGGGTGGTTTGTGATTCTGCCTCTGTTTTCAAATGTGGATTAGATAAACTCTCTGGATAGTTGGGTATAAGACCAGGTATTAAGACTTCTTTTTTTTATACAATCTATTTGTGGCAATGGAAACTATCAGTGCTATGTATTTTCACTGTACTTTTACAGGAGATTTCAAGTCTTTCAAAGCTAAAGACAATAAGTGAGAACACTAACTATGAAGTACCATAACATAATGTGAAATTGAAGTTCAAAGTACACAAAACAGTTGAAGAGGGGACTGAGGTCTTCCACAGAGAGCTATCCTTTCATGTGTTAACTGCTCACCATTGCTTAATGATGAAAGAAAGTGCATTTTTAGTTTGAGATTATTAGTCCTAGTTAACATATTAAAAAATTGATTTTTCTCT
>NW_008348789.1:6277046-6288212 GCF_000622305.1 Nannospalax galili
ATGTGTTAAGAGTATTTACTCACCAAATTTTATCTCTTTATTTCAGTAACATTTTTCTTTATCTAGGTAGATTGGAAATCCTTTTTCTAAAATTTTATTTTTGTGTTTTAAAAGTCTCATGGTTGTTTGATTTACAAAATATATTAACTCATAATTTGACATTTTATATATGATGATACATTTTTCAGGATTTCCTTTTCATCTCAGAGATTTAGGAAGAATTTCAGTTTATTCCTTTACCCTCAATAAATTAATGGTGAAACTGTTAAATGAGTAGGTAGTCTTATTTAATTATACTATAGTATTTAAGGTTCATTTATAGTGTAGAATTACATAAAACAAATCTTCTATTATAATAAATAAACTGTAAATATCAATACAAAAAAAAGCTTAGAAAATATAAAATATGGTGAAATCGCCTGACAATGCAGTATGAAAGGAACGCTCCTGCCCCCTAGTGCCTAACTGGAGAAGGACGCCGTCTATGCCTCTTGGGAATGGGAAACAGCATTTTGATGATGTTGCTTTATAATCATGCAGAATTAGTCATATAATGTGCTGTTATTGTCTGGGACGGGTGACTTCTTAGATATTCTATGTGAGGCCAACATGTCGTCATTTTGTATTTCTTTTTCCCATAGGAACGTCAACCTCTGACACAGAATTTACGGATCGTATATATATAGCCACAAGGATAGTTTAAGAAAAAGAACATCTGAAGTGAAAACATATCTGAATCACAGTATCAACTCAGTTAGTTTGATGTTCGACCCTTTGTATACTGTGAACGTATCAAAGATCAACATTTTCAGTCTGTTAGACAGTGTAACACACCTTCGTCTTAAATAAATGCCATTGAGTGTTAATATTTAAACCTATAATTTTTATAAAATAACAGTATCAACTCAGTAAGTTTGGTGTTCGACCCTTTGTATACTGTGAACGTAGCAAAGATCAACATTTTCAGTCTGTTAGACAGTGTAACACACCTTCGTCTTGAATAAATGCCATTGAGTGTTAATATTTAAACCTATAATTTTTATAAAATAAGCATGAATGGAATTGTTCTCTCTCTTTATCTGCAACATAAATGTGTGCTGTGAATAGTGGACATAAATTTTTTGTTTCTTTGGCTCCACCACTGATTTTGAATATACTCATAAATTTTAGTTATCTGCATATCACAGGGATGTCCAAAAAGAAACTCCTTGTAACAAGTGAACAGAAAAATGATTTTATGAATATCTTCTACTCCCCAAGACTCGGTCACTATATTTCTTTGCAAAGACTTTTTTTCCTTGGGATAAAATTAGTTTTTTGTTGTTGTTGTTGTTGTTTAATAAATAGATTCTAAGGTGGAGGCTTACAACTCCAATGTCAGCCTACTACGTAGAAAGGCCACTAACTTGAGGCCTACAAGCCTTGTTTTAGAAAAAACCATAATATTTTGATTCAAAAACAAGAAACATTAATTGTAAATAAAGGTCATGTAGTTTCTTTTTTTCATGATGAATGTGTACATTCAACTTTATGCATATTGAGGTCGCATAAATCTTTTCTTTATCCCTTGAGTCCAAATAGCATCTTCCCATTCTGAAGGTGATTTGGATATTTGGACTTCCTTTTGATTTCATACAGCAATAGTGTATCAGGAACTGGAAATAAATGGACACTGATTTGGTGGGTAGGATGAATGAGATAATACCATTATTGTTTTGTGTAACTATCTTTAATTTTTTCTAAGATATCTATTTTTCTAATATTTTGTTTAACTACATTAAGCAAACAATCATATAGATGTTGGGATGTAGCGGTATGTGAATGCTTACTTGATGTGCGTAGACCCTAGACTCAAAATAGGAACTTGAGAAAAGTGCTTGGAGGCAGAACCATAGAGCACTGCACCATAGAACATGAAAGGACAAATATATTAGCTCTGAACCTATGGCTAGGTTTCAGAAGAGTTGCACAGTCAGTAAATCAGTAGTTTGGAAATTAATTTCCCATCTTGTGATGTAATTTTTATACTAACACTCTGAAGAACTAACACTCTGAAAGGAAAATTCAAATTAAACTGTAGATAAGGCTGAAGAAAATAGTAATCACATGAAATAATTATGTATGCATTTCTTCTCCAAACCATCAGTTTGTAGGAATGTATCTCCACAAAATCAGAAACAAATAAAAATATACTATGCATTACAGTGCTTTTGAAACATTTGAATACACCATAATTATAGCATTATTAGATAAATTCAGAGTAAAAATATGGTATTAAATATTCTTTACTTAATTATTAAATAAGTGTATATATATGTAATGTACAGACATACATATTTAATATAAGATTTAATTCAAAGGAGGAGTCAATATAAAGAAAATTCAGTGAAGAGGAAAACATTTAAATTCAATGTGCTCCCAATTCAAAATAATTGAACAGAGGAAATAGTCGTTTAATTAACTTAGAATATAGGTCTCTTACTTGATATCCTTCATATGTTATTATCTAAACACTAAAAGTATTCACATTATCTTGTGTGTTTTTTAATAGTGATATTCCTATTGAAATCTTTACATTCTCGTGTTTCCAACCAGATCACTCTGTGAGTTCCACATCAGTTGATTAATTTCCAAGGAAAACTGCAGAGAGAAAATCAAAGTAATAATAATATACTTAATTTAAACATGAAAATATTTTTCCTTATTCATTTAATAACTGAAATTTCTAGCCTAGCCCATAAATTAAGTTCCTTCAATGCTGGGTTATCTAACAGTAAAACAAAGCAAAAATAAAAATAAAACAAAGCAAACACTATGATAGGCCACACCTGCTTGCAGTATTGTTCTATTTTATACGAATAACTGCAGCCTCCAGAGATTTAATATCTGTGAGAGATTCTGTTGCTATTAAACTATAATCAATGAAGGACAACAGTAAAGAAATACAAAAATACTATTCCAATATATCTCAATGGATTTACATATACATTTGTAATTGTAATTGTAAAAAACTGTAAATAGGAATCAACATGTATACTATCCTTATGTAGATATAAAGCCATATAAAAATAAAAGTAATAAGCACTAATTTCCATAACTTGCTCTGTATAGCAGCAGAAATTCTTGTCCCAGGATAAAAGTAATGTGTGTATGTCTATGTGTGACAGTTATAAAACTAACACTTAGATTCTGTGTTGTTATATTATTAAGCACCACTGTTGTTAAATGCTATTTGTGTCAGAGTACTGAGTTTGAGCATGAATAATAAATTAAAAATCTAGATAGTATCTAAGAATATTAACAAAATAACCGAAGAAAAAGAAAAGATTGAGTGATAAGGAAAGGATACAGGAGAGAGTTTGAGAAGGTTGCCAGAGTACAAGATTAGGGTATTTTCAGCATAAGGAGAATAACTTATGAGATTAACTGTAACATATTGAAAATAAAAGGTCAAGAATTCACAGTGATGATTTATAGAGTAATACTTGTTAATAAATGTATCTGGAGGAAAAGCTTCAGAAATATCCATTTTTCAGTCTTTGGTAAAAAAATAAATCCTATTAGAGCTCATTTTGAGCTAAAAATGATCAGTCAAAAGGGTTTTAAGGTGTAAATCATTTGTGTTATATAGCTGTAACCCTGTTTATTAATTACTAATTAAAACATAAAATCAACACAACGAATACGTGTAAATCACTATCAAAATAGAGTGATCAAATGTCATGTATAAGGATAAGAGTCACTGGTATTTGCTTCCTCCTGATAAGACATTGTGTGAAGGAGAAATCTTTAGCTGTGATGTGTCCTTCCCAGCCAGTTTACCTGGAAATTAGACTCTCCATTTACAATAGAGATTTGGGGAAGAACACATGAGTTAATAACTAGAGTCATCCTTCAAGCCTTTATATTGTATTAGCCTTTTCTTGTAATCTGGTAAGAACTTTTCACAGAAATCAAGATTCAGAAGTATCAAATATTGCATGTTATTCAGTGTTATATATAAATAAAATTGACCAAATGAATAGAAAAATGAACAGGTTATTTAATAGCAGTTTAGAAACATTTTTAGAGGCATGTGAATGTAATTTGCATATACTGTGACAATTTGCAATCTTTATTAACTATCATAGAAAAATATAATATTGCTATTTTGTAAGAAAATGTCACATATATGTGGCATATGTGCAAGTAAATGGAGAATAGTTATGGCAGTTTATTTTAAAACACGATGAAAGGAAATATGTTAATGTTGGAAATGTTACAAAAAATTGTGACTCATACATTTACTATGAAGTACAAACTTTTAATTTTTCCATAAAAATTAAAGTTACCAATGTATCCTTGATATAAGCAGAAACAAATTTTATTTGGAAAGGTTGTTTTAGGGAGGTTGTAAAAGACCTCAACAAAATAGTAAGTTATCATGATCTTTTTAAAAATAATTTGATATATTAATGTACTATTATGAAATATTTTATAGTATATCTTTTTTGTAATTCTTATTAAAGAATCTAATTATGATCACAGAGAAAAATCCAGTTTCAACAAGTTTCAGAATAAAAGTAATGAATAAAAAAGATGCCTAAACAACAACTTGCTAAATTTTAGACAATAAGAGATTGCAGACTGTGTGTCCTTGGATAGGACTCCTATATTAAAACAAACCCATCCACGTCTCAGGGATCATTGTGAAGGAGTGGGCAAAAAAATTGTAAGAGCCAGGATTGGTCCATGAACATAGGAAAACAGGCTTTAAGGCCACTGGAAGCTTGTTCGTGTGAATTTGTGGCATTGGTGGCATTGAGCACAATACCTACATTAACTCAATCAGACATGGGCCCTGTGTGGTTCAAGGGAAATAAGTGTTGGGCCATCCCTAGCCTGAGAACTGTTGGAGACTGATTACTGCTGGGTGAGGGAGAGTAGGCCTTCCTTAAGATCTTTAGTTAGGCTGACTTAGACTCCAGTGGATGAATTTGCACTGAAGAACATCTGGGTAAAATGCTTGACTAGATGAGACTTAACATGTATGGAGACACGGTGTCGGGGGTATATAGGTTGTGGATGCGGAAGGTGTTTTAATTTAATTAAGAAGTATTGGCTGAAATGTACAAAATCTGAATAAAAAATCTGTTTAAAATGTTGCTTAAAATGGTGCAGTATTCATATGCAAGGTAGGTGAGCAGCATAAAATTACCAAATATCAAGATGATCAAATAAATAAATATTCAAATGCAGTAATGGATGATGGAATGTTTTTGAGTAAGCTATTTAGATTATGAAGATTAAATGCAAAATTATTTTAAAGCTTCTGAAGTTTCATAATTGAATTCCTTCAGTCATTTAAAAATTGTATGGTAGAATTTAACAATGCAACTCTTTGAAACTTGTGATTTGAATGAGGCTATGATATTTCTAAACAACTAGAATATCATGCTTCATTGGTGGGGTGTTTGGTTAAAGAATTCTTATCCAAATCAAGATTGATGCCAGCAAAATTATGACACAGGAGTCTCTAGTTATTATTTATATGTCTTTGAAGTTTAAGATGGACCCAGAAGATTAAATTTCTCCTCAGTAGTTTAGCAGTGATGTTATCTGTAAACGGTTCAATAATCTTTTTGTCTTTGGAGCAATGCTATGAAATTGAGGCCAGTCTGGGCTACAATGAGAACGAAGAATTTGAGCTACAACTATACGATCATTTCATAAAAGAAAAATAACTGTTAAGTATCAGAGACATAAATGTGTTTAATGGAGGCTCTGGTATGCCACCATGGGTGTTTCAGTAATTTAGCCAGTTACTAAGTAATTTCAATATTTGGGAGACATCCCTCCCTGGTGTTTAGATCATGTCAGAGTACAGTCAAAGTCTGAAAACACCCATATCACTGGAATTCCCTGAAGGATTAATTCTTGAGTGTACGTTGTAAATGAGACATCTTGACTGACAAAATCATTTTAGCTCAAGTCTTTTATTTACAGTCAGATGAATATTGACTTACATATCAGGAAAAATTATCTATAAGGAATTAAAATGATTCAGATACTCTATAATACTTTATGTAAATTATTCACTATAATTCTTTATGCAAATTATTCAACAATCAGTTCAAATTAAAAGGCATAGCAAGAACAGGAATCATGATGTACAAAGGAGGAGAAATACGCTTATCTAGATATATCCAGACTGTGCTTTAAGAAGGATCAGAAGAGGATTATAAATAGGAATAATGCCCAATAAAAAAAAGGAAATCCAGTAAGAAAAAAAGATAAAATGCTCAAGTACTCCACAGAAATCTTTTTTTCCAAAAATCACAATCTCTTTAACAAAAACTATACAAATATTGAAACAGGTGTTCAATAGCAAACAGCATCAGCAAAATTGACTAATACTTGAGAAGATATGTCAACATAAAGCATTAAAATTTCATTATATGGAAAACTGCAAAGGAAGGTGTTAAATATTGTGCTAATCTTTATAAAAGCATAAACTACATAAATTTAGAATCCAACCAGGCAGAAAGTAATAAAGATTACTGGGACAATGTCAGAATTTGAAGATAAGAGAATCAAAGGTTTTGTCAAATTTACTTTAAGAATGATCTTTAAATTCAAAGTACTGAATGCAAATCTTTGGCAACTTCTTTAGGGAAAGGGAGGAATGGAATAATTCCAGAGTTCAAGACACTGCACAGAAAAATTGTTGGTTTGCTATTTTCTATACCCAGTTAGACTAAAGATAAAGCAAGAGAAAATTGCTTGAACACAAAACTTAAATAATTTAGTTTCACTTTCAAATTTGTTATAAAAGTTAATCATCTTGGTGAGAAGGTCACACAGTTTAGCAAAATATTTATCTTAAATAAAAATACAGAAAATTAAGACAAAAAATAGTAATTATGTCAATGCAAAATATTACATATAAAATATTAATTGGATCTAACAAAATTTAAAATATGTTCTACATTAAAATATGACTCCAAATAATAGAACAAAAGTCAGGTTAAATTAAACATGGTGTTAAAGTATTTTGGGGCACAATAGTACATTGTAAAGATTGAAAATATTTTACTGTTGCTGTTTCCTTTCTCTCTCCCCATCGTGGCTCACGATTTTCTTGGATCCTGCAGTTACATCAGAATATGTACTTCCATCTAATTGTTTGGAACTGGGATCCACAAATGAGATAGGGTGTATTGCTTTTTTTTCTGAAACTGTTTTGCTTCATTAGTTCCATCTATTTACCTGCAAGTATCATATTTCATGTTTTATTTACTGCTAAATTGAACTTCATTATATAAACATACCACATTTTCTTTACCCATTAATCATTTGAGGAAAATTTGGGTTGTTTCTTATTTATTTATTATGAAAAGAGCAACAATAAATATGACTGAGCAAGTATTTCTGCAGCAGGATTTTGAGAATATCCTATGCTGATATGCCAAAAGATAGTATAGATGAATTATATGACAAATATCTTTTCAGTTTTAAAAGAATACTCCACAGTGATTCCCACAATGGTAGCATCAGTTTGGAATCCTACTAACAGTGAATGAGGGTTTCCCTTGCTCCACATCATCACCAGGCTTTGTTGTCATTTGTTGTAATGATTTAACCTAATTCAAATGGAGTAATATAATATATTAAAGTGATCTTAATTTACATTTTCCTAAATACTAAGGATGTATAACAATTCGTAAGGCATTTCTTCGCCATTTTTATTTGTTGCACTGAGAAATGTGTATTCAGAACTGTAGAGCATATTCTTAATTGTGACCTACGTTTTCATGATTCTTTGTTTCTTGAGTTCTTTTATAAGCAGGAAATGAATCCTCTATCAGATGTATAGACAGCAAATGTTCTTTGTCACTCTGTTACTTATTTAGAAGATACTGTAAATATATTTTAAGGCCATTTAATGAATGGTTGTATTTAATTCAGTTGTTTCACTGCTTTTTCTTTACCCAGATAACATGTCTGTGGGAACAACTAGGGTAATAAAGTCACATACACATACTATTACTGAGTTAGATTTAATCTATGTCTTGGGTAGTATTTTTCATGAAATTTGGTGCACCTGAGTTTGGTGCATATATGTTTATGATTGTAGGGCTTTCTTGCTTGATTTTTCCTTTCATCGGAATGAACTTACCTATATCTCTTCTTATTTACTTTAGTTTGAAGACTATCTTGTTTGATATTAGGATAGGAATACCTGGAATTTTCTTCATCCCATTTGCTTGGAATATTTTTTTCCATATTTTAACTCTAAAATGGTATCCATTTTTGAAGGTAAGATGTTCCTTGTGGACAGCAGGATGATTTTTGTTTCTTTATCCATTCAACTATCCTGTGTTTAAAAAATTGAGAGAATTGGGAGTTTATGACCACTGAAGTTTAAAATTATTATTGAAAGCTGTGTTCTTTTTGCTGTTATTTTATTTTCCCTTGTGTTCTTAGTACTAATTTTGTTTCCATAATTACAGTAGTCCTTTCCCCAGTCTGTCACATTACTTTCAATATTTTCTGTAGTGCTGGTTTGGTAGAAATAGATTCTCTCTTCCTGCATTACTACAGAAGGCTTGCCTTTAAAGTTACTATTGAAAAATCAAGTTATTGTAATGTGTTTTCATTTATACAAATTTTCATTTCTCTTACACATTTCAGTACCTTTTGTTTACTCTGTTTATGTTTTTACTGTAATATGCCATTCGGTGTTTTTTTCTGGTTCAATTTGGTGTTTTCTGTGCTTCCTTTACCTATATGGTTGTTATTTTTTAATTTAAGGAAGTTTTATTCTATAATCGTGTTGAAGATCTTGTCAAAATTGTTAACCAGCGATTTTTCTCCTTCTTTGCATATATTTTGTAGATTTGGTTTTGTCATAACCTCCCGCAGCTCCTACATATTCCATAAATTTTCTTATTACTCGCATGAGTGGTCCAATTCTCCTACTTTATATACAGCTTCTGTTGTTTTGCTTCCCATTTGATTCATTCTGTAACTGTCTGACTCGTGTTCGACCTTTATGCAGTCTCTGAAGCAGCACGACTTCATGGCTTTTTTTCTTCTCCCCACCTTTCTTCTCCTCAAGGCAGCTTTTGAGATTGCCTGCCCTGAGGATTTTGCCTTAAATTAAATAATAAAATTGTCCTAAAGATTCCATTTGAGTCCATTCTTAAATTCTTTATTGAATGAGACTAAGGCCCTGCTAGAGGATGGTGTTTATCCCCTGTCATTAGTAGAGACCTTCCAGAGGGAGATGGGAAAAAAATTATAAATAGCAACTGGGATATTTTTGCAAAGACTCTGATTGCTGTCTGCCCATGTCCTAAGAAATTGCCTGAATTTAAATTGAAAACTAATAGACTAATTTCTTAGGCAGAGAGAATTTCAAGACAGCCTATTGTTGAATCAGTGGCATTGGTAGTAATGGTAAATATTCTGCAGTTTTGCAATGAAAGAAGCCAAGTAGACAAAAAGAAATACAAAACATGAGGTTGGTATAAAATAAAAAGGACTAGGAAGGCTAATAATGTTAGGGTCTAGGTATGTGCTTCAGGAAAGCCTATCTTTGAAAAGGAGAGTAGAGTAATTAACAAGAGACATTTAGATTTGTGTTTAAAACAATGAAAGTGTTACTTCAGGGCCACACATCACCCAGCTAAGCTTGCAACTTGTGAAAGAAGTAAACCTAAGGATTTTTCTGCACCTAAATAACCACAACAAACATAATCTGCCAATGATGTTAATGAAGATGACCTAGTTCCATCTCCATCTTGGGGGTATTTTTCATGTGGCTCTTTAGGTAGAATGAGGGGATCATTGGTTCTTCCTCCCCAGTTTTAGAGAGCTGCCAATGCCATGCAAGTACTTGCATAAAGGAGGCCACAAAAGACCAATGTGAGAACCTGTTAAGGTGAAGCCTGACTGGCTTTTGGAAGTAAAGTCCCATATATTAGACATAGAGCTACATTACTGGCTGTTTGTCCCTCTTGTTTTCAGACTTTTATTCCCACATTATGCAACCATTTCTCCCTTTTGTAATGTGAATGTAATGTGTATTTTGTGCCATTGTATCTTAGAAGTATGTAATTTGCTTTTTCATTTTACAGGGGGTTACTTAAGAGAATGCTTAGAGTATCAGAAGTGACATTAGAGTTCAGATATTGAACATTTTTGAGACTGTTAAAGACTTTGGGGATTTTTAAGGTTGAATTAAATGCATTTTTGCATTATACAATAGTCATGAGACTATTTGGGCCAAGGAGAGGTATATGTTGCTTTAAATGACTGTCCCCATAGACTCTAAGCATTTGAACATTTTGTCTCCAGTTGGTGGCACTGTTTGGGAAGGTTTAGAAGGTGTACCCTTGCTGGAAGAAGCATAACACTGAAGGCAGGTTTTGAGAGTATACAAAATGCCTGTCTTCAATCTGTCTTTGTCTGCTTCCTGTGACTGAAGTTGTGAGTGCTCAGTATTCTGCTACAGTCCCCTGTGTCATCACACCTCACAACAGTGATTGACTCATCCCTCTGGAACTCTAAGCCAAATAACTCTTCTTTCTGTAAGTTTCTTTCCTCGTGCTATCTTCTTAGAAAAACAGAAAAGTTATTAATATAGATTCCATTTGCAATGCCATCAAAACTTCAAAGGCTCATTATAAGCTTGACAACATGATGCAAGATTACTAACCTGAAGGTTAAACACAATTGATGGGAAATTTTAAGGTTGGCCAATATAAACATATGGATGCACCACAGTCATATAGTGAATAATAGGTAGTTTATTTTCTGGTACCTTATAGTCTATAACATCCCCAGTTATAACTATTCATACAAATCAATGAGTTAGTTCTAAAATTTAAATGAAACAAGCAAGGTCAAAGACAGCAGAAAATATATTTTGAAAAAGAAAATTGTATTAATAAGAATGTTACCATTCAAAATTACCATATATCTAGAAGCATAAAAACATGAGTTTTCGGCAAAGATACATGAAAATGCCTAAACAATGTGATTTACTTCAGAAACAAACTCCTCGTCACTTTATTATAGTGAAATATCTTCTATATACGGAAAAGCCAAGAAGCTGAGTAGGGAAGAACATTCAAATAAACTCTGGAATGCAGGTGCAGTAACTACAATAGGATAAAGCAA
>NW_008348789.1:6288317-6326562 GCF_000622305.1 Nannospalax galili
TATTCTTTCTATTCTTATAGATCTCAATTTTGATTTGATTCGAGTCATGGAAATCTCAGCTGATTACATTCTGTCCCAATTTGGGGGAGTTAAATCGAAGATAAATGCAACTTTTTCTCAACTTGCTTCACGTGCTTGTCACCTGAATGTTTAGTATTTTTTTCCCTGTATTTTCTGAGACTTCATGGTATTTTCTTGTCTTCATGGTATCAAATCATATCCATGGTTCCAAATAAATCCATCAGCTACACCTATGGCTGATATTTACCTTTGCTCTTTTGTATAGCTCCTCTTTGAAGCTGCACCTTTCTGTCCATTTCCTGTCAAATTCAATCCCTGGTCTTTGTTACACCACACTGATTTCTTTTTATCAAAGACTCAAGTGCTTTTCACAAAAAGCCTGTCAAAGCGCAGCAGTCATTCAATACTTAAACCAGTGTATTTAAAGAAACACATTTTGTACCTACAAAGTAAGTTCTCAACTCTAAATATTTTATATGTATATATTACACATTATTAATTATTGGAGAGAAATATTTAATAACACAGTGTCAAAGAAAAAATGTTCAAAGGCAAATTCTAAAAATTGTATATATTTTTTGCATTGCTTTTAATTTTTCTGTGAAGTAGTATTTTCAATATTTATTATTATTATCATCATTATTAATATGTATGAGTATATTGCCTGCTTGTATGAACGTGCACTCAAGGTGTGCAATGCCCATGGGGGTCAGCAGAGGGATTCTAATCTCTTGGAACTAGAGTCACAGACAGTTTTAGCCTCCATGTAGGTGCTGGAAATTGAACCCGGGTTGTCTATAAGAGTAGCCAGTGTTCTTAACCATGGAGACCTCCCTCCCATTCTCTATTTTCAATATTTTTGCCTCCTTTCTCTTAATTTAAATGTGTCAGATATAAAATATGGTATTTTCTTGCTGTTGCCAACTTTTGCTTGGATTCAACATGTTTTCAGTTGTGCTAGTCATTGCCTGAGAAAGGTCATCATTAATTTTGCCCAACTGTGAAGCTCATGAGCTTCAATGGCAACTGACTTTGTAAAATATGCCCAATAGCATGATAGTGGTGCAAATATATATTGGAAGTAACCATTCTCCATCTCAATGGACATAAGACCCAGCTCACAACAGAAAGCCCATATCTGATACTTATTAGAGAAAGAACCTGTGCCTAGACAAATCAAAGGCCATGAGGGAGAACCTACTATAATCGCTCTGCTAATAGAAAATTATACTGACTTACAATGACTTATCATATCCATAGAGTAGTGCATACCTCAACACTCATTTGAGAAGTTTCTTCATATAGAAGGTGGTAATTAACACAGACACTCACAAATATTCTATATGCAGAAAATAAGAGACGACAACATATGAACCCTCAATACTTGTGACAGCATGGACAAGAATTGTATAAATAAAAGATGGATGGATGAGGAGGTGGTAGGACCATCCTGTCCTAGTTGAGAATCTATTAATTACTGATGGAGTGTCAATTTTCCCTACTCGTGTGATATCTGAACCTACATCCAGGAGCATGTGAGAGGCCTGAATTATAATCAATACGTCTTTAAAAACGAAACAATTAAAATCAAAGGATAGAAAAATAATGGAGGATACGAAAACTAAGGGAAGGGGTAGTGGGCAAGGGCTAAAGAGGGGAGGAGATAAGGGTTTTGAAAATTATTAAAATTAATAGTATTGCATATACTTACTATTATTATTTTTAATATTTTTTAATCTTTAATAACTACATGATTAGAAGAAGCATTTCACTGCAGATTTAACATATTCAGTAACACATTCCAGAGCAAGAGTACATCTCTTTCACAAGTGGGTGCAAGTTTCTAGGTTCACAGTTAATACAGTAATACAATATTGAAATATATTACCATTGAAATCTACCTGATGACTTTATATCCATGCTCAGAGGCCAAGGAGCTCAGAAAGTAACTGACTGTCACTAGTAATAATCAGATATATAGACATTAGAAACGCATGTGCACACATCTTAATGTCAGTTGCATCGAAAAGGAATTTTTCTGTATGAAACTGTGTATTTTAGTAATGAAATGGTGATCTTTTTAGAGGTTAAAACCTCATTTAGAGGTTAAAACCTCATTTAAATTTGTCTTATAGGGTTTATACTGAGTACAATATTGTATAACTGTAATAATTCAACTATAAACCTAAACATTTACAGCCAATTTTGAAAAAGATGCATCTTAGCTCAGAAAATTGTTATTGAATATGTCAATGCTGTTGTAATGAAATGCTTTTACTAAGTGCGTGTTATTAAATAATTAACTGAGAAAAATAAATTGTATTAAATTCTGCAATCAATAAAAATTATTTTTTAAAAAAAAGATTAAAAATTCAAAATCCAACTCTAGTTAGTGGTTGAAAGAATGTGCTATGAGATATTTCTCTGAGACTAGGAGGAGTTGTGCTATCTTGAAGTGCCTAAATAAGCATTAATAGATTGATATCAAAATTTATTTCCAGTGAATCTTAAAATATTAATCTGTATCAGGAGGCTTTCTGATAAACAATAAGGATATATCACCGCTGCTCAGAATCAAACCAAAAAGGCTTGTCAACTGTTTAGACAGGACAGTCCCTCAGGAAAAGCTTCTTGTTGGAGATTTTAGAAACAGCAGAAATCCTGTTTAAAATGTATATCAGCAAGGGGCTGGAGAGATGGCTCATCGGTTGAGAACACTGGTTGTTCTTGTAGAAGAGCCAGTTTGAATCCCAACACCCACATGGCAGCTAACAGCTGTCTGTAACTCCAGTTCCAGGGGATCCGACGGCCTCTTCTTTCCTCCATGGGCATTGCACAACATGGTTGCACTTACCTAAATACAGGCAATACACTTGTACACATAAAATAAAATTTTAAAAAAGGATATCAGCAAAATAGTCCCTTTGGATATTGTCCACTCTCATCCACTGAGTGACCTCAAATTTTGTTTCTAATAAACAGTATGTATATTCTGCAGTAAAATTTAAAAAATGATATTACTGTTTACATCTGTTTGTACATTCTATAGAATTTATTAAGATGCCATATGCTAATGTCATTAGCCATGCTTAGTGGCAGATGCCCTTTAACCCAGTGATTGAGTGTCAAAGATCTATACCTGTAAGACACAGGCCAGTCTGGTTTATACAGCAAGTTCTAGACCAGCTGGGGCTAAGTGGAAACCTGAATTAAAAAAACAAAATAAAATGACAAGAAACAAAAATGATGTTCAACAGTTTCTGGTTATAAAGGTGGCAATGTGGATCAATAAATGTCAAATACGTGATATCAAGATCTACAGTTATGATTTAAAAGTACTAAGATGATGTTACATTTCATTCAGTAAACGATTGTATTTATACAGAACAAATAAAATGCATTGGCCATTGTTTTAAAGCTGCCTATCACTGCAATTGTATTTTCAGGTAGAGCATACAAGTGAAGAAATGAAGACTATTGTCTTTAATCTTACTTTGGGCATTTCTATAATGCAAAAATAGTTAATAAATTAAACATGTAAATTAATTAGGATGATAGTTTCTTCAAAAAGTGTACAATAAAAAAGTGCTAAAGATTCTTCTCTAATTTTCGAACTAGAAGAAAATGAACATTTTGAGGTCTCTTAGAGAAACCTAGGCTTTCTCAGTAGTCTCTTATGTGATCCACATAAGCAGGAAAATGCTTCTTTAATAATCTTTCACAATATAATTTTTATTCCTATTAACTAATAGAATTTCTAATTCTATTGTTCAACTACAAAGTAAAAACAGAAAAACAGAAATTGTATGACATGAAATTAATATTCTAGGGCTGACTGGTGTCCATGATGTATGGGTATTTACTAAATTATTTATTTTAGAAACAAATGTTTTTGCACTTTTATAGCTTTGCAATACACAAATATGCAATTCAATTTTATGATGTTTCTTGTTCCATTCTGTTATTAAAATAATTTCCTTAATTATGTATTACATATTATACTGTCTACAGAATAGATATTTGATAACACATCATACCACAGCATTTCAAACTCTATCCATACAAGATATCTCAGTAAAAAAACGTTTAGTAGTTCTCTATTAATAAATAAAGGCAATTATTAAAATACAGGCAAATAAGTGAAATAATTGGTACAGTATAACGTGGATACTGAAAAGCTTAACCTGGAATTCTTGAAATTTTTCTAAGAGTTAAGAAGCATGAGTTTTAAACAAATATACTTGAATGTACAAAACAATGTAATATTTAAATGTAGAAAGTGGCATTAAGAATAGAATCAATCATAAGGGGAATATAATTAATCACCTATAATTACACATATATTAATATATGCTGAATTCCCTTGGTAAACTAGGACAAATAGATATCTTTAGAGGCCGTTTGGCAACATTAAAGTGTTTGTCTATTACAAATGGCTTGACTTTAAAAAAAAGTACCGAAAATAAATTACTTAAATACCCCACCCCCAAACTTTCATAAAAAAGCACAAAAACACTTTTGGGAAACATTAAAATATTCCTAAGATAAAAGTTCATAGCTCTAAGCTCCTACATTAAAACAAATCAGAAAATCCACCAATAAGTGGTATAGTGATACTGAACTGAAGAACACAGAAAAACAACAAATCACACACAAACACAGCATATTGGAGGACACAATAAAAATGAGAGAAGTCAATGAAATAGTAACAAAGGAAACAAGATAAAGAATCAATGAATCAAAGAGTTAGTTCTTTGAAAAATTAAACAAACAAATGACATTAAACCCAGATGACCAAAAGTAAGAAAGAGCAAACAGAAATCAACAAAATCAAAGATGAAAAGAGATAAAATTACAACAGTTACAAAAGTAATATAAAACATTAAAGAAGTATACTTTAAAAGTCTATTCTCTAAGCCGGGTGTGGTGGCACAAGCCTTTAATCCCAGCACTTGAGGCCAGCCTGGTCTAGAGAGTGAGTTCCAGGCAGCTGGAGCTACAGGGAGGCCCTGTTTCAAAAAGACCAAAACAAACAAACAAACAAACAAAAAGTCTATGCTCTATTAAATTTAAAGAAAATAATCAAAAAGAAATGGAAAGATTTCTCAATTCAACAGAATTCCTAAAGTTCAACCAAAAGGTCATCAACAACTTAAACAGAATCAGAATAAATAAGTAAATCAAAACAGAAATACAAAAGTTAACAACAAAATAGTACAGGCCCAGGTACATTTAGAGTAGAATTTTACCAAACCTTCAAAGAAAGACAATACACAGTGATTAAAATTATTCAAAATTTAGAAATGGATGGAGACCTTCTTCTATGAAGCCAGTATTGCTCTAATACCAAAACCAGGTAAACAAATTTACAAACTGTTTACAAGCAATGTAAAATAAGAATCCGTGATGATCTAGTTGGTTGTATTTTATAAATATAGGAAGTATCTTACAATAAAATATAAGTGCATGCAAGGATCTAATGAGGAGGATGTGAGGTTAATAACGGAAGAGAGGAATGACAGATGAATAATGCCTTGGCAGTGTGAAAATCCAAAGACACATTTATTATTTCTTGTTTACAGAAAATTACACAAATAATTTAAATATGAGTAGATGTGTACAGTTGTATGCTACATAACAAAAATCAAAGTGCCAGGGTAGGAAATCTCCCTTGGAGTTGCCAGTCAGGGTAGTCCAAGACATTCTCAAAATAACACTGGCTCTATCCATAGCCCTTGATCCCAGATCTCAAAGGTAGGACTCAGTTGCTGAAAACACAACATAGTTCAGACATAGGATGTGGAGTAATTAAGTTGGATATGGTATGGAAGCCTCCTCTGTGAAGACTAGCTACCATGGTATTAAAAGACCATGGTATGCAAACTGCCAAGGGCGAAAACGAATCAATAGTCCCACTTAGCTGCATAAATTCTATCAATCATAAGGATGAGTGCTGCACCAATTATCTTTATTGGTGCAATAGTTACGCTTTTATCTTAGGGGTAATCAACAGCTACCTAACTGGAATTAAGGCCCTCTCAATGGGATGGAATTCATTCTTGTTACTGCAAACATAATCAAATACACATGGCTGGAGGAGTCATAGACCCAGGGAAGAACCTTTTTCTGTCACTTTCCCAGTCCATTATAATTTCTTACAATATTCTAAGTTCATATCTTATGTTTAGAGATAAGTGTACCTCTATAATTCTTATTAAATAAACTTCTTTTAGTAAGAGATGGGCACTATTACAAAGTTCCACAACTGGTCAAAATAAAGAGACTCTAAGTGATTCTGAGATTTCCAGTCCTAAGTGTTACATCTATATGGAACCTCTATACATAAGGTTTGGGGAACAATGCAGAACAGGGGCTGAAAGAATGTGAGAGCCAGAGAAACAAGAGTCTTTCCTCTAGTTAATATGTTATAGACATGATATGAAAGCTACATTCATGAACTATCCAAAGTATGTTAGCCTAATAATAGCTGCATAATGACAAAAGTAGTTGACATGCCAAAGTGAATGGGGGAAATATCACCATGTTTCACTTCAAGATGAAGAGCCACATGGAATATAAAATATTGCTGAAGGAGGGAGAATCAGTTTTTTCCAAGAAAACAGCTCCAGAGAAGTTACCTAATCCCAAGTGGGCAGCTCTAACTACAGGTACATACGAGCATCAATAAAAGGACAAAATTACTTATGTATGCATATAAACATAAATGCATGTGTCTATATGTAGCAATAATAATCAGAGATGAGGACAAGAAATTGAAAGGGAGTATATGGAAAATGGGGTTAGACTGGGAGGGATGTAAATAATGCAAATGCAATACTCATATATGAATGTCTTGAAAATAAAGTTTGAAACATGCAATAATGTCTTATAAGATGATAAGCAGTATTTATTGGATGCATACCAAATAATAAACATTCTTCTCTGCTAACTTTTTCCTTAATTGGGACTCTATAATGATCCTAAGCAGAAGAACAGTGGAATTGACAATGAGTTCGTTTTCTTCTGAGAGGATATCATAATCAAAGCACAAATGGGTTATGAATTCTTCACTGTACCTAATGTATTCATTTCTATTTATCCTTAGGAGATGTCTTTCTCTTTTCTTCCCTCATCTATGATATGTGAAGTCCCTTGCCCTTAATTCCTGATTATCTTCACTAGGATTTATAGCCAAGAGATAAAGAAAAGAAGAACGTAAATTCAGGGTATTTTTTCTTCACTTTTCTTACATTGACTGATTCAGTAATTTTGAGCTCACTCTCACTTGTAGTCAAAATAATGTTCTAATCAAGATTTTGCTGAATACAGAACTTGAGTATATTTGGTATAACCTTTATCAAAGGTCATTATTTGAATCAATCTATGAAGTAATTTTGACTTCATCAAAAATACTAATTTATATTATATTTATTAAATTGCATTATATAATTCTACAAAGATTGCATGGAACAACTGATGAGACAGAAGATGGAAAGGCCTGTCCATACAATATGCTCAATACCCAAAGTTTGATGCTACTCTATTCATAAATGTCTGTTTCCACATTTCCTTGGGAAGCTGTTGGAAAGCTGCATCCCACATGTGACAACTTAAAAGGAAGGTTCATAATTTCCAGGAAAATGAAAATCCTTACCATATTCTAAATATAGATCCTTATAGTCACAGACAAATGTATCGTACACCACTATCAAAGAAGTTTCTTTTTGCAACACATGGAGGCTATTAAGAGTTCCACAACTGGTTACACAGAGAGAATATATGTCTGAGATATGCCCAGCGCTAAGTGACTTATCTCTAGAGAGATCTCTACACCTTAGGCTTATTCAACATAGTAGAACAGGGAGTAGAAAGAATAGTAATACACCTCTCAACTCTCATTGTTGAAGCTTCCCCATACAACAGAGTGTGGTGCACATGGAAGGCCACAACTGGCTAAGTTTAGAGAATAAGAAACCACATAGTGTGTGCTCCTGAATAGAACACATATATAAACTTCACCCTTCCATGGCTCAGGGTCCATTGTGGAAGAGGGGGAAGAAATATTGTAAAAGCCAGGGTTGGTGCATGAACATATGGAAACAGAGGCTGTCAGACCACTGGAAATTTGTTTATATGAACTTTCCACAATGCAGACAGCATGCACACAATCCATGCTGAGTCAATTAGACAAAACCCACCATAGAATGCAGGAAGCAGACAGCAGGCCACAACCCTAATTTAGGAACTATGAGCAGCTGATAACTGCTGGGTGAGGGAGAGTAGATCTTTAAGATCTCTAGATAGATTGACAAGTCTCCAGTGGATGAACTGGCACTGAACGACATCTGGATAAAATGCTTGACTGGATAGGACTGAACATATTTGAAAGAATGCATGAAATCCAGTAGGGAGTTTATGGGGGGATGTGAATGGAGTGGGGGGCTCTAAAGTTGATATAGAGCTATTACATGAAATGAATAAAAATTCAATAAAATATTTTTAAAAGGAATAGACACACATAATTCTGAGACCCTAGCTACTTGAAACCAACACAGATACATTTATATGTGTATCCTCTTTTTGATATCTGTTTTTCAATGTTTTGACCTCTTAGCCTTGTGTTATTCTTGAACAATGTATTTCTCTCAGCACATTAAAGGTCACAGTCTAAATGTAACATTTCAAGTGGCAATTGTCTTGCATTCCCATCCTTCTCCATCAACTCCAAAAGAGCTGGCTATCAGTCAAATACAACTAATGTTTGAGCAATTTCATGGACTTCTATCAACCACTTGAAATTCGGGCATACATTTATTATTTTTCCAATGGTAGGAGAAGTCTATTCTTGTGAATCTCTGACATATTTAATGAACCTGTCAAGAACTGTGCAATAAATTTTAATAACTTCTACAGAATTGACAGGTTCCAGAGACTGTAATGGCAAATGCATAATAATTTATTTCGATAAAGTAATGCTTATAGAGTTAATCATGGAAATGATGCTTAAAAACAAAAATAAACGTTATTGTTATAATTAGATGAAACCTAGGCAATATTATGTAAATTTTAATGAAAGCCTTAACTTTAAAGGGAATCATTTTAAATATTTTAGCTATGTAATAATTATGTCTCCAGTAGTAGGAAAAAGTTACAATTACCAGTATAAAGATAAAAGAAGACCAATGAATTTCAAAAAAGAAACAAGGTTACTCTCTCACATTGGAGAAATACCTCTGATTTATTTTAAAAATGTTATTGACAGTCAACAGCTTAAACTCAGTAGTTTTCAATTTTTCAATCCTGTCTTAATTTACATTTGTATTTCTTTGACAGCTATTGCATTAAAACGGTGAGAAAATATAAACATCTTTACTCTGTCTTAGTGTTAAGGTTTTCCAGTAGAATTCTGTTGTGTTCTACAACTTAATTGTAGTGCTTTCAGAGATGAATATCAGTGCCAAAAATGTCAAGCCATGAAATGAAGAACAATGATCAAATATTTTTTTTTCTTTTTTTTTTGGTGTATGATACATATGTGAAATTTTGAAGTAGTCCACCAGAGATGATCACATTCTTAATTTTATGGAAAATGATGTTTGTCTTCTTAAGCACATAAGGAATGAAAAAAAACCCACTAATTATTCACTATTTGATCTAAAAACATGAGGTTAGTATAAAACCATATATATATATAAATTTTTTTTGGTCTTTTTTGAGACAGGGTCTCCCTCAGCCCGAGCTGTCCTGGAACTCCCTATGTTGGCCAGGCTGGCTTTGAACTCACAGAGATCTGCCTGCCTTTGCCTCCCAAGTGCTGGGACTACAGGCATGAGCAACCATGCCCAGCTAAACCATCCATATTTTAAGAAGGAACCAACATACTTTAGTTTTAAAGAAGGCGTGTTGTGGATTTCCTAGTTATGATGAGGACATTAAGAATGCTTTGTATGAAATGTGAATTATTTAAGACAATGGTGGCTCTTCTTAGGTGAGAAGAGATGTGTTTCACACATCCTTTCCGTACACAGATTTATTTAACACCTCTCCCTTCCACTCTATCAATCCTTCTTGGATAGGAGAATGGAAGAGTTGGATTTCTTCAAGACTAGAATCATGCATTAAAATTAGTTGCCTTAACTCTGTTGGTGTTCCTTCAAAAATAATTCTTTAAGTGTTCTTAGTTTGCAAGGTTTTTGTTTTAAATGTCACAAATTTAATTCTTTCATTCCATTTCTGTTTTCTGTAATTTGTTTTAATATCTTTTAATTTTTTAATTGCTTATTTTTATTTTTTATATGTATGTGTGTTATTCCTGCATTTGTGAATATGCCCATGTATCATGTAGTGATTGCGGAGGACATTTAATCACCTGGAACTGGAATTATGGATGGTTGTTAGCTACCATATGGGTGCTGGGATTCGATCCTAGGTCTTCTGCAAAAACAGCCAGTGCTGTTAACAACTGAACATCTCACCCATTAATGTACTTTTCTACAGTTTCTGGGATCCTTTTTACATCTGTTATTCTTGTCATAGTTGATATATTTAATTTTGTTTTGTGCCTTTAATCCTTATATTAAAAAGTCTTTTAACTATATTTTGTTGATATTTGAATTTCTATCGCCTACTTTTGTAAAATATTCCAAATATCTTTTCTTATATGTGTGTATTTTTTCATTTTTTCCCTAGTTAAAAAAGTAGATTTTTTTCATCTTTTTCAAATGATGAAGAATAAATAACATCAACAGGCCACCTTAAAAAGAAAAGACTTTTTATGATCCATCTTTGGTAATTCTTGTGAAAGCTGTGATGAAATATGGAGAACATAATCTTAGATCAGTCACCACTATTTGTTTCACACTGTTACCTATATATTTTCTTTCTTCAAATTAGTATATGTCTGCCCAACTGTTATTCAGTTTATACAATATTCCACACAGTGTGAGCTTTTATCAAAAAATGCAAGGTTCTGTTTATTTTATTTTACTTATTTTTATTTTATGTGTATGCATATATTGCTTGCATGTAGGTAAGTGTACCCATGTCGTTCAATCCCAGCAGAGGACAAAAGAGGCTGTCGGATCCCCTGGAACTGGAGTTACAGACAGTTGTAAGTTGCCATGTGGGTAACTGGATTCAAACCCGGGTCTTCTGTAAGAACTGCCCATGTTCTTAACCATTTAGCCATCTCTCCAGCCCCATGGTTCTGTTTAATTTTTACATACATAAGTACTAGACAACTCCACCCCTCTGCAAACTTATTTACTCAGTTTCTAGCTTTTGCCCATAAATTCCTCATCTCTGTGTCTCCTCAGGGTTATTGATCCCACTCTGTTAACAATGCAATATGACCACTCTAAAATCCTTTGGCTTCATTCCTGTCACACTTCATGATAGAGGTCTTATAGCTGTTGATGATAGCTGTTTTCTAGTATCTGAGATGTTTTATTCTATTTCTTATCTGTATTTTTTATAGCTGCTATCAATCACCATTTGGTTATTTGTTGTTCTGTTTGTCTACTTATTGTTTAAGTCAGAATATTTGTTTGGGTGGTGGACAAAAAGAAAAATATGTTTTTGCTTTTCTAGTGGTTTGAATGAAAAGTGTTTGTCACAGTGTGAAGTATCTGAACACTTGTTCAGTTGATGGCACTACTTGATGAGGGTCAGGAACTCTTTTGGATGTGTGGCCATGCTGACAGAAGCAAGCTCCTAGGAACCAGTTTTAAGAGTTCCTGGACTTGCTAGACATACAGCTTCTTGTCTCTGCTTCCTATCCATGCTTAAAAATGGGAGCCTTTGAGGCAGGAGAATCAGCTCAGCAGTTAAGAGCACTGAATGCTCGTGCAGAGGACCTGATCTTCCCAGCACTCATAATGATGGCTAACTACTGTCCCTAACTCCAGTTCCAGGGAACCCAAGAGTCTCTTCTGATTCTCAAGCATTGCAAGACACAGGTACACTTATACACATGCAGGTACAGCACTCATACACATGTAATAAAAATAAATAAAATACATTAAAGAAAGGACGTGAGTTTTTAGCTTTTTGCTCTCCTGCCATGATGGATCTCTATTCCTCTGGATAGTTAAGTACAAGCAAACTCTTCTTTCAGTAAGTTACCTTGGTTATGATATCTTATCACAACAACTGAAAAGTGACTGACGTACTTCTCAATAATCTACTTCCATAAATCTCATTTTAAATCAACTTCAAATAATTTTTATTATTTCAAAATATGAGATATACTCCTTGTGACTTCCCATAATAATCATGTCATTGACTATGTTTAATGCTACTTTTCCAAATTTGATTGTCAGAAAGATTTGTATTGTAATAATTGGTGGTGGAAATATATTCATGTCAGTTCATTATTTTTTGCTGTAGCTGTTGATTTTCTTCATAGAAGACCATTCTAATTTTTTGTCACTGTTCCATTTCTTTTCCTTATCTTAGGCATGTCTACCACGATGGTTGCATTTCTTCTTGTGTTTGTATTTTCACTTAAAGAAAGTCTGTATTATTGGTTATATGGCAAATCGCTCGTATGCTACCAAGCATTTCATTTATGCAACTCTCAAAACTCGTAATGTAGCTAGAGCACAGTTCCACATCTATGCTCTGGGAATTTCATTTTTCAATTCAGTCATTCTAAATAGTTTTGAATCTTCTTCTTGACATAGAATATTAATTTGTCTATCTGGTTGATTTTAATTGTACCTTGTAAGCAAAAAAAAAATGCTTTCATTTATGTCCTTAGATCACAATTGTTACTTGCTTCTTTCCTAATATAAAATATTTTATATCATTGTTTTCCTAAAATTTATCCACAATGAAATTGCTGGATTTGAAGTTTCAAAACATTTTAGATCAGATTATTCATGTATTAAGAAAGTTTCACATGTTAGAATATTTCACCAAGTGTGTTAAAATAATCTAGAAGACTACATAAAACTTAGGTCAGTCAGAATAAATGATCCCAAATCCAAATACAGTCAAAATCTCAAAGTTCATACACACAGATCCAAAATAATATTTTAAACTGTTTAAGCACTTAAATTTTTTCTTATATCTACTGTATCAACTGTAGAATAAAATGATGAATTTTTACAGGGCACAAGTTTTGTATTAGATATTCTAATGATGCATGGGTGATACAGCATATGGGTATAAATTCATAGATTTTTTTCAAATCCTAAAAAGTTTTTCATAAAAATATTGAGTATACATGGATTTTGATACTGGTAGAGTATTTTTTATTGACAAATAGCTCATGGATAAAAAAGTAATGACTTAATATTGCAATTTATTGGTTACATGTGACCATAATAATCTTTCCATGGTAGGAATTCCTACAAATGGCTAACAGGTATAAAATTCAAAGAGCAAAGAATGAGATAATTGAAAGAAAAAAGCATAAAAAGAATCTGTTCTCTTAAGTGAGAACTGCTATTATGAAAAAGAGAAATCAACTGGTGAGGATGTTGGGATGGAGAATGCTTGAATACTGTTAATAAGAATGTAAGTCAGTATAGCCATTATAGAAAATAATGTGAATTTTCCCTATAATTTATAACTATGATCAACAATCACACTACTCAGTGTAAATCCATAGGAATGAAATGATCATTGTAAATGACTACTTCCATTTGAATGTTTACTGTAGCAATCTTCACCCTTCATAACAGCCAAGTAATGGAAACTCTGTGTGTGTGTGTGTGTGTGTGTCCATCAACTGATGAATGAATAAAGTGTGTTCGACATATATAATTAATTGGATACTTTTCAGACATATAAAAAAGGTTAGGCTATTGTTTTTGTAGCAATACAATCACGAATGTTATTGTGCTCTACTAAATGAGCCAGCAAAATTTACTGTATGATCTCAATCATATATGAAATCTAAAAGCATCAATTATTAGCAATTTTGAGAGCACAATAATGGCTATCACAGGGAGATTAGAGCATGAAGAAAGGATGAGTTAAGTAAGTTAATGGGTTCTAAGTAACAGTGAGTTTAAAGGAAGTTGTTCTTCAGTACAGTAGATGGCTGGAAATGACAATTATTCACTATGTATGTTAAAAGCAAAAGAGGATTTAGAATGTTTTCAGTTTATCTAAATGATATTTGAGGAGTTAGAGATATTCAATTTGAAATAGACATTAACAATGTATACATACAAACTTACTTAGTATACCTAAATAATTACAATTTACTTATTTTATTAGTATATCTTTATAGAGAGATTTTATAAATTGATAAATACTTATGTCAGTAACTTCATTTGTGAACATGTTTAAAACAATGTTTTTTTTATAAACTCTATAACTCTATGTTCCCATTACTATTTTATATCTGACAAATACATTCCCCTTATAAAGCTCTAAGAATAATTACATGTATTATTGTAAATAGAATATTTAATGATTTTGGATAAAAACATTTACATTTTTACTTTATATTGAAATTATTTAATGAACTGAATCATTAATTTTGTGACTTCTTTTTACAAATGTTTTATTTTTTATTCTTATTTTGTGTGCAGGAGAGGATTGCTTGCATATCCATAAGTGTACCCACATCCTGTGGTGTCCACAGAGATCAGAAGGTATCAGATGCTGTGGAACTGGAGTTATAGAAGATTGATAGCTGTTATGTGAGTGCTGGAATTGAACAGAGGTCTGCTGAGTCATCTCTCCAGTCCCCTAATTTTGTGGCTTCTGTACTATTACTTTGATTTATTTTACAATAAATATTTTATTGAATTTTAGTGCAATTCATACAATATATCTTAATCATATTTAGATCATCTCACCTATCTGCACCCCCTCCATAGCTCTCTCCCAATGAATTTCATGCATTCTATCATATACATTATGGCCTATTGAGTCAACTTTGTGTTCCCAGATGGTCCTTGGGGTGAGTTCATCCACTGGAGCCTTTCTAGCATCACTCCCTTAAAAAGATCGATTTTCCCTCCCCTAGAAGTGAAAAAATGCCAATTTGTTCCTCAGCTAGGGTTTGGACTCCTTACCTATTTTCTAAACTTCTATGCTAAGTATTTGTGTGGTTTGAGTTTGCATGGGTCTTGTGCATATTGTCATCATTGCTGTAAGTTTATAGGAGCAACTTTCCAGCTGCCTGGAAATCTACTTTTTTATGAGATGTAGAGTTTTATCTAGGATCAGTTACCTCTCTTGTCATGTGTATTTTTCTATGTTGACAGTACTACAGGAGTAGCCTCCCACTGAGTGAACAGTATGTTCAATTAGATAACTGTTGATTACCCCTATGATTAAAGTTGGTGGCACTACTGCATCAATAGAGATAGCTTACTGTGTCAGTCATTGTTGTGGTTATTAGTCTTTACAGCTAGGTGGAACCATTGATTGATTTTCTCCTTTAGCAGCTAGTCAAAAAAAAAAAAAAAGAAAAAGAAAAAAAAATAAATTCAATCAGTATACTATGTTAACAGTTGTAAGATTTGATGAAATTTGTAGAAATATTGTCATAATATTTAGAATCAAATTTCTTATATTACAATACAAAATATCCCTTTTAAAGGGAGAGATACTTAAGTGATAGAATTAAACGATTGTGATTCCAAATTTTATAGTGAAAACTTTTCTACCAGAAGTGAAAAGCAGGTGAGGCAAGATGTAGAGTATATCCTTGTCTTCATCTTTTTGCCATTTGCCTGACATATGAACATGTAAACATGTACTGTGTAAGTATAAGTGAGTAAAGACCATATAACAAGAAAGATTCCTCTGCTAAAGGTAAAGGTAACATTTTTGTCTATGTGTATTCACATGCTTATATGTGCTCACATGCAAAGGCCAGGGGATGACCTTGAGTTGTGTGTGTTTTCATGCTATAAGGGTGAATGTATGATTTATATGTATGTGAATGTGTGTGAACATGGCCACATTTGTGATCACAACACACATGTAGAGATCAGTGGAAAACTTCAGTTGTTTATCCATCTTATTTTCTGATGCATACCCTTTTATTGGCTTAGAGCTCACCATGTAGGCCAGGATGGCTGGCCAGTAACCCCTTGGGATACACCTTTCTCTGCCTCCGCTGTCCTGGGTTTGCAAGTGTGAGTCACTACACTTACGATTTTTAATTTGATTTTTTTAACTGTACCTGGGAATTGAATTAAGGTTTTCATGAATGTATGGTAAACACTTTACCACCTGAACAATAGTCTCTGCCTCAAACTTACATTATTAAATGTTATGACTGAGAAGTGACCTGAGTCTTGTCAGTGATGAAGGTGTGCTAAGATATTTGTCTTTATGCTAACAAGGTAATATTCTGCTTTCACACAACAAAATCTCCAGTGTCTGCTACCCAATATTTACTCTAGAAATGTGGATAAGAATTCTTGTCTTAGCAACATTATGGTAAAAGTTACACAATTCTCTCCTTTAGAGCAGGCCTCAAATCCAATCAGAAAGCAATTAGTGACCCTTTAAAAGTCATGTTATTATTGCACCAGTGACCACATCTTATAACATTAGTGGGAATTGGCAGAAATTGGAGGGGTGGAATTGGGGTAAATATAAACATATTTCATTATACACATGCATAATACTATCAAAAATAAAAATATATATTTTTTGATTTAGAAATAAATTATTAAAAATATGTTCCTAGGTATTTTAACAAAGTGTTAAGATACCTTTAATATTTACCTTTGTGCTCAGGTTTGGATATTGAGTCATTTTCTTAACCAGTGGAATTGTAATTTTTTTCTCTATTTCTATGAAGCATGTCTATGGAAAATAATTGGATTGTACTGAATATCTTTTGATAATATGGTTATAACAATGTAATTTTTATTCTGAACTAATCACATGAGAAATCTTAAATTTTCTAGGCTTTTCCAAAATTTCTTTCTATGTTGCTTTATAATTTTCACTGAACAATGTTTATCATCAGTGGTTGCCTTTATGAGTAGGTATTATATTTGGTTTAAATCTGTTATGTATTGAATTTCTTTTCTTTCTCTATAAACAACACAGGAAAAGGGACAAGAAAATTAAGGAGGAAATGACAGAATTTAGATGGCAAAGGTAAAAGGAAAAGAGGAAGGGAAGATAATAAACTAAAAAGTGAATACTCAAAAGATATTATATGTACATGTGAAATAACATAATTAAATCCCCTACTTTGTACTATAAATGTACATTTAGTCATTAAAAAAAAAAAACGTTCTGCTTGATGCCACCATTGCCATAAGTTCACATGTGCAAGCTTCCAATGGCCTGAAACTCTCTGCTTCCCTTTGTTCATGGACCAACCCTGGTGCTTATAATCTTTCTGCCTCCATTCTGCAATGGTCCCTGAACCATTGTTTCATATAGGAGTCCTATCCAAGGACACACACTCTGTACTTATTTTTTAAAACTTGACAATTTATGGACTTCTGTGTTCAATGCAATCTACTGTTTAAGGAAGCTTCACTTGCAAGAGTTGAGTGGTCAAGTCTGTGAACCTAGATGTCCCTCCATGTGAGTTCATACAATGGAGCCTGTTCAGTCTGTCTAGTTCACACACTCAGTGATCAACTGTCCCTCACCCACCTGTGATCAACTGTCAATAAATGGTTCCTCACCAAATTTGTAGCCTCCTGCCCATTTCCCCAGTTCTATGTTGGTTTTCGTCTTGAGAAGGGTATTTGGATGATCTAATACAAAATACATATTAACCTAGTATTATTGTTTGAAATCAGTCTGTCTCTTTTTCCAGTTTCCAGTTTTATATTCCTGTTTCATTTAATTACTTGCAACTTTCATACTTTCATTTTTCATAGCTGCATAATAACCCATTGTGTAAATGCATCATGATTTCAATGTATAGTCATCAGTTGATAGACACTCTGTACTTAGGCTGATTCCATTTCCTAGCTATTTTGAACAGAGCAGTAATGAACATAGATCTACAGGAACCTGTGTATTATGACACATTCCTTTTGGTATATGTCTAGAAGTGGTGGAGCATCACCAACTATTTGAATCTGTTATCATTTGAAACTTTTAAAAAATAATAGGTTATGTTTTATTCCTTGACTATTTTATTCATGCATATAATTGGTTTTTATCAAATCCAACAATCATTCTCTCCCTTCCAACTCTACTCTAACCCTCTCACCATTTTACTCCTCATGACATCAATTTTGGCTGGGGCAGATGAAATCATAAAATAGTTCTAATCTGCATTTACATGATGACTAAGTGTCACGCCATCTCCAATGAAGCCCGCGTGAGATGTGAGATCCTCCGTGGGTTGAGGCTGGAACTTCAAGGAAGGTTGCCTCTTGGAATTGGCTGTGCTAAAAAACATGCAGTGTACTTGGCATGCTTTTACTTGCTATTATCTTTCTGTCTGTCACTGTATCATGGACTTTCAGGGGCCCAGAAAGCACCTGGTGTCCTTGACACCGCTGTCACTGCCTTTATTGAAATCCTTTAATCATCCTAATTCAGATGCACCACTATTAATGAAAGATATTTTAATGAAAGATATTTTTGACATAGTGAGAAGTAATTAAATAGAGTTAATGCTGGAAAGTCCAGGGAATAATAAATTTCTAGAAGAAAAATGTAGATAGATAAATATAGATAGAAGAAGGGTTTCTTGTTATTCATTACAATTCATGGATAAATTGGTAAGATCAAGACCACCTTGGAGTCTTTTGATAAACAATCAATAAGAGAGCATTAAAGAGCAAATATAGAAAGTATTTAAAAATTGGTAGGATAAGAGAAAAGTATGGATTCATGGATCCCTAGCATGAAATAGCCTTTTTGGGATTTATAGAGTTAAAATAACTTAGAAGCCCTAATGGCCCACTACAAACAAGCAAGGAATGTTATCAGATCGTTAAAAAAGTAACAACCTGGCACCACTGGTGTTGGAAGTGCTTAATGGGGTGCTTAATGAATCAAGGCCATCTTGACCTGGGATTACAAAGCCGAGCAGAATCTTAAGTGTGTGAGAAAGGCTGACAGTAAAAAAAAAACACAGTAAAACAGGAATTTACTGTCTAGTGTCAGGTTGATAAGATAGAGAGATATGTTGGCAAAATTATGTTTTACTTTCACCTCTGGAACTGTGAATCTTAGCATGTTTTACTTTTACTGAAAATCTTAGAAGGTGACTAATTACAAAACAGTCACGCTGGTGATGAACTTTCGCAAACTTTGCTGTATATATTTCAAACCTTGCAGCTGTAAAAATACACTCAGACTTTCATCAAGCTCCTTTGTGTCTGTTTGTCATTCGCCGACTCCTTGTCCACCCTCTAGACGACCCTGTTCCCGTCGGACTGAACTGCCCCGGTCTGGGCTGATCCGTCGCAACTAAGAATTTTGGACACATCTTTTTTTTTTTCCTTTTTGTTAATTGAAAATTTAATATAGGCATTAAAGGGAGTTTTGATCAAAGCCAATGCCATTTGCTCCCCTCAGATTCCTACACTTTTCCTTTACAACTTCAAGTGTCTCTCTCTTACGAAAACAAAACAAAGCATGGGTAGCCTTCCCAGGGCCACATCCCTGCTGGGGAGTTACTCTCAATCCCCTTGCAATCACAAATTGCCAATAGCTTCTCAACTAAGGGTGGGACTTTACCAGTTCCTCCTCTGTCCTTTCTGAGAGTTTTGTTGGCTTGATATTTTGAAGGTCTTTTAGATGCAGTCACAGGTGCTGTGAGGTCAGGTGTGCAATGGTCTTGTCCCCTCTTCTGAGAGGTTCCCTGAGCTTTTTGGCAGAGAGCATTATAAGATGCCCCATTTAAAGTTGAGAACTCACAGTTTCTTATTCTTTGTATGTTGATCAGTTGTGAGCCTCAGTATTAATTACCATCTATTACCAAAAGAAAGTTCTTTGATGAGAGATGTGAGATATACTAATCTATGTGTATGGAGTTAGGAATATAGGGAGCAGTTTGATACTATATACCTTTGGCAGAATTTCATTTTCAAAACTATTTGTATTTTTTATTTTGAGGGCTCCCTATTTAGTTTTGAAGCTCAATTTTAACTGGATCATTTGTTTTCTTGGTGTTTAGTTTTTTATTTTTGCTATACTAGAAAATACTTCACTGTTAAATGAATAGCTGAAAAATATTTACTCTCATTCCATAAGAAACTTCTTCAATTGCGTGACTGCTTTTTTGTCATAAAGCTTTTGAAGTTCATGCTGTCCAATTTATTGTTTTTTAGACATATTTCTTTTATTCCTGCTGTTCTATTTAGAAATTTTCTACCTGTGCCTAAATATTGAATCACACACCTTACTTTTTCCTCTAGCAGTTTCAAAATATTATGTCTTATTTGTGGTCTTTAAACCATTTGGAGTTGACTTTTCTCTAGAGTGAGAGATAAGGATCTAATTTCATTCTCCAGGTTTCACAGCATATTTGTTGAAGACACTGTCTTCTTCTTATTCTTTCAAAATGTTTTTTATCATCCTTGTTAAAACTCAGAGGGTTTAACTACACATTGAAAGTACTTATGTATGCTAGGTTTTGTGCTCATACTATTTTTTAATACTGCTCTGAAGTATAGCTTGAAATAAGCTATGTATGGTGAAAGTTCATTTGGAAATCAATTTTTCAGACTTTCTTTGGCTCTTTGTATCTTTTTCACTTCTTATAAATTCCAGACCTGGAATTATGATTGTGTTTGCATTGAATCTGTAAATTATTTTTGGTTTGGTGACCATTTACAGTATTGATATTTTTGACAATGAACATGGAAGGTCTTTTCAACTAGTGTCTTCAGTTTCTCCTGTATCTTAAAATACTGTAGGATTAGTTCATTTTAAAATACACTATTTATTATTACTATTTTCTGTATGTGTGTAAAAGATATGTGTTGGGGGATGGGTATGTGCCATGGTATCAGTGCACAGCTTAGAATACAAGAGAGTGGAGTTAGTTCTTTCCAAATTTTGTGTAAGTTCTGAGGATCAGACTTTGGTCATCAGGCTTGCACAGCAAACATTTTTATCAGCTGAGTCTTCTCACTGGCTCTTGATTGTTTTAGATAACATGTTTAATTCAATAGCTTGTCCTTTGGAGACTCTCATTCTTTCTACCATGTGAATTACTACTAACTGTGTGAGTAATATTTGAACTTAGATAAAATATTTAAGGATTATATGACATAAAATGCTTGAGTTTTGCTATAAAGATGACCCAGCTTTTAAGAGCCCTGGCTGCTTGAGGAGGATACAGGTTCAATGCCCAGCACCCACATGGCAATAAATTACCCTTGGTAACTCTAGTTCTGGGGGATCCGATGCCCTCTTCTCATCTCCTTGGGCATTGTGCAACATGGGTACACTTACAGACATTCAGGCAATACACTCATATGCATAAAAAATTAAATTTGTTTTCTTAAATTCTTGACTTTTGAGTTATAAAGTGATATTATGCAACTTGGTGTCTGATTCAGGACCACTGAGATGACTATGTAGTTACCAAATTGGATTTCATTTATGTGTTACTAATTTGTAATTTATTTGTAGATTTCATAGCATGACAAATCCATTTAATAATCATTCATCTTATCATATCCAAATCACACTAGAAATTTATTTTTGAATTTAGAGTCACACCCTCCTAATTTTTTCTCTCTGTGTAGAAAATAGCACATTAACTCTTTGTCAGCCTGTAGAATACTTCTTGCATACACTACATTAACACTTTCAAATATTCATGGAATAAGACCATGCACTTATTAATTTTACTTTTACCCCATTCCATTACAATATGTTATGATTTCTGTTGACTGCCCACTCAACAACATATAGAATCCCTGAAGAATCAAACCTCTGAGTAAATCTATGAAGGAGTTTCTAAAATAGGTTAATTGAGGTGGGAAAACCAACCTAAATGTGAACAAAACCATTTCTGAACTGGGACCTTATACTGAATAAAAGGGCAAAAGTAAGTTGATCTCCAGCAATCATCATTCTCTGTTTCTGAAATGCAGGCATAATGTGACTAGCTGCCTTATGCTCCTGCCATCATGACTTCTCCACTATGAGGCTCTGTACCTGCACACTGTCAACCAAAACGAATGCTCTTGTTGCTGTGTTCACAATGACGAAAGTGACTAATCCACTATAGAAAGCCATAAGTTTTCTGAACATAATTACAGCTCCTTCAAAGACAAAATGTATATCTGAATAAGAGGAAATCTATTTGGCTATTTTTAGCACACACCTTGATATACTATTATTCACTGTCCTTCACATAATTGTCCAATTATGAGAACATCTGCATTTGGAAAAAAAATATTATTTTTGTACAAATCAACAATATTCAAAACAGAAACATTTTGCACATTGTGCATTCGACTAAACAAGCTATCACTTCATGTTTCTTTGCTACTTGTCATGAAGTGAAATTTTTTTGTTTCCTTAAACTAAAAAAACCTAATTGCAGATTCTTCATTGAGTATTTTCAGCAATGCTATGAGTATATTAATTTTTGAGTACATAGCAACTTTTATAACTTTTTGTAAAATGATTACATTGTTAAAATATAATGAGCAGAAATGCCATTTCAACAGATAAGTGTTGTTGTTTTGTTCTCTTCAAGACAAAATAATGCTTTCTGATTCTCATTATAGACAGACAATAATCTGTAAGATGAAGCTGGATACTCTCATCACATGTACACTTTATAATTTTAGTTCCACAGAATTCAGAGTTCACTTTTGGAGAATATTAATATTAGGAACAAAACTGTGAACTGTATTTTTATATACACTTATGAAAAATTTCAAGAACTGATAATTTGTATCAACTGACTTAAGCTTCATGATTTCATAAATTATCTATTCCTAACATACAAATATTTTTAGAGGCAATAGCACTTCTATGATCTTATTTTACTTGAGAAAAATCTTAGATTCAGAAATTCAGTTAATCAATGGAAGGTCAGGTTAGTAATGAAGACTAACAGAATAATAATCGTTTGCTGTTCTACAACACAATGGTGTTTTTGTGTCTACCAGTGATGGTTAGAGATGAATTGATACCAAAGAATGATAAATATAAGAAATATAAGATACTGAATTTATTTCTAGATTCTTATTGTGTTTCACTCACTCCAGCTCAGCAGCAGGCACAGCCCTGTTACAACTTCATAACTTTATACACTAATAAAATATTATGTCAGAAGTTAAGAAAACCTGCTGTAGGCATTTGTAGATAAAATAATATTGGTTTATAACATCCACAAAGTTTAAATTAATATTCTGTACAGTGAATTTAATTACCTAGAATGCTATAGGGAGTATGAGAAATATTGGCTAATTAATACATTTCCTGGATAATATGAGGATTATCCATTTGAAAAGTCTTGAAGCATAATAAATCTAGGTCTGTGCTAAACCATGCTAAATGGTGATTCTCTAAAGGTGAAGTCTTATAGTTCTTCAGAGTTATTATAAACATAGTTATCACTAGTTAGCATGTATGAGTTTGAGTAGGATAACAGAACTGAAGGAGGTAGATTTTCAAATGAACAGAATTTTACAAACCAGTTGGAAGTTAACCATTAAGCCTTTAGGAGACTATTTGCATATATTTCTATTTCCATTACATTAAAGGAGACTTCATCAGCCCATTAAGGGCACTAATGTTTTCTATGCATAAAGGTTTTCTTTAATATAAGAGTCTTATCCAAAGGCCCACACTCTGCAGACTTGCTCTCTAAGCTTTGGCCAGTAGTCTTCTGTGTTCATTGCCCTCTGTTGCATGAAAGAGTGTCATTGGTGAGAGTAGTGAGGTTCATTAGTATTTTTTCTATTCCTTATTACACTATGTTCTGTGAACTTTAGCTGTAGAGGCTCCATTGTAGATGTGTCACTTAGGGTTGGGTATCTCACAAGAACTTATTCTCTGTGTGTGACCACTTGTGAAACACCACTCATGCAGGGCTCAGGGACCATTACATAAGAGGGGCAGAAAGAATATAATAACCAAGGGAGGAGGTGCATGCCCACATATAATTAGAGTCCTGGGGGCTCTTTGGTCCTTGCTCATATGAACCTATAGCAATGGTGTCAGAATACAAACTCGAGTAATCAAAAATCCAGCATAGAACTGTGAAAATGGGCAGAAGGCCTCAATCTTTGATTAAAAATTATTGCCAGTTGATTACTCTTGGGTGAGGGAAAGGTGATCATCTTAAAAAGAGGACCTATACATAGGCTGATTAGACCTCAGTGGATGAACTTGTATTGAGGGATGTCTCAGGACACTAACTTGACATGATGGGCCTTAATGCATGACAGAATGTATGAAATTTATTGTGGGAGTTGGGGGGATATGATTCCAGGCCAACCCACCCTCAAATTACCGAGCCCAGCATCTTTCTGGGGGGATCTAGACCATAGGAGAAAGCCTGAGAGCATCGGATCCTCATCAGACTGTAGCCTTTGTGGGAACTCCTGAAGACAAAAGCAATCTGGCCACTCCAATAGAGTGAGAGAACTTGAAGCCTAGACCAACCAGGCTTTTCATGCCCAGCAAGTCAAACACAAAGGCACATAAAGTTTACAAAAAGAAGCAGACTTAAAATCAACAAAGAAAGGATTGAATCTCACACAAGAATCAGAAAATATGAAAAAAATTCACATGTCAAAGTCACAGAGGAAAAAAATCATAACATGAAAAACCAAAATAACATATCCCCACCAAGTACCAATAGTCCTCTACAGCAGTACAATGAGAACCCCCTAGAGATAACGCAGGACATGGAACTCAAAAGAACAATTATAAACATGATCAAAACATTTCAGTGAATTTAAAGAACACACAAACAAGCAAAGAACTCAAGGAAAATAGAGGTAAACTTCTGAATGAATTCAGAAAAGAGTTAGAAACACTGAAGAATACTCAGGCTGAAATGAAGAAGGAAGTGAAACACTAGTTACCAATTAGAAACAACAGGAGAAAGCTGCAGCAATAGGATTGTTGCGGATTCTCCTCAGGCCAGCTGTGAAGACCCTAACCTGGATCGGGTCCCCTGCTGATTGTGGGGGGTGCAAGAGGCTTGGAGTCATGACACACAGACCCTGGGAGTCGGCTAGAAGCAAGCACTAGGCAAGGTGCTGCAGGCTCCTTTAATGCAGGAGGGGGCAGGCCTTATATTTCCCTTTTCCCCACCCCCAAGTCCCTTTAGTCAGCTTATCATTTTCTGATTGGTCCATGCCAGGCAGTCTGTCAGCAGTCACTGGAGTTGCAAGCAGGGTACGGAGGCATGGGCTCCTTTTGGCGAGCTATTTGTAGATCAAAAAGTGCAGTGAATTCTCACAGAATCCCAGGGCTCTGGGTCCGTGCCATCTTTGGAGGCCTCCTGCTACATTTACACCCTTTTTCTTTAAAAATGACTGTCCAGCGAGAACCTGTAGGCAACTCCACCTCGTAATGACCCTAGGATCATTGACTGTGCCTGTCTTAGGTTGTCCTATTCCAGTATGACCTTACCCATCATTGGAGCATGGGTGTACACGTCCATGTCCTGGCTTAGATTGATTCAACCCAACAGGAGGTTACCCATCATTGACCACCAGCCCTCCAAGGGGTAGCGTTCTGGGGGATCAGTTGAGGTGGGGAATTATCTGTAGGAGGCCTCGCCATTTGTGTAAGCCAAGTCTGATGGGCTGCATAGGGCAGGTTGAAATAATCTTCGTGTATTTCTCTGAGGGCCTGATACACCTAGTGACTGAATTTTTTCTGACTGCGGGAAAGAAGAACAAGGCATTTAAGAAGTAGAAAGAGAAGGATAATTATGCCTGTCAGAAGTAGGTGACAATCCAAGACGGGTCAAACAGTGCTTTTAGATTAGACCAGATTTTCTCTAAGAACCCTGAATTGATGTCCAGAATGGGGGTGTGGGTATAATTTAGAGCAATAATTTGATTAGTTAGTAACATAGAGTAATTAAGAAACTTTTGATTCCAGTGGCTGTGAATAAAGCATGTGAGTTGTAGGCACACTTCTGTAATATTCCGTACTTTATAGGGAGTGAGACAAAGTGACCTAAAGCGAGGGTCACAAGCTAGCAGAGCCATGTCTTTGGTAATTACCAGCTCTTCACTCAAGAGATCAATTTGTTGTTGTAACACATTAATTGCCTGGTGAAGATGCTGACTGATAAGGGACTGAGTGTGAAAGGTAGAGGAGGTTTTGGACACAGCCTCATTGAGTGTCTCCACAGTAGTGGAGGATTGGGTGATAGCTACTGCAGTGGTGACGACTGACATTAATGCAAGGATGATGTCTGAGATGAGAGCAGCAGTGACCCAAAAATCCTATTTTAAGTGGGGGGCTTGTGACAAGGCTGTTTGCTCTATAAGGGTGACAGCATGGAAGTGGGTTGCATTGGTGACTGGAACCCAAAGGGCCATGGGTTCATGCAGAAAAAGAACTATGTGAGCTGGATGGTTCCAGCAGGCTGCCAGTACACAGGTGGTGTTGGTATAGCAGCAGTTGAGTTGTCCCTGAGTGTCGGATGTAACATTGGCTAGCAATAAGGCAAATGGAGGCCACACACAAATTGGGGTAGGGGGCCAGGATGTCATGTGATCAATGCATGTAAGGATTTTGTTTTTGGCACAAGTAGAGGGATTGTTGTTAGTGTAAGTGCCTTTGGAAAGCTGAAGGCCCTGCTGTGCCAGTAACGGCCTCATGTCCATGCAGGCATGCGGACCACAGAGCTCCCAGTTACCAAGTATTGGTATGGGAGATCTTAATGCCGCAGGGATAGGTGGGGGCCAGTTGTCTCCAAGATACTAGGGAGTGATTAGAGGGGGAGCGGCTGAAGTGGCAGAAGGGAGGGATGGCATGGTTGGGCTTAGGGTGGCATCTCTGCCATGGTATAGGGAGAGTGAGGAAAAAGGGTGCAACAGAGCATGTGTATGGGCAGTCGGGAAGCGGTGGGTGTAGACTGGCAGGGCAAAATGGGGGTGGAGTGGTCACGGTCCCCTCCACCTCCCCTGTTATTATTGTTCCCAGTGCAGCGAGGACTGAGGTTACATCAGTGTTGTTGAAGGTACGGGAAAGGCCCTGGAGTTTAAGCATGTAACCTGAGGATGCACTGCCAATATAGTCTTGGATGGTCAGGGTGAACAGCCCAATGCATGAGGATGCATTGTTGATAGTGAAGCATAGAGAGGTATTTAGGGACCAGGATCCATTGAGTGATTCCCAGGAAGTAACTGGGTCCGTGCTGGAGAGGCCAAGCATAGAATTAGTTGAATAGAGGGTGGGGTAGGCTGGAGAATGAAGCAATAAGGGCAAGAGTATAGGCAGGGAGGGGACCAAGGCCCAGAGATCATAGGCAGTGGCAGAGGCATGGAAGAGCAAACCAAATATCCAGAGAGCAGCAAGGTCTCTGTGTCCTTGGGGTCCCGTTGGTTGGTTGCTGGTCTCACATCTCTCGCTGGAACCCATACTGGCTTTGTTTCTGTCTGAGGAAACACATAAGCATAGCCACGCCCTCTTGTTAACAAGGGGGTGGGCGGTTGTCATTGACATGTTATGGGGTCCTTCCATCTCACTAGTGGCAGGGGTGCAGGCAGGCCTAGGTATGGTAGCCCAGTGTTTGTAGGCTGGGATCAACCCATTTTCATTGAAGGACAGGAAATTAATGCTAAATAGAGCTTCAATTAGAGCCAGGTGTGGGTCCCTTTTAGACTCAGGGGCAGCAAATTTTTGTAATATTTCTTTGAAGGTCCTATTTGCCTGCTCCACAATGGCTTGTCCCTGTGGATTATAAGGGAGGCCAAGGGAGTGGCTAATTTTCCATGTTGACAGGAATGATTGGAATTGTAGAGAGGTGTAAGCTGGCCCATTATCAGTTTTTAGAGTCCACGAGACTCCCATTACCAGCATTGCTGATTTGACCGCCTTAATGGCGTGCAAGGCCTTTTCACTGGTTTGAGCGATGGTGAAAAGAAAGAAGGAGTAGGTGTCAACAATGACATGGAAATACTTAAGATTACCAAAGGAGTTATAATGGGTGACATCCATTTGACAGAGGGCATTGGGTAGGAGACCACATGGGTTAACTCCATATCAATTGAGGGGGCCTAAGGGAGCAAGGGGTGCACATGTAACACAAGATCTGCTCAGATGTTTGCATTGAGAGATGGGTAGGTCGGGTAGAAGGCAATGCAGACTGTGAGGAGAAAGTTGAAGTTGTTGGTGTAAGGCTCTGGCTTGTTCTAGTAGAGGAAAATCTACAGACATAGTAAGTTTATCTAGTTGTCGTTTCCCTTTGCCAAGATCCCGGGGAGCTTGGTGTGTGATCTTATGTGGGAGATGTGCCAATGCCATTGTCTGTTATCTAAAATAATCTGGAGAACTCTCATCATTCTAGTGATGGGATCCTTGTGGCCTTTTACCCGAGCAAAGGGAAGACATCTGAGGGCCTGAACCAAGTACTGGCTGTTGGAGAATATATTGAGCATCTCAGTCTGGCCGACTTGGAAGATTTTTAACAAGGCCAGGAGCTCCCCCAACTGGACAGAGCTGGGATTGGCTTGTATATGACAGGTGTCATTCTTTCCCATGTACTGAATGACAACACCATAACGGGACTTATTGACATCCGAGAAGGCTAGTGTGGCTAAAGGTAAGGGGTTTTTGCAGGGGGAAGTGTGTGGCTGATTGATGATTTCCAAACAGGCCAGGCCGGCCAGTTGCTTATCTGAGGGTGCATGGTTATCCAACTCCCCTGTGAACCCAGACATCATTAGTTGGCAAGCCAGAGAGTCTGCCCATAATATTTGGGAATGCTTAAGAGGAAAGGGCAGTATAATTTTGTCAGGTTCCTTTCTGAATATGTGCCAGGCTGTTTGTCAGGCCTTAATTGCTAACTTGAAGGCAATATCATACTTAGAGCTAAGCCTAATTAGATCTGAGGTAGCCAGGTGGATCCACACCAGGGGGTCTGGTGCCATAGTGCCCCCAAGATACCATTTTTAGTCCAGAGGATCAAGGCCAATAATGTCAGAGTGATGCAGACCAGAGTTTATGATCTATCTTATTAAGAAGATCCTTAGTTGACTGGGTGAGAGGGATCCTTGAATTTGGTGAATTATGGCCTTCTAGCAGGGAGGACAAGGCCTGGAATTCCAAGTCAAGGACCGGTACAAATTGTTTCATCCAGTTTATAGTCCCACAGAATTCTTGGAACTCAGTCAAGGTATATACAAATTTTTGCAAGATGGAAGGGTTAAGCAGTTTAATTGGATGTATTGTAACTTGTCTCATGCAATGTGGAGACCCAGACATTCTAAATCGGCAAGCAGACTGTGTATTGCAGCCTATAAAGTATTATGAGATTTGTGTGCTAGCAGTATGTCATCCATGTAGTGGATGACAAGTAGGTCCTTGGGGATGTTGGTTAAGGCCTTATTAACATATAATTGACAGATTGTGGGCTATTTTTCATACCCTGTGGTAGTACCTTCCGTTGGTATCTCTTGGCTGTTCTTTGAAAGTTGGGCTCCAATACTGTGAAGGCAAAGGGAGGTCTATCTTGTTCTGCTAAGGGGATTTGGAAGAAACAATCTTGGATATCAAGTACTATGATATGATGGGATGTGGGGATAGCTGTAGGGTGTGGTAAGCCAACTTGTAGCTAGCCCATCTTTTCCATCTGGGCATTGACTGCTCTAAGATCTTGGAGGAGTCTGTATTTCCCCAATTTCTTTTTAATAACAAATACTGGGGTATTATGTTTACTGAGAGAGGGCTCCATGTGGCCAAGCCTCAATTGTTCAGGTACCAAATTTTTGAGGGCAGATAATTTAGGATCTATTACAAGCCACTGTCCACCCAAATGGCATCAATAGAGAGCCAGGTGATGGGGATCTGCTCGGGGGCCAAGATTGGAGTCGATCCCAGGTGGACAGTGGCCGTTAGGATTGGGGGTGTTGGGCAATGTGTTGTCCTTTCCCTGATAGTCCCAAGTTATTGTGGAGCATGATATCATCATAAAAGGTGCAGTCATCTGTGGTCAGGACCATGCCCATGTCCTCCAGGACGTCTTGACCCCATAAGTTATGGGGAACATCCGCTACTATGGGGATAACTGTGCCTTGGTTCCCATCCAAGTCCTTCCAATATACTGGACATGTGACCAGCTTGGCATCTTGTTTTCTACTAACTCCTTTTATTGGTGGGCCTGGCCGGTATTTCCAATGAGGGAATTTTAAGGGATTTAGTTTCTGATATAATGGTGACATCAGCCCCTGTGTCTACTAGGCCCTTTATGGCAGTTTCATCTAGGAACAGGTAATTAGTGGGGAGTGGTTGAGGATTGGGAGATTCCATGATATCTGTCTCATTTCCCCTCTTGTGGGCAGGGCTGAGGGATGCCCTGGGTGGAGTTTAAAGAAGCCAAGTCTGGTTGAGGTTGTGACCGACAGTCTTTAGCCCAATGGAACCCTCTTTTGCACTTGGGGCTGCAAGTTTGGGGGCAGGCCGTACCTCTTGGGCAGTGACTACGAAGTGGCCAAGTCCCCCACAGTTCCAGCAGCCTTCCCGTGCGCCAAAGTGGGAGGGTTTTCTTGAGACAAAAGAGTCTCTGAGGAGGCAGTCAAAGCCTCAATAAGGCCTGCCCTAGGGTCTAAGTCTCTAGTAGCAAGTACCCATTTGTGAATGTTATCATTGCAGACAGGCACGATAGCATTACCAGTAGGGATGTTTAGTCCCTCCCAAGTTGTTTGATAAGAACCTCTCAGGTGGGTCCAGACTCCACCCTCCACTCTACTGCCTCAGTGACATGGGTAATGAAGTCCATGAAGGACTCTCCTGACTGTTGAATCAAATTACAGAAAGACTTGTGGATCACGGGGGGAGCAACATTTATGGGCCTTAAAGGCCAAGTCAGAAACTTGTTGAAAATAGGCATGGAGGCCAGTAGTAGACTGGGAGATGGGGTCAGTATATTATCCGCATCCCATGAGCATGTCCAATGTAATGTTGAGGCCATATTGGAGATTTAGGCGTGGCTGGTTTTCAGCCTGATCATCATAGGCTGCGTGCCAGTTTAGAAAGACTGAGGGTTCTATGACTGCCTTTAGTAAGCTATACCAATCACAGTGGGTTTGTAAATCTAAGGACCACTGACAAAGCACCTTTTCAAAATATGGGGGTCAGGGCCCGATTGCTCAGCTGCCTTGCAGAAAAGAACGAGGTCAGCAAGTGGGGTGGGCAGCCATGGATGCTGTGCTGCATTGGGGCCGATGTTACAAGGAAATGCAGACAAAGGTGGGTGAGGCTTTAAGGAGGGCAGCCTAGGAGGGAGGGGCATGGTAGCAGAGGAAGAGGCAGGATGGTTACTGGGGGGGAGAGTAACTCCTTCCACAGGTAATGAGGCAGGGGAATTTCTGGGCATGGTAGCTCTAGGAGAGTATCCTGAGATATAGGCAAAGGAGCCGCTTCCTTATTGGAAGTGGGCACAGAGGCTGCGTCCATCTCCAGGTCCGGGGGTTCTGGGAGGTCTGGGGTCAAGGTAATAGCCAGATATACACTAGATTGCTCTCGGCAGTGCTGCTTGTGGGCTGAGATGACTTCCTCGGGAGAGGAGGATTTAAGGCTAGGAATGATGGTTAGGAGGATTGGTACAAATGATGCGGGGGTAGTGATCCCTGATCCGACCTCCCTTTTTCGGTCCAGGAAGAGGACCCACATCCACATGTCAGCGTCCCAACATTTTTTCAGGGGAGATCCACGGAGCCAAATTAGTGGCTTCATCCCAAAAGTTTTCGATATCTTTTGGTTTCATTTTTAACCCTCTGGTTTTAAGGAGTACCTTGAGTGCTACCATTTGTGGTTCCCTGCATTGTGGTGGTAAAATTTCCATTATGGGAGGGTCTCGTGAAGGGTAATTTGCCACAAAAGTAGAAGATGGGGGGGAGTACCAAGAGGGCACAAAGGAAGCAAAGAAGCACTGTGAGCCACTTGGATGTAAAACGCCCCAACATGTAAACATGTATCGGATCCAAGTGTCTTGTGCTCAGTGAGGGACTTCTGGAGGTTGTGACACCTCCAGCCGTATGCTCACACAGTGTCTTCGGGAGAGGCCACAGGGTGACCTGAAGCCTGGGCTCTTAGTTTGGGGTGGATCAGCCCTTATGTGAACTCACCTGTACAAGCCAAGGGGGGTGGGAGTGCCTACGTGGGCTTCGGGACCACATGGTGGAGTGTGCCTCCCTGATCTAACAAACTAGTCCAACAATAAAGACGACAGACAGGGTGGAGGGGAAAGAGGAGGGGGCTACTCGCTTACCCTCAAGCAGCTGAAGAAACAGACAAATCCAGAGGCCTACTTACCTAGTGAACTGAAGTTCTGGGTGCTGCTATCACCATGGGCAGGAGTCCCTGTTCAGGCACCAGGTGTTGTGGGTTCTCCTCAGGCCAGCATGAAGACCCTAACCTGGATTGGGTCCCCTGCCGATTGGGGCGGGGGGAGGCCAAAGGCACTGAGTCATGACACAGACCCCAGGAGTTGGGTAGAAGTATTAGGCGAGGTGTTGCAAGCTCGTTTAATGCAGGAGGGGGCAGGCCTTATATTTCCCTTTTCCCAGCCCCCAAGTCCCTTTAGTCAGGGTATCATTTTCTGAATGGTCCTCGCCATGCAGTCTGTCAGCAGTCACTAGGCTCACAAGCAGGGTATGGAGACGTGGGCTCTTTTTGGTAGGCTATTTGCAGACTAAGAAGTGAAGTGAATTCTCACTGAATCCCAGGGGTCTGGGTCCACACAATCTTTGGAGGTGTCCTGCTACATAGGATGAATGAAATGGAAAACAGACAATCAAGACTGGAAGATAAAGTGGAAAAATTAGACTACTCAAGCAAAGATTATGAAAAATTTAAAAAAACACAAGAATGCAATATGGGAGAATTGTATGACACCATAAAGAGCCCAAACTTATGAATCATAGATGCACAGGAATGAGAAGAATCTCAGGATGATATGAACCAGATCTTCAACAGGATTGCTGAGGAAAATTTCCCAAAATTAAAGAAAGTCATGTACGTATAAATACAAGAATCATATAGAACACTAAATAAACAGGACCAAAATGAGACTCTCCAGGGCACATCATAGTAAAAATGCTAAACATACAGAACAAAGAGAGAATATTGAATGTTGCAAAAGAAACACAATAACTCACATATAAAAACCCATCAGAATTATAGATGACTTTTCAGTGTAAACTAAGAAGGCCAGAAGAGCCTGAACTAAACTATACCCAGTTCTAAATGACCACAGATGCCAACCCAGATTATTTTATCCTTCCAAAATGTCTATTATAGTTGAAAGGGAAAGAAAAATATTTCACGACATAAATAGGCTAAAAGAATTCAAATCCACAAAACCAGCCCTTAAGAGATTTCTTGAAGCAGTACAAAGAGGTGAAGAAAGAAGCAAATATGACCAAGGGGTTATGGAAAGAACCTTAATGAAGTTTTAACTATGGAAATGCACAGGTACACCAAAAATATGAACAGAAATAAAAATGACAGGATTCAGTACACATCTTTCATTAATAACTTTAAATATCAATGGAATGAACTCCCCAGTCAGAAGACACAGACTAGTTGAATGGATTAAGAAACAAAACCCATTTTTCGTTGTCTGCATGGAACAGGCACTACCTTAAGGTGAAAGGATGGAAAAAAATACACCAAGTGAATGGTACTAAGAAAAAAGAATGCATTGCAATTCTAATATATGACAAAATAGACATTAAACTAAAACTAAACAGAAGAGATAAAGAGGGCCATATCATTCTGATCAACGGAACAGTTGACTAAGAAGATGTTACAATCATGAACATATATTCACCAAACTCTGATGCACCCAACTTCATAAAAACTTCATAAAGTACTACAGGACTTTAAGGCCCAGATTAAAACCAACTCATTAATAGAAGGGGACTTCAATAGACCATTGTCTCCATTATATAGGTAAACAGGACAGAGAATTAACAGAGAGAAGTCTGAATTATATAATACCATACATCCAATTGTCCTAACAGACATCTACCGAATATTCCACCCAAGAATCAAAGAATATACTTTCTAATCAGCACCTCATGGAACTTTTTCCAAAATTGACCATATACTGGGGTACAAAAGAAACCCAAACAAATTCAAAAAGAATGAAATATTTTCATGCATTTTAACAGATCACAATTCAATAAAGCTTAAAATCAACACTAGAAGAAAACCCTAGTAACTACATGAACACATGGAGATTAAACAATACACTCCTGAATGATGAATGGGTCAAAGGAGAAATTAAGAAAGAAATAATATTACTGGATCTCAAAAAATGAAAAGCAGAATACTATACAACAAAACCACTTTGACACATTGAAAGCAGTCCTTAGAGGGAAGGTTTTAGCTCTAAGTGCCTACTATAGACCCATATCCTTACTGAGTATAGTTGTAAAAATTCTCAACAAAATACTTTCAAACCACATACAAACACATACAGACACATATCAAAAAGGTCATCCAACATGATCTCGACAACTTTATTCCACAGATGCAGGGATGGTTCAACATACACAACTCAATAAACATCATAAATTATATAAATGGATTCAAAGGCAAGAAGCACAGGGTCATGTCAATAGATGTAGAGGAGACCTTTGACAAAATTCAATATGCAACTATGTTCATAGTCCTAGAAGGAATTGGACTGGAGGGGACATACTTCAACATCATTAAAGCCATATACAACAAACCCACTGCCAACATCATTCTAAATAAATAAAAGCTAGAAGCATTTCCATTAAAATTAGGAACCATGCATGGCTGTCCACTATTGCACTCATTTGTAACATAGTGCTTGAAACTCTTGCAAAAGAAATAAGACAAGAGAAGGAAATTAAAGGAGTAATAATTGGAAAAGAAGAGATGAAATTATTCCTTTGGCAGATGATATATGTAAGAGACACCAGAAATTCCACTAGAAAACTCCTAGAAATTATTAACATGTTCAGTCAATTTGCTGGTTATAAAATTAAACTACAAAAGTCTGTAGCCTTTCTATATACCAATAAGAAGCTATCAGACAAAGAGTACATGGAAACACTCCCTTTCACAATAGCTGCAAAAAAATAAAAAATAAAATAAAATGTCTCAGAATAAACCTAAACAAAGCCATTAAAGACCCTAATACAATGAAAATTTTAAGTCTTTAAAGAAATAAATTGAGGAAGACATCAGAAGATGGAAGGACCTCCCATGTCCATGGATTGGAAGAATTAATATTGTGAAAATGACCATCCTACCAAAAGCCATTTATAGATTTAATACAATGCCAATCAAAATCCCCATGACATTCTTCACAGAATTGGCAAAAAAAGATCCTAGGATTCATATGGAAGCATAAAAGACCTTGGATAGCCAAAGCAGCCCTGTGCACTAACAGCAATGCTGGGAGGATTACTATACCAAATTTCAAACTGTATTACAGAGCAGCAGTTATACAAACCACATTGTACTGGCACAAAAATAGACTTGTAGATCAATGGAACAAAATAGAAGACACAGATATGAGTACATGCAATTTCAGAACCTGATATTTGAAAAAGTGGCCAAGAGCATTCACTGGAGGAAAGAGAGCATGTTCACCAAATGGTGCTGGTAAAACTGGGTCTCCACCTGTAGAAGATTGAAACTAAACTCCTATCTTTCACCTTGCATAAAAGTCAGCTCCAAATGGATCAAAGACCTCAATGTGAAGCCTGACACTCTGAAACTGTTAGAAGAAAACACTGGCAATAACCTACAAGATATAGGTATAAGAAAGGGTTGTCTAAACTGGACATCAACTGCTCAGGAAACAAGGTCAAGAATCAACAAATGGGACCACATTAAACTAAAAAAGTTTCTGCACATCAAAAGAAGCAACCAAGGAAGCGAAGAGAAAACCCATAAAATGTGAGAAAATCTTCATCAGAAACACATCTGACAGAGGTTTAACATCCAGAATATATAACACCCTCGTAAAACAAAGAATCAAGAAAGGAAGTAATCCAATTCAAAGATAGGGTAAGAGATGAACAGAGAGTTCTCAAAAAAAGAAATAAAAATGGCTAAGAAGCATTTTAAAAGGTGTTCATCATCATTAGTAATTCAGGAAATGAAAATTAAAACCACTTTAACATTTCATCTTACTTCATTCATACTGGCTAAGAGCAAGAAAAAAATGATGCCAAATGTTGGAGAGGATGTGGGGAAAGGGGAAAGCTCATTAACTGCTGGTGAAATGGCAAACTTCTTCAACCCCTATGGAAAGCAGTGTGGAGAACTCTTTAAAAAAAATACAAATGAACCTACCATTTTACCCAGATATACCACTCCTTGGCATATACCCAAAGAACTCATCCTGTTGCAGAGACACTTGTACATCCATGTTTGTTGCTGCTCTTTTCACAATAGTTAAGAGATGGGAGCAACCTAAGTGTCCCTCAACTGAAAAATAGATAATGAAATTGTGGTTTATTTATACAGTGGAGTTTTACGCTTCAGGAAAGAAAGATGAAATCATGAAATTTGCATGTAAATGGATGGAACTAGAGACTGTTATACTAAAAGAAGTAACACAGACTCAGAAAAAAAAAGATATGTGTTTTCCCTCTTATGTGGATCCTAGCACCAAATCCTTAGAAGCATGTATCCAGACATAACTACAGGAACTGGGATAATGAAAAGGAACCAGGGAGGTAAGGAAAAAAAGAATCTGAAAGAGAAGAACAGTAGGAAACAGGGGTTAGTAAGGGAGATATGCATAAAAATTGGGTTATTTTCAGGGTGGGAGGGTTATACAACGAACCTTGGGGATAAGGGAAAGAAGGAGCTCAAGAGAGGTGGGACCATAGGAGAAGGGTATTATTAAAGGATAAATGGGAAAAATTGGTCTCTTTAATTGGGGAAACCATGGTGGAAGGGTTAGACAATGCAAGAGATAAATAATGCATAGTTAATTAAAAAACAGAGGGAACCATATTAATCGATTAACCTATTGACAAATTACATATACAACTAGTTCAAGGAATATATGTCTAGGCAAGGTTTATCTGAGAACATTTGGTCTTTGCCCAAGTTTTATCTACCTAGCACATGGTAATTAAAAGTACCAGACTGGTGAAAATAAACTCCTTGGATGTTTAACAGCCTAACTTTGAGGCCTATACTAATTTGGTCAGAGGGACATAAAAGACAGTTTTTGCTCCTTGCCCTCCTAGGTCAACTAAGTTCCATGGGACTATTGAGCAACTCTCAAAATGTCCTGTAACTGTGGTGAGTTACTGTCCTCTTGATTAAGGAGGCCATGGAGACCCCATAAAATGGACTTGTAGAGGGTCCAGTCTACAAAGAGGAGGGTCAACACAGAGCAAACATTTCCGCCACACTTCCAAGCAAAGCCAGCCATGTTTGAGCAAGACTTTTGAGTTATCCTCACATAGATAGAACTGGTAAAAGAAAGGAGCCAGTGCTCCTCCAAAGCCCATATGACCCATGAGGAACAAATCCTCAAATGACCTTAAGAATAAAAATAAAGTAGTTTATCTGTGCCAACTCTATGGTCTTAAATACCCAAAAGGAAAATATAACCAAAGATTAAAGGGATCAATATAATTCTTTAAATGTCCGTGTGCCTAGCTAAAGGCTACATAAGATGCATTGCCAGACAGGCGACACCTTCCTTTGAGTTCTTGGTTAGGGTGGCCGAAGAGACTCCCAGACAGTAACCCAGCATAGGACTTGAAAAATGAACAGCAGACCCCAATCTTACCTAAAGGAATCTTGACACCTGATTGCTGCTAGATGAGGAAAAGCTGACCCTCCTAAAACAAAGACCTCTAGATAGGCTGACTAGATTCATCAGAAGGGCAAGTAGTGGGGAATGGCTGGGGGTGCTGACAAGCCAGCAGACAGTAGCAGGGGTATCAGAGTATAAGGGCTCTACTGGGGGGAGGGAGGCTATGGAAGGGTGCTATCTGGGAAGTTGGTGTAAAAATAAATAAATTAATAATAATAGGGGTCTATAGTAGAATAAGATGGTTTGGGATGTTCTGTATGATATACACACACAAAAAAAACCAACAAATTTTTTAAAATGTATTATATTTGAGGAGGAAGCATGGAAATT
>NW_008348789.1:6326621-6326872 GCF_000622305.1 Nannospalax galili
AACGCATGTGCATCTTAGTGTCAATAGTATTAAAATGAATTTTTCTGTATGAAACTGTGTATTTTAATAATGAAATAAAGGTCTTTTTAAAGTTTAAAAAGTTTAATTTTATATCTTGTAGGGTTTATGTTAGGTAAAATATTGTATAACTGAATTAATTCAACTTTAAACCTAAAATTTTACAGACAAATTTGAAAGAGATGCATCCTACCTCAGGAAAACGTTATTGAATATGTCAATTGTGTTGTAAT
>NW_008348789.1:6327130-6335607 GCF_000622305.1 Nannospalax galili
ATATAGTGAGCTATGTTTAGGTCTTTTATAAAGAGATTGCTTTACTGATACTCTTATAAAGTATAATATTATGTAAAACCGAGATATGTAGCTTAATATCCATTTTGAAGGGAATCTGAATTACTTTTTCACAGGTTTTTGCTTTCCCTTTACATTTTCTTAATTTTTAGTACATTTACTTATTTATTTGCATATGTTGGGATGCCACAGCTTACATGTAGAGACTGGAAATATCATGAGAGAATTGGTTTTGTCTTTCCACTTCATGGGTACTCAGGACCAAAATGAAGTAGTAGTCCTAGCTGCAAACACCTTTACTTCTGAGCCAGCTCACTGCTGGCATCTCTATTTCTTGATTAATTTTAAAGTCTCTTCATTTTTAGTTGAATTTTTGCAAAATTTGTGCAATACGTTTTGATTGTATTTAGAGTCCCTCACCTATTGGCATGCTCCTCATTTCCATGAATCAAATTTCATGTTTTATGATACATACTATGTTTATAGAGACAAATTTTTGTCCCCAAATGCCCTTCGGCTTGGGTCCATCCAGTAGTTAACTTAACCCTATCAAATTTTTCACTTTTAAAAAAGGCTGACTTCCCCACTCTATGCAGTCATTGCTTATCAATGCATCCTCAGGTAGGGTTGGAGCTTCTTACTCACTTCCCCACATCTGTGGTAGGATTTCATTTCTGGCTTGAGTTTACTTGGGATTTGTACATACTCTCATTGTTACTCTGAGCTCATATAAGTAACTTACTAGCTGTCTGAAAAGCTCTGTTTCTCTGTGGTCATCCACCACCTCAAGATCTTACACTCTGTTCGTTCTCTTCTGCAATGGTTCCTGAGCCTTGGGAAGCAGAATTTACGTATAGGTGTCTTATTCAGGAATATGTACTCTGCAGCCTCTTATTCTCTGGGTGTTGTCAGTTGTGGATCTCTGTGCTAATCATCATCTGTCACAAGAAAAAGCCTCAATGGTGAGAACTGAGAAATACATTAATTTATAGGTATAAAAAGAGTTGTGCAATAGATGTAGCTTATTATTCAAACCGTTCTACTATTGATCTTTATCACAAAAAAATAATGTTAAAGTGTCAGTGTTTGGGAGGTAGCATTCTTGGAGCCTTGCTTATAACTAGGGAGAGTTTAAGAGCCATATATAACGGGATTTTGGAGTAAAGGCATGCCTTTATCTAATGATAAAGTATTCTGTATTAGAAATATTGACTCTGTTTTGTGTAGAGTTTTTTATTTGATTGTACTCATGAAGGACATGTGTTTAATAATCCTTCAATCTACAAATAAGCATACCATAACCATTAACACCTCTGATATCTTATTTAAAATGAAAAATGAATTTTCTAGATGTGATTAAGATGAGGCACTTTGTAGAGCATGATGGCACCAGGATTTCATCCCAGTGTTTCAGGAATCAGGCAAGCTGACTGAACACTGTGAGAGAGGGATCAGCCTGTCTGCATAGTAAGTTTCAGGCCAGCTGGGGCAGAAATACACACAAAGACACACAGACACACACACAGACATACACACACAGAGACACACAAACAAACACAGACAAACACAAACAAAAATGAAGCCAAAACAAATAAAAGATAAGGATCTTGCATTGCATTATCCATTATGGACCCACTGTAATTGTTAGAGAGCCAATCAAAACGGCCAGTGTTTATAATAAGAGAAACAGAATCGAGAGAGAGACAGAGAGGAAAAAGAGGAGGGAAGAGGAGGAATAGGGGGAGGAAAGTAGAGAGCATACAGGTAGACATGGACATTGGAGGATGCTACATGGTTGACTTGAAAAGAGAGAATGATATATTAAAGCTTTAATGAAATGTTTCTTCTATTCATGTTGTTATTAAAATTTTAAAAAATGTGAAAAACATTACCATTGAAATCTACCTGATGACTTTATATCCATGCTCAGATGCCAAGGAGCTCAGAAAATAACCGACTGTGACTAGTAATATAGAGATTAAAAACACATGTGCAAACATCTTAGTGCTAATTGCATTATAAAAGAATTTTTCTGTATGATGCTATGTATTTTAATAATGAAATGGAGATCTTTTTTTAAAGGTTAATACTTCATTTAATTTTATGTCTTATAAGGTTTATACTGAGCATAATATTGTATAACTGTATTAATTCTACTGTATATCTAAAAGCTTAGAGCCAATTTTGAAAGAGATGCATCTTAGCTCTGGAAATTATAATTGAATATGTCAATGCTGTCATAATGAAATGCTTCTTCTAAGTATGTCATTATTAAATAAATAGTTTAAAAAAAAAGAGAGAAAATTACCATAAGCAAAGGAATGCATATATCATCTACAGGTCAGGAAGGGCAAGGATGTAGATTTTCTTCCAAGTAATCTGGTAAGAATACCGCTATATCAACACCTGAATATTTAAGCTCTTGGTTTACAAAATTAGAGAAAATTCATGTATGTATTATAGAAACAAATTAACTATTGTCTCATTTGTCAAAATTCAGATAGCTGTGAGAGAGTGGGTTTTTAATCTGTTACCTCATTCCATTCCATTGTTCAATTTAAATGTTTTTATACTAGTACCATGGTACTGCTATTATTGCAGATTTGTAATATGACTTTTAATCAGGGTAATGATATATAGTAGTGATTTTATTGTCTAGAATTGTTTTGACTGTTCTGTATCTTTTGTGCTTCCATGTGAATTTAAGTCATTGTTTTCTATTTTTGTGAAGAATTACATTTAATGTTCATTGTGATTGCACTGAATGTTTGGATTGATTTTGATAAGTTGGCCATTTTCATGTATGCAAGAGCCAGAGGATGAACACATCTGTCTCTATTTAATGCATTTTAGTAATGATAGGGAACATGCACCAGTATGAAGTCTCCACAGTATGATAATTTAACGAGGACTCCATAAGGAAACAATTGACATGCAAAAGTGTCAAGGTCCTATCTGAAGACAAGAGTGATAGACAATTGCTGCTAAGGTAGGGAGAATTACTTGAATCACTTGTCTCCTGGGACTAGCTCCATGCTTCCTGAGAATTTGCTTTATACCTAATGACAGCCTTAAACAAGGCACACATGAGCACCAATAAATGAACTCTGTGTAATGTGTAGGTGTGTGTGTGTGTGTGTGTGTGTGTGTGTGTGTGTATAATGTGAGAGAGAGAGATAATACAGAAGAGTATAAGTCATTAAGAAGACAACATGGGAGGAGATGATTGGAGATGGTGAAATGTGAAAATTTCATATATGAAATTTATTAAAATAAAAGAGGATAAATTATCACACATTAAAGGATGCTAACATCAGGGTATTATGGAATATATTTTCTAAGACCATGGCAACATATTTATTGACCAGATAATTTAAAGAGATTAGGTATGAAAAATTGATGAAATGTTAATTTGTTAAATACATACTTCGAATTATAATAAGAGAAAGAATAAAACCCCTCAAAGTTTATGTTATACTTCAAAAACATTTAGATTTCAGTACACTAATTTTCAGATGTGTGAAAACAAGAGTCTCTCTTTTAGTAAATGCTTCTACTCCAGACCTTGAGAAGTTATCTGTGAACCACAGAATGTTCTAGGTATAGACCTACAGCTCATAGGCCATTACAATTTCTGACAGTATTTAGTCTGTGGCTCTTTTCTTTGCTTGCTGTAATTTGAACTGAAGTAAAGAAGAGCTTGTCCTCCTCAGCAATAGATTTTCCTTGGATGATTGAGATGTAAAATATGACAACCTCATACAGTGTTGCATCAATGATGTGGGAAATTTGAACAAGTGATGTGTAGATTCCACATAGTAAACACGACCTTGAAAAATGCACCCAGGAATAGTTATTTATTAAATTTTCAGAAAGAACAATAGAAAGGATTTTCAGTCAGAAGGAGTAATAAGGTTGCCAATCAATAAGAGCAATTAAAATGATCTCCTGGTGTGATCTGGATTTTAAAAAGACCATCTAAAAACTATGAAGAAAGCTCCCTGGAAAGCTTGCATAAACTCAAACTTTGGTGCATTTTAGAGAAAGAAGAAAAGTGATTTTAATATTTAAAAAGTATCAAAAATTGTTATACTGCATTTCCTGTCTATTTTGCTTCAGAGGTATAAAAAACTTTGTCACCAAGAGAAAATAATTCTTTGAGGGATGAAAATAGATAAAAGATTAACTTACAAAGATAAGTTAAAGCTGCAGTAATGGTGGAACTCCACATATATATACACATATGTAGTGTTTTGAGGCAGGGTCTCCCTGCAGCCCCAGCTGTCCTGGAACTCACTTTGTAGACCAGGCTGGCCTTGAACTCACAGAGATCCTCCTGCCTCTGCCTCCCAAGTAATGGAATTAAAGGCAAGCACCACCACGCCCGGCCCAGAATTTAGAATTTTTAAGATGTGATTGAAAGTTATATTAAAATTATAAGACATAATGAAATTTTTAAGATTTATACTATGATAATTAGCATACTACCAAGGATGCTGACAGCTATATCAAATGAATATTACAGCCTAGATGCAAGGTATAGGTTAAATGAGAAAACTGGTTTGTCAATGAAGGTATAAAAGGAAACACAAGGACAGACTAAGAGAATAGCATTGAATTAAATTAATTTTACTACAAATCTATAAGTTATACAATTGAGAATGAGTAACCAAAGGAATGATGTGCTTGGTTGTAGCTTGTAGGATGAGTTGATATGGTCACTAGTTGCTAAGTTAGCAAACATTGTGTTGGAAAGTATTTGAGGCCAAATTTTACTGTCCCTGGATATGTCCACATCCAGTTGAACTAATTGTTCCAGTTGAACTATGTTCAGTTTATAATATAGAATCATTATTTATTGAATGGCAGTGCTCATTCATGTTTAGATAAATGAAATGTTGCAATGGTTTTGGTGAACAACAATAAGATCAAACACTTGAGCTCCATTTCTTTGGCTTCTATGACACTTAGTATGAAGATATGTGATGTATGTGATTCACCATAAAGGGAATTTGAAGTTGAGATAAATGTTAGGGTTAATCAGTTATAATCATAAAAAATTCAAGATATCTGCTATACAGAAAAATAATAAAAGTTTAAAACCGATGAATGAAAATAGGTTGAACACAATGACTGAATAGACCCAAATTTAGATATAATTGGTTTCCAAACGTTAAGCTATGCACCTGCAATGCATACCTAAATTATGATCACAAGAAAACTGATAAACAAATAAAAAATTTATACCCAAAAATACAATTACCATATTGGAGTTAGACAAATGTTTTAATTTAACATTGCAGTGGAATTTGATATAATTTAGGAATTAATTACTAGTATGTATTTAATGCTAATTTTAATAAATAATCATTCACAATGTAATTAGCAATTTCATAATGTAATAATATTTATGAGCTCAATTCCAAAGAGAAATGAACTTCAGAAATTGTATTCTTATATAAAAAATAAATCCAGCTACAGAAATGTAGGGACCATTTCCCCAGTTCTCTGCTTAGTTTTTGTGCCAATACCATGCAGCAGGCCTCAGTCTTAGCTGAGGAACTATTTGAGCTGATTACTTGTGAATAAAGGAGAGCTGACTTTCTTTAAAGGAGTGACTACAGATAGGCTGCCTAGACACCAGTGGATGAACTTGCACTGAGGGAATGTCTGGGTACAATGACTTGACTCAATATGCCTTAATATAAATGACAAAATACATGAAATCTGGTGGGTGTCTATGGGAGGGTATGGATGGGTGAGAGGGTGTAAGTATTGTCAAGATGTTTTGTATGAAATGCAAAAATATCCAGCAAAAATATACAAAATATCTACAGAATGACACCTCATTAATATATTGAGACAATATTATTTAAACTTATATAAGGAGCCTGAAGAGAAATAGTTATGAAAAGAATTTACAAATACCATTAAATTATGTAACTATTATCACATTGGAAGATTAGGACACAGTTTGAATAATAGATATATCAATAATATTCAGTGAATGTAAATGAAAACTGAATAATCTGATTAGAAATAGAAAAAGTAATATTTTACTTTGAGCTCACATGTAAGATTGAAAAACTTTTATTAAAATCTTGATCATGGGCCAGATGTTGGCTCATAGATATTTTCCAAACACAGAGGAATCAGTGGCAGTTAAAATACAAGTTCAATGATGACCAGGGGGCCATACAAATATATATATATATATTCTGTGCCAGGTGCTGGGGTTGATTTTTAATATGTCAAGATAAAAATATAAAATATGAATCTTCTTGATCATAAAAGGAATATTTACAAATTCACAGGTATAAATATCAAAGAGATGAAATTTTCTGATCACAGTGTGAAGTACTTTAAAATCAGTAATTAAAGGGAAAATTTAACTGATGCATATTAGAAAGTCAATTAATTAATTAGTTAAAAATGTTATATATTGCCTGGGGAGATGATTCAGGGTGCAAGAGTGTTTGGTCTGCAAGTATGAACACTGAGTTCAAATACCCAGCACCCATATAAAAATCTGTGCATGGGTTTGTGTGCTTGCAACCCCGTCCTTGTGGTGCAAGGACAAGCAGATCAAGAGAGCTAATGGACCAGCCAAACTAACTGAATCAGCAGTATCTGGGCTCAGTGAAAAGTATGTTTCAGACAATAAGTTAGAGTAAAATAGAGGAAGATATTTCATGTCCTGCTCTGGACTATGCATATACATACATGGACAAACACACATCACACAGATATTCACTTGTATGCTGTCCTGCACAATAATATGGATGGATGTACTATACACACACACACACACACACACACACACACACACACACACCCCACACAAATATGTCAGGTATATCAAAACTGATGTTCTACTCAAATTTCAATAATTTAAATCTCATTGTTGAGTTCAAAATAAAGTAAAATTTTAATTTCAGATTCACAAAATAATCATAATATAAATAAAATATCTCATGATGTAAAGTTAATGAAATTGTTATATGGCTTCTATTGCCTGCATATTTTAAGAATTCAATGTCAGCACTTTCTGAATGGAAAACTGGAATAGGGACTCTTAATAAAGTTGTTGTTATCCACAAATCACTCCCAAATGAAAAAATGAAAAAAAAAATGTGCATACTAGGGAATTTTAAACAGAAACATAGTCATGCCTTGGTCTCTTTTATGAAAAAAAACATTTTTGGTATTTTTGAGACAGGGTTTCCCTGTAGCCCCAGCTGATATGGAACTCTCAATGTAGACCAGGCTGACCTCAAACTCACAGAGATCAGCCTACCTCTGCCTCCAGAGTGCTGGGACTAAAGTCATGTACCAGTATGCCCGGGTTTTGAAAAAAAAATGTATCTTGTGCAATGTTGAAACTACAGACATGACACTTGATTTGTTTTCAAGAGATCATTACAAACCCTTTTTTTATAATATTAAAAACCTAGTTTCCCAGCGTAAATACGCAAAAAATTCCATATAAACACATGCATGGGCAAATGGAATTTTAACAGAAATATCAGAAACTTTGAAGTTAAAATCATAAACAGTAATATTCAAGAAAGAAACACAAGAGCTTTAATGAACCTAAGACTAAGGAACAGAAGCTTCTGAAAATGATTTGATAGGCTGACTAGATTTGGCTGATGGACGAGCACTGGGGAATGGCTGGGTGTGCAGACAACACAGTGGACAGTAACAGAGATTACAGAGTATTTAGGCTCCAGTCAGGGGCAGGGGAGGCTATGGGAGCATGCCATTTGGGGTGTCGGTATATATATGAATCAGATTGTTTGGGATGTTCTGTATGAAATATACACAAAAAAATCAACAAATAAAACAATGAGTCATATTTGAGGAAGAAGCGTAAACATTTGCTTCATGTAAGTTACAGGTGAAAAACATTACCTTTGAAATATACCTGATGACTTTATATCCATGCTCAGGTGCCAAGGATCTCAGAAAATAACCACCTGTGCCTAGTAATAATCAGGTGCATAGAGGTTACAGATGCATGTGCAAACATCTAAATGTTAGTAGCATTAAAAATAAGTTTTTCTGTATAAAACAGTATATTTTAAAATGAAATGGAGATTTTTAGGGTCTGAACAGATCTTTTTTAAAGGTTAAACCTTCATTCAATTTTATGTCTTATTGGGTTTCTATTGAGTTCAGAGTTCAATATTGTATAACTGTGTTAATTCAACTGTGATCCTAAAAATTTACAACCAATTTTGAAAGGGACGTTTCTTTACTTTGGAAATTATTATTGAATATGTTAATGTTGTAATGAAATGCTTCTTCTAACCATGTGGTTATTAAATAATTTAAAAGATAAAAAAATAAAATAAAATAAGAGTAATATATAAGACCTACTGAACCAAACACAAGCACCCAAACCAGTCCTGTGGGGAAGCAGTGCTGGAGATGGGATAGCTGAAGTCTTATCTAAA
>NW_008348789.1:6335623-6340579 GCF_000622305.1 Nannospalax galili
TTTTTTATTAAGTTAGGATAATGAGAAATTAAAGGCCTGAATTATATAAATAGGTTTATTATATTAAATATGACATTAATATATATGATGTTATTTCTTCGGTTTACTAGTTAAAATAATTAATTTAATTTTTAAATAAAATTAACTATGAATAGAGAAAACTAGAAAAGCATGATAGACAATTCCTGGTCGTTATTGTTTTTCACAAGTACACATGAAAATTTTGCATTAAATTAATTTAAGTTGCATATCATCGTTGAGGTAGGCGTTGAAACACATCTCAAAATGATTTCACAGCAGCTTAGCCAGGATACAGAGATATTCAATAACACTCACATCTATCCCTATTTTAAGTCTGGAATTGAGAACCCATATTCACGAGTTATTTTCCATTCAGGTTTTTGTTTCAAATGTAGACAACGGGAAAAGATTAAAAAAAAAATTCCCACCAATGTTAACTGCCATATCCAATACCTCCCCATATTATCTCTGCTCTTGTGGATATTTTGATACAACTAAACCTATTTTATTGTGTGAGTAAAATGTTTAAGTATTTTGATATGAAAGAGAGTGAGAAAAAGAAAGGCATGTACGAGGAGGGAAGAATGGATGGAGATAGGGAATGAAGGAGGAAGAAATTAAAGAAAAAATGGACAGAAGGAGAAAGGAGAGAAGAAAGGAAAGAAGGTAGGAATAAGGGGAGGGAGGGAGGGAGGGAGGGAGGGAGGCATGGGAAGGGGAAGGGGAAGGGAAGGGAAAGAAAGGACAGGGAAGGAAAAAGAAATGGAATTGCATAGTAACGCTTGTACAAAAATATCTCCTTATATAAGAATTGAGAGCCTGAATTCAAAAGTCTCTTCCTATACTTGTGTTTGAAAGATGGAAATCTATTAAAAATTCACACATTAATGCTATGAGGAATGACACCAAACCTGGCTTCTCAATTTTTTTTTCCATTTCTCACCACAGTAACTTCATTTTTTTCAGCATTATTATCTCCTTTCTTTTGAGCATCAAAAATAATATCAAAGTAATTTTCCTGCTGTGTCTCTGCTCATTATTACACAAAATCTACTTAAATCATGTTTTGTACTTGCTGATGATTTTCCAACAATTTATCTCTGTCATCTTTTACGCTTGAACTTTTTTAAAAAATTCACTTTGCTATTTCTCCCCTTTGACATTTCCAATTCTGTTTTATAGGTATAACCTTTAATCACTTGATATAATACAAATAATTATTTTGCTTTTAATAATTTTTCCTTTTTGTTGTATAATTGTGTCTTATAGTAAAAGTGCGTTTACATCTAGTACTATTTTGTGAGCATAAGCCAAGCGTCTGAAGAGATAACACAGAAAATATGCTTCGTTACCTTCAATCAAGCAGAAAGCAATCCAAATTTATTTTATCACCACACTAGCTACTGAATATGTGTGAACAGAGCTGTTTTGGTTCCTACACCTGGAGATATGACTCAGTCGTTAAGAACACATGCTGCTCATGCAGAAGACCTGTGTTTGGTTCCACACATTGTGACTTAAAATCTCATAATCACCTATAACCTCAGGTCCAAGTAATCTGATGTTCTCTTCTGACCTCTGATGAGAGAGAGAGAGAGAGAGAGAGAGAGAGAGAGAGAGAGAGAGAGAGAGAGAGAGAATTTTAAGTGGATTATGTTATGCCAGGTAAATTGACCACCTTCCTGGGTATTATACAAAATCATTATACAAAATCATTATAAATTATACAAATAACATTATACAAAAAAGAATCATAAAAAATTACTAAAGATAAAATAAGCATTTCAAAAATTATTAACTATTTTCAATTTCTATTCACACATCCCTTTACTGCCTATTATCATATAGTTTATATAATAAGGCCTATAAAATATATTTTATTTTTTATCATTGTATACTCTATATGACCTATAAAGTCTAATTTCTGTCTCTCAGTATAGGTCCTGTAGCAGAGCCTGGTTACCTACCAAGAATCACATTTTTGAAAGAGACTGACTCTTCCCCTCCCAGTACCCATCTATTCTCAATAGCTCTTCAAGTAATGTTGAGGTTTGTTATCCACTTTCTCTTCTCTATACTGGGATTTTGTCTGTTTTGAGCTTGCACGGAATTTATGCATACTGTCACAGTTGCTGTGAGTTTACAGGAGCAGCTGATCAGCTCTCTGGAAACCTCTATCCTTGTGGTCATCCAATACCTCTGGCTCCTACAGTCTCCCCCATTTCCAAAATGATCCCTGAGCCTTGGGAGGCAGAAATTTCATATAGATGTCCAAGTATAAGTGCCCTGCAGCTTCTTGTTCTTTGCATTTTGGGCAACTGTGTGTTTCTGTTCATCACCACCTGTTGCATAAGGAAGCTTCTCTGGTGAGAGTTGACAGATGCATTAATCATTGAATATAAAAGTAAGTCATTAGGAGGCTAGAGAGATGGCTCAGCTCTTAAGAGCACTGACAGCTCTTGCAGAGGACTGGGTATGATTCCCAGCACCCACGTGGCGGCTATGAACCGTCCTTAACTCCAGTTCCAGGGGAATCCGAAGCCCTCTTCTGACCTCCACAGCATTGCATGACACCGGTGCATGCACGTACATGCAGGCAGTATACTCATACCCATATCTCTTTTTTAAAGAATAAGTTATTAGGATTCAGTTTAATACTACAGTTATTTAGTAGAAAACTATTATTAAGCTCTCCCCTATGCCCTACCTAGCATATGGTTTGTGGGTCTGATATAAATGTCAAGTGTGGGCTCCTTCCTATGATGCAAACTTTCATCCAGGTAGAAAGTGATTGGTTACACCCATATTTGTGCCAATATTTCACCACTGGACATATCTTGTCAGGCTAGTTGTCATTCACAGGATTCAAAGCTGGGAAACACTGATGATTATCTTTTTCGTTACTATACCATGCATAGCACCTTCCACCACTGTGAGAGTTTACCAGTAGAGATGAGGCTTTAAGTTATTCCCAGGTAAATGGAGGGAACTATCAGCAGTAGTCCTGAGTGAACTAACCTAGATACAGAAAAACACAAGTCACATGTTTTCTCCCATTGCTGGATGCAAGCTTTGAAATTCTAGATATGCATGTTTCATTTTGAAAACCCAGAGAAATCAAAAAACAAATAAATGGATATGGAGGGAGCTATGGGGAGGCTTTCTGGGAAGGGTGGTAGAATGCAGTGGTATAAAGGGGAAGGAAGAATGATAGAGTAGGAAGGGCTAAAGAGAGTGGGGAATGGGCAGAGCAGAAGAATATGGGGATGGATAATAGAATATATGTGTGTGTGGTGTGTGTGTTTGTGTGTGTGTATGTGTGTGTATGTATGTATGTATGTGTGTATATTTCTAGAGTGGTGGATTTTAATGTATATATTAAAAAGAAGTTGAAGTAGTTACTTATAACTGGGGGACATTGCCACATACTAGACACCAAAAACAAACAACATCAAAACCCAGTGCTCAGAATGGACTCCCTCTTGAAGCTATTAACCAGTTGTACCAGAAACCCTCAAGAAACACTGGACATTACCCCTGCTTTCCTTATCCACCATAACTTCATGGTAAGATTCTATTGCTGAAGACACTACATTCATGATCTCTAGAAAATAATCTTTAAATAATAATGACAGTAGCAGTGTGTTTTTAAAAAGTCTTCATTTTTATTTTTTCTGAGACAATAATTGAAATAATTTGAAAATTGAAAATATTATTCACTTTAATTAAAAGTGGTGACATTAATTCTTAGTACTAAGAAGTTAAGTGCTTTTGAATTTTCATTAGGGAAAAATCTTGTATCAACATTTGAGCACATGTGAAGCCCACAATTTTCTTATTTCTCTTGTATATGATAGGATATGATTGGGATATATTATATAATGAAAAGTCAAATACAAATAATCATCACTTTCTGCTGTAAAATGTATTTTCTATGTTTGCTTTTTAATCTTCTTGACCTATTTACAGCTAGATTTTATTACTAATTTGGTCTTGAATCATGTCTGCAGCCTCCCTGCCTTATGATTTATGAACTGAGTATGCTGGCTTCCTGTCTGTCAGGCCCTATGTCTGCCTGGTAGTTATTTACTTCTGTCTGCCCATATGTTCAAAATTTCATCAGGCCTGGAATGTACATTCCATCAAAATATAATTCACACTTATCATCAGAACTTCTAAAGTATTCTGAATGCTTTTGCAGTCCTATAACAACTTTTTACCCCCCTTAATGTACTACCATATTTACTGACAATTTTCTTCTTAATCTTTTTCATGACCTCACTATATTTCAAATTTCAAGTACAATTCCTATAATGTAAATGAATTTGATATTAAATATCTAATTTCAAAAAATTATATATTTTGTATAGATTAATTGACTTGTATGAAACAATACTAACAATAAACAATTGTTTTCACTTCTTAAATATCATTTGATTTCAAGCTATGCTTGAGAAAACTAAAGTAACAAGGCATAAATAGGGATTAGGTGTTATGTGACTCAAAAACAAAATGTTGTTTTCCAAAATGAGGTCCTGAGTTCAATCCTGCACCCACATTAAAGAAGAGATTACCACAGTGGAACACTTTGTAGTAACAGCTCCATGGATGGAGAATCAGGTAGAACCTTGGAACTTGCTAGATTGACAACCTACCCTAATTGATCAATTCCAGACCAGTGAGCCATAAAGTCAGTCTCTCAAAATCAAGGTGGGTAGCCCCAACTAAATGAAACCCAAAACTTGAGGTCTGATCTTCACATCCAGGTACACACACACTCATACATATACATATGTGCACATACAGCAGACTCTCATCTTCACTACACACAAGAAACATAACATAAATATAAAAACTGAATTGTTGTAAACAAAATAATAATTTAAGGGCTGAGGAGATTGCTACATTTTTAATATTATTTTTTTAAATTTTATC
>NW_008348789.1:6341004-6357206 GCF_000622305.1 Nannospalax galili
TAAAGAAAATATGTTAATTTTTTAATTTTTATTATTAATATATATTGTTGTTGAATTTTGTGCATTTCACATAATACATATTAATCATATTTAGACCCATTACCCCTTCCATATGCACCATAGTCCACCCACCATATTTCTTGCATTCTTTCATATATGTTAAATGTGTTTAGTCAAGTATTTGTGCTCAGTACCTACCCATGGCTCAAGGATCATTGTGGAAGAGGGAGCAGAAAGATTTTTAAGGCCAGTCTTTTGCACGAACATAAGGAAACAGAGGTTTTCAATACTTTGGTAACTTCCAACAATGAATTTGCAACAATGGTGAGAAGACCCAAGCCCACTCAATCAGCTCAAAGCCAGCATAGAACTGGGGAAAATTATAATATTTAAATTTTATCTAGTTATTTTATTTTGTGTGTATGACTCCTTACACTGTATGTATGTGACTGCACCATGTGTGAGCAGTGAACACGGAAGACAGTACAGGTGACTGGATCTCCTGGATCTGGTGTTACTGACCGCTGTTAGTAACTCTGTGGGTGCTGGGAACTGACCTCAAGTCACATAGAAGAGTAGCAAGTGCTCTTATGTCCTGAGCAAATGCAGCTACGGGTATAATTTTTTAAATTTTATTTTACTTTAATTTTTCTACCATCTCTATCAATAACTTATCTTTTTATTATGATTTTATTTTTACATTTGTTACATACATTTATAAATACACAAATACTTGACTACATACACATAACACATGACTGGAGAGGTCGTAGAACTTAGAGAAGGACTAAATTATGCCACTTCCCTAGACCAACATAATGTCTTACAATATTATAATGCATATTCTTATATTTATAGGCAGCTCTAGCTCTCGCCATTCATCAAAGAAGAGATGGTGAGTATTACAAATTTCCAGAACGGGTCAAATGCAGAGAATTATAATATTTTTGATACATGATTCATACCCACATGATAAACACATAATGAGATAATAGTTTGAAAGTCATGATAAATATTAACTCTAACTTGTAAAGTCATAAACTAAATTAAATTACTAAAATCTCCTGTGCTAAGCATGAATTTCCACTCTGAATATTTTAGAGCTCTGCAGGGACTGAGATCTGCTTGGAGATGTAGGTCTGATTGACATGCAAATATTTTCTGTTTGGAAGAACACATAATGTGTTATGTTTATTCTTCTGTAAAGAATTAAGTGGTATCTGTTTTTATAGTAACTATAGTAAATATCTAATTAAACCATCTTAACTTTTCCACTTATAAATTTCCATATTGATATGCACTCCCATGTGATTTCCCTTAATTAGATCATAACATTTAAAAACAAAACAAAACAAAAAACAACAAAACAAAATATACATCAGCCATCGTGATGCATGCCTTTAATCCCAGCACTCAGGAGGTGCCAGAGGAAGTTGGATACCTGACAGATCAAGGCCAGACTGCATAGTGAGTTCCAGGTAAGCTGGGGCTACCAGGAGACCCTGTCTCAAAAAGACCAAAACATAAATTGATCATAACATTTTCTCTCATTAACTAATGCATTAAATAAAATATTTGCATATATTTTATTTTTATATAAAAGTCATATTGACTTTTGAAAATGTATATCTTGTTCTGAGGAGAGAAAATAAATAGCCCATATATATAAAAAAGACCCTTATGTACATTCAAAGTGCATACTCTAATAACTGTTTAGTAAAAATTAAAACTATATTTCTTTCCTTGTTAATTTATTTTTGGAAAATATCTTAAGTGTAATCATCTTCATCATATTCACTCCCTATCCTTCTCTCTGGACTGCTTCTCAGCTAAACTTCATTCCAAATTCAAGTCATTTTATCTTTTCTGGTTTTATCCTTTTTTTTTCTCTCTGTCTTTCTTCACTTCCTGTTTTCCTGTCCTTTGTTTCTTTCTTTCATTTTGTATTTTCCTGAGTCTAATTTTTTCTGCCCATGTAGGTATGGGTATGGGTCATTCACTGAGGCATTGAAAAGCTACCAGTGTCCAAGTTCCCCCAAAAAGTGAGTCACCATACCCAAATGACATCAATTTTCATAACTAGCTTTTGCCATTTTTAAAGTGAAGTTACATGTTTACAGAAAAATGCAGAAGCAAGTTCAGAGAAGTTCATGCATGCAAGGACAGAGTAGAACAGCATTTATCATCTCAATCACTGTGGTCTATCTGTACCTTTGTGTCATTATTAGCATCCCCCAAAAGAGAAGTAAAGCTTTTGTAATATTTGATCTATATTATTTATTTTGTTCCTATTGCTCGGAATTGAACCCCAGGCCATGTAAGGCATGTTTGGCAGGTATAGTAGCACTGAGCTACTATGCTGCCCAGGACCCAAATTATGAAGAAATATCTGCACTTTATATTAGAATTTAATATTTTAAAATATTTTACATTATATCATTATGAATGAATATGCATGATATGTACTTTTAATTTTAGTATAGTTCAAATAGAGTATTTTGACTTCTCTAAAATTCCTTTTAGTTCTTGTTATTCATCACTCTCCTTCCTTTTCAAATCCTGTCCTTTCCAATAATTCTTTTTTTACTTAATTAATTTTTAAATTTTAATTTGTGTATCTGTGTATTGCCTGTGTGTATATAAGTGGATCCATGTCGTGAAAGCTCAAGGAGGCCAGAAGAGGGCTTTGGACCCCCTAAACTGGAGTTACCGATGATTATTAGCAACATGTGGGAGCTGGGAATTGAACCCGTGTCCTTTCCAAGAACAGTCAGTTCTCCTAGTAACTGAGCCATCTTTCCTGGCCCTTTTCCAATAATTCTTAGAAGTGGACTCATAAATTGGATATCCTTTGCTAATTGACATACTGTTACATCCACTTAGAGTTCTCCATGTATTTTCATGACTTGAAATTTCATTCATTTTGTAATATTTTATTTATTGATTTTTGTGTATGAGTGTATTGTTTACACATATGTAAAGGCGCCCATATCCTACAATGCCCATGGAGGTCAGAAGAATCTGTAGGATCCCATGGAAATGAAGTTATGGACAGTTGTTAGCCACCATATGGATGCTGGGAATCAAACCTAAATCCTCTGCAAGAGCAGCCAGTGCTATTAACTCCTGGACTGTCTCTCCAGTCCCTAAATTTCGTTCAATTATAATGCTAGTAGTGCCTCATTGTGTAGGTATACCACAGCTGAGTTAACCATTGTGATTAAATATATATTCTTTTCTCAGAAACATGGGCATTTATGAATAAAGGTGTAAATATCCAAGTATAGGTTTTTGAAAAACACATATCTTTATTTATTTATTTATTTATTTTTTGTAAGTAAAAAGTAGTGTGACTGGGGAGTTGAATGATAAAGGTTTCCTTAAGTTGTTGGGTACTTGTGCAGTTTGGGTATTAGAACAATACTGACCTCATAGAAACAATTTGGGAATGTTCCTTCTTTATCTATTTTAGGGAATCTTTAAGGTATATTGTGATTATCTCTTCTTTGACGGTTTGGAAGAAATGTGCAAGGTATGCGTCTAGACCCACACACTTTTCAGTTGGGAGATTTTTAATTACTGCCTCCATCTCAACACTTTATTATATCTTTCAAATTCAATTTTAGTACTATATACAAATTTATCCATTTATGTTAGATTTTCTAGATTAGTGAAACAGTTTTTTTTAAGGTGTGATATTGGAGATTTCCGAATGCCCTGAGGGTCTGTTGTAATGTTTTCATTTTTTCCACATTTTATTGAAATTTTAAATTTCAAACGTTTCCCACTGAAATTCAGATCCCTTCCCCATCCATACCTCCCCATCCCCCCCCACTGAACCCTATGCACTCTGCCATACATGCTGAGTCTTACTCAATATTTTCCTTTTTATATCTGAATCTGTTACGTTGTAATACTCTCTTTCCTTCAGTTAAATTGGCTAATGATTTGTCACTCTTCTTAACATTTCTACGCACTTCTACATAAACGACCTTATTTTACTTCATAACAACTTTACAGACTCGAAAGAATCCAGTGCCCAGTTTGCATCTGGCGATCTTGAGTTTATTTATCTCTTCTCATGTACTCTTTTTAGGTGCCGTTTGTTCTTTGTTTTCCAAGGACTTCATGTGCATCATTTAATGATTTATGTGAGGTGCTTCTAATTTTCTGATGTAGGTAATGATATAGTTTTCTTCTTATGAATGCCTTCATTTTGTCTCATATAATTTCATATGTTTTGTTTGCATTTCCATTCAATTCTAGGAATTTATCACTTTTCTTCTAGGTTCCTCCTGTCACCCCAATTTCATTCAGCAATATGTTGTTTAGCTTCCATGCTTTTGGGTAATTTCCACTTCAACTGTTTTTAATATCTAGCTTTATTTCTTTTAGATAAGATAGAATAAATTTTGATATTTCAATTTTCCTAAATTTGTGGAGACTTGCTTTGTGTTCTTATATGCAGTCAACTTTGGAGAATGGTCCATGGGCTTCACAGTAGAAATTATATTCTTTGGAATTTGGGTGGGATGATCTGAATATGTCCGATAGATCCATTTGCTTTGTAACATCATTTTTAATACATATTTTTATTGAGATTTTGTACACTTCATACAATAGATCTTAATAAAATTTAGGCCCCTGCCCCATTCATCCTTCCCCTATAGATCCCCCTAACAGATTTCATGCATTCTCTCATATATGTTAAGATCCACCCCATCAAGCGTTTGTAGTCAGATATTCCTCAATGCAAATTCATCCTGTGGAATCTAGTCAGCCTATCTAGACTCACTGCCTTAAAGAAGAGCAACTCTCCCTACCCTGCAGTAATCAGTTGCCGGTAGTTCCTTGGCTAAGGTTTACCGTTTCTCCAGTTCTGTGCCTTGTTTTGTATGATCGAATTAGCTTGGGTCTTGTGAATGCTGTTACTATTGTTGCAAGTTCATATGAGGAAGTTCCTAGAGGCCTGATGTTCTGTTGCTTTATGTTCATGTACCAACCCTGCCTCTTACAGTTTCTGCTCTGTGTTTTGCAATGGTTCCTGGTCCATGGTTGGATGAGGCTTAGAATAGGAGCCCTATCCAAGAACATGCACTTTGCATGGCTAATATTCCATATACAACAACAAATCCTGGTGAGCATGTGGAGAAAGGGGGACTCCTGATTCTAGTGGGAGTGCAAACTGGTGAAGCCATTAGGAAAAGAATGTGGAGTTATTCAAGAGCTAGAAACTGATCTATCATTTGACTCAGACATCCCACTCTTCAGCATATACCCCAAAGACTCTATATCCTACTACAGAAATGCACATTCAGCCATACTTATACCTGCCCTTTTCATAATATCCAGGAAGTGTAAAAGAAACTATATATTCATCAACTGATGAATATAAAATGAAGTTACAGCATGTATACACTATGATACAATATTTAACTATTTAAAAAATGAAATTTGAAATTCCCAGACAAATAGTTGGAACTGGAAAGATCCATCCTAAGGGAAGTAACCCATACTCAGAATGACAAATACAGTATATTCTTTTCCACAGCTGGATGCTAGCTTTGAAATCTTATAAATGCATGTTTCAATTTGAAAATTCAGAGAGATCAAGGAATAATAAACAGCCATGGGGAGGGTGAGGCTTCTTGGGAGGGGAAGTAGAATGGCAAGTTTTAAAGGGATAAAGGTGGGTAGGGAAGGGGAGGAAAGAAGAGAGGCGGGTGTGTTGGGAGGGATAACTAACACTGAAGGTCTTTTATGAAATGCCATATGGGAACCTACCACTATAAAAACTTCTTAATTATATGTAAATACATTTTTAAAGAGATTAGAAAGAGTTACCCTATAACAGGGAGATTTTGCCCCTACTAGATATCCCAGGTCTGCAATGTGAAGGACAAATGGTCACAATGGACTCTCTCTTTTTTGGAGTTGTTGGCCAGGAATCTGAAAGACCCTCAAAAATGCTTGCCATTGTCCCTGCACGTTGTAAAATGCCAGAATTTGATGGTAATACCCTTTTGCTGAAGACACCAGATACATGAACTGTAGAAGTTAAGGGGAAATGAACCTAGTGCTGACTTCAAAGCGTTAGCGCTATTGTCTCATTTTCAAAGCTCTGAAAGGGACAGCCAGCTACCTGAAGAATACATTTAGCATGAACTTTACTCGGCTGTGAATCTTGCAAGCTACAACCACAAACGGCCTACATGATATGCCCACCGGTGCAATAGTGGTATGAATATTATAGGAATTATTATAAAAACCAATTATTTTATAAGGCCTACATAATATGCCCACTAGTACAATAGTGGTATGAATATTATAAGAATTGTTATAAAATCCAATTATTTTCTAATTGGATTTAAGGTCCATGTCATAGGATGGAGTCTATTTCTGATAATGATAACAGGGCTAGGAACCTTGTTTAGAAAGTTCATAGGGAATGAACATCTACTAAAAATATTCTAAATAGATACATCATTAAATTGATTTTTTAAATTTTTTTAGTCTTTTTGAGACAGGATCTCCCTATAGTCCCAGCTGACCTGAGCTCACTATGTAAATCAGGCTGGCCTTGAATTCACAGAGATCCACCTGCCTCTGCCTCTCAAGTGCTGGGATTAAAGGTGTGCACCACCATGCCTGGCCGATTTTTTAAATATTTTATTTATTATCTTTATATTATGTGTATGAGTGTATTGTCTGCACATGTGCAAGTGCACCCATGATGCACAATGTCTGCAGAGGTCAAATGAGGACATTGAATTGCCCTGAAACTGGAGTTACAGATGGTTGTTAGCTACCATGTTGGTATGTGGGTACTGGAATCCAAACCTAGGTCCTCTGTAAGAACAACCAGTATTCTTAAGGACTGAGCCATCTCTCCAGACCCTAAATTGATTCCTTAAGATTTGTTGTTATACCGATTGATTAATACATCTCTGAACTCTGCAGAAATGTTCCTCATATATCAGATGATGATTAACACAGAGAACCACAACTAGCTAACATCAGAGAATAAGAGGCTACAGACTACTTATCCCAACCTATGTCCCCTGTATCAAACTTCTGCTTCCCAGGGCCCAGGGATCATTGTGAAATGCAGCAGAAAGATTGTAAGAGCCAGAAAAGCTGGATAACCATGAAAAAATAGAGTTTTTCATATATCTTATCAGCTACTCATATGAAATCACATCAAAACTAAAAGCATGATCAAGTTTCTCAAAAGTTCAAACCAAACCAAAGTGAAGTTTAGTTGTGGGGAGGTGAGTAAGAATCCCCAATCCTACTTGACAAACTGTTGGTAACAATGACTGCTAGAAAGGGGCGATTTAGTCTTGTTTAGGACCGAGACTCCTAGTAGGTTTATCAGTAGGACACAATCATGACTCTATAGGCCTTAACCACCCAACACGGAGATACAGATATCTATATATACTTATATACCTAGACTCTCTCTGTGTCTCTGTCTGTCTGTCTGTCTCTCTCTCTCTGGATTTCCCTCAATTTTTTTAAAGTACTATCCCATCACAGACTAGAGAAAGCTGGTTCTGTGGCTCTTTGAAAGCATTCAGTACTGTGAGTGTTCCAGATTCTGGCCATTTCCAGAGGTGTGCAGGGGTATTTCACTTGGGTTTCTCTCATGACAATTAGCAATTCCCTTGTGATACAATGTAGGATTTTTAAGAGTGTTTATTTCACATCTACATATTTTGTTCTAACCCTTCAAAATCTTTGGCCCAATTTAGAGTGCTTATATTTAAATAGGACACCTATTTCAAATCTCTGTCTCACAGAACTCAGAAAGCACTGCAAAAGAGGCCACAAAAATACTATAAGAGCTAGAGGGGGTGGATGACCACAAGGAAATAGAGTCTTCCAGATAGCTGGCCACGCACTACCATACCTGGAGTTATTGTCAATTTTTATATTTAAACGTATTCAAAAATTATCTTGCAAAGCACTATTTAAATGATAATTATCCTAATTTATTAAATACTAAATTTTATTTTCTCATATTTGATTATTTTTCTATGTTCCTTTTGTTAAAACCTACATCTTCAGGCGAGATGAAACAAAATAAGTTTTTGATAAAAAAATATTTCATAACTTTTCATTAAATATTAAATTTAGGGTACTGAAGAGATTTCATACTTGGTAAAGAGATTGAAGCACAACCATAAGGAATTTATTAGTTCTCCTGCAGCTATGTAATTTCAGTGGTGTGAAACTGTAATTCCAGTCCTGGGCAGGTAGAGACAGGAGGACCCATGGGGCTTGCAGGCCAGCCAGTCTAGTCAAAACATTGATCTTCCATTTCTGTGGGAGATGCAGTCTCAAAATATAAGATAGAGAGTGAGGAAGATACTTAACATTGACTTCTGTCCTCAATATGCACATAAACATAAGCATTTGCATATATGTGTATCTATACATACAATAAAAGCAAACAGAACTTTAGCTTTCAATACTTTATTAATATAACATACACACAGCTGTGTATCTATACATGCATACACACATCTCTCTCTCCCTCTCTCTCTATGCATATTGTGTATATTATGTAAAAGAAGACATTTCATTTGTTGTCTTCCCAAACCAGTGAATACCTAAATTCATTACACACAGTGTAATAAAGTTCTAAAGCCAATTAGATGATCCGTAATCAAATGATGTCAGGCTCTGTTGTCTGCAGAATCACAGACCCTACAGTTAAGCTACCCAGGACTGAAAATATTTTTAATTGTACTTGTATTCTGAATATAGATAGACATTTTGCTGCTCACTGAGCAATACAAGACATATGTGAATATCTTTCACATTGTTTCAACAATTATAAATAATTGAGATAATTTAAAACATATGGAATATGTAACTTTTGTGAAAGTACTTTATTATTTTATATAAAGGATTTTAGTATCCTCTAACTGCATCCTTGGTGTATCGGAACTAATCCCTGCGTTTCCTGAAGGGTAACTCTATTTGTTTCTATCTCCTCAAGAAAAAAAGGCTTAATTCATTTTAGTGGGGTTTTGTCAGACAGAGGATCCATTGTTTATTCTCATAGCTTAAGGGCTCAGTTATGTGACTTGCTTGAAAAACAGGACATTATCTAATGTGATCGAAGTAGATATTTCTACATCACCTACAAAAGGTTTCTTTTGGTTCATGATCCTGTGAGAAAGAAATAACACAGTGCAAAGACTGAAGCCAGTTTTCACATGGCTTCTGAATAGAAACAGCAAAAGATGTGCAGCAGATCTACATAGCCTCAAGTCTGGAAAGAAATGATTATTGTTTAATGTTTCTGAGTTTGACAGATAATTTTTAAATTTATTTTTATGTATATGAGAGATTTTATTTTTATTTTATGTCTATGAGTTTTTTACCTGTATCTATAAGTGCACACGTGTTGTGCAATGTACATGGAGACCAGAAAAGAGCAATGTATTCAACAAAATTGAAGTTGTGGAAGGTTATTAACCACCATATAGGTTCTGGCACTAAACCCTGGTATGCTGCCAAAGTAGCCATCACCCCTAAGCACTGAGTTATCTCTCCAGTCCAGTGTTTGTGTGTTTTGCCGGCATACATGCAAATTCACCTGAGCACTGCAATGCTCACCGAAGCCAGTAGAGGGTGTCAGATCCCCTGGAACTTATTGTTGTGAACTGCCAGTCTGGGCTGGGAATACTGATGTTCTGGAAGAGAAGCCAGTGCTCTAAACTGCTGAGGCATCTTTCCAGTAGCATGATACACAAATTACTGTCTAGGATTCTGTTTTGAATGACTGAAAAACACATAATGCCTCAACTATTTGATTGCTTATACAGCAATTCATCATCTAAATCCACAGTATCTTAAAAGGTTTTGTGTATATAAATTAAAAATTTAGTTCAAGATATTAAATGTAAGTATGTATTTGCCAGGGGTGGCTTGTCTTCTAAATCATTTGGAAACAGGAATACTATAAGAGAACAAACATTTTTCTTCCTTTTTTTTTTCAACTGTTTATCTCAGATATCCAAAAAATGTGTACAATGATTTTCATTGTAAGTAAACAAATCTCAACTGATATAAAAACAAAACAAAAAAGAAAAAAAAAAAAAAAACCTGGAACAATTCCAGGCCTTCTACCAGACCACAGTTCAATAAAGCTTAAAATCAATAGCAAAAGAAGCTCTATAAATACACGAGCTCACAGAGATTGAACAATGTACTCCTGACCCATAAATGGGTCAAAGAAGACATTAAGAAGAAATAAGAGTATTCCTGGAACAAAATGAAAATGAGAAGACAACACAACAAAACCTCTGAGACATCCGAAAAGAGGTCCTAAAACAGAAGTTTACAGCTCTTAGTGCCTACATTAAAAAAATGAGAAAGAGCACATGTAAACAACTTGAAAGTATAAGGAAAGACTCTAGAAATGCAAAAACAAACCAATCCCAAGCCTAGTAAATGAGAAGAAATAATAAAATTCAGAGCAGAAAATAATGAAAGAGAACCAAGACAAAAAAAAAAAAATCAGTGAATTTAAGATCTGGTTCTTTAAAAGGTAAAAAGAGATAGACCCTTAGCTCAGTTAACCAAAAGAAAGAAAGCAAATCCAAATCAACAAAATCAGAGGTGAAAGGGTAAACATCACAACAGACACCAAAAATAATCCAAAACATTTTAATGGAAAAATTAAAAAATCTGTACTCTATTAAATTTGAAACCTAAAGGAATTGGATGCATTTCTAAAGTCAGAGCCACCACCAAAATTAAACCAAGAGGAGATTAATACCCTAAACATACCCATAAGAAATAAGAAAATTGAAACAGTAATACAAAATATCCCAACTAAAAGAAGCCAGGCCCAGATGGATTAACAGCAGAATTCTACCAGACAGTGAAAGAAAATATGTAATCAATACTGCTTAAATTATTCAAAAAGATAAAAACAGGGAGAGAACTCCCAAACTCCTTCTATGAAGCCAATAGCACTCTAATACCATGTAAAGATTAAACTAATAAAGAATACTATACACTCATATCCTTAATGAACATGGATTCAAAGATACTCAATAAATACTTGCAGACCACATACAGACACACATCATAAAGATTATCCACCATGATCACATTGGCTTTATTCCAGAGATGCAGGGATGGTTCAGCATAAGTAAGTCAATAAATGTAATAAAACATATAAAATGGAATTAAAGACAAAACCCACATGATCACCTCAATAGATATAGAAAAGGCATATGCAAAATTCAACATGCATTCATGTTAAAAGTCCTAGAAGGAATTGGTTGAGGGGAATTTACCTCAACATAATTAAAGCTGTATACAATAAACCCATAGCCAACATCATCCTAGATGGAGAAAAACTGGAAGCATTCCCATTAAAATCAGAAATCAGACAGGGCTGTCCACTATCTCCACTCTTTTTCAATATATTGCTTGAAATTCTTGCAAGAGCAATAAGAGAAGAGGAGGAAATTAAAGGAGTACCAATTGGAAAAGAAGGAGGCATAGGCAGGCAGATGTCTGTGAGTTAAAGGACAGCTTGGTCTACCTAGCACATTCCAGGCCAGCTGGGGCTACAGAGAGACCTTGTCTCAGAAAACAAACAAAACAAAAAAATTGGAAAAGAAAGGTCAAATTACCCTTATTTGCAGTTGATGTGATATTATACATAAGAGATCCCAAAAATTCCATTAGAAAACATTTAGAATTGATTAATGCTTTACTTAAAGTTGTAGGATAAAAAATCAATTTACAAAAATCAGTTGCCTTTCTATACACCTGAAAAAGTACTTGATGAAACCTTCCCATTCTCAATAGCCTCAAAAAATTCAGGAATAAACATAATCAAAGGCATTAAAGATCTCTACATTGAAAATTCCAAAATTCTAAAGAAAGAGATAAAGGAAGACACTAGGAGATGGAAAGACCTAACATGCTCATGGATTGGTATATTAAATATTGTGAAAATGACTACTTTACCAAAAGCAGTTTATAGATTCAATGCAAGCCCAATGAAAATACCCATAATATTATTCACAGAGCTTGACAAAATCATCATAAATTCACAAGGAATCACAAAAGACCCTGGATAGCCAAAACAATCTTGGGTAAAAAGAACATTGCTGGGGTTCACTATAACAGATCTCAGATAATATTACAGCACAATAGTCTTAAAAACAACATGACACTGGCAAAAAAAAAGAGACACGTAGGTCAACAGAACACAGTTGAAGACCCTAACATGAGTTCATATAATTTTATCCATCTGATATTTGACAAAGGCGCTAAGAAAACACAACAGAGGAAGGACAGCATCTTCAACAAATGGTTCTGGCAAAACTGGATCTTCACCTGTAGAAGGATGAAAATTGACCCTTATCTTTCACCTTGCACAAAAATGAACTCCAACTGGATCAAAGACCTCAATATAAAACCTTAAACTCAGAAACTGCTAGAAGAAAACATAGGCAGCACCTGTCTAGGTATAGGCATAGGAAAAGACTTTTTAAATTAGATACCAGCTAAGGTCAGCAAGCAGTAAGTGGAACCTCATTACATTACAAAGCTTCTGTACAGCAAAAGAAACATCCAAGGAATGAAAGATGAAACCCACTGAGTGGGAAAAAAATCTTCATTTGTTACACATCTGAAAGAGGATTAATATCCAGAATATACAAAGAATTCAAAAAAGAAAGAAATAAGAAAATAAACAACCCAATTAAACAATGGCAATAGACCTAAACAGAGTTTTCAAAGGAAGAAAAAAAATGGCTAAGAAGCACCTAAAAAGTGCTCAACGTCCTTAGCAATTAGAGATATGTAGATAAAAACCACTTTAAAATTCTATCTTACTCTAATCAGACTGGCCAAGATCAAGAGAATGGGAGACTCCAAATGCTGGAGAGGATGTGGAGAGAGAGGAATACTCACTCAGTCCTGATGGGAATGCAAACCCTTGTAACCACTATGGAAAACACTGTGGAGAACTCTCAAAAAACTAAAAATGAACCTCCTATATGATTCAGTGATACCACTCCTTGGCATTTACCCAAAGACTCATCATACTCTAGAGATACCTGTATGTCCATGTTTGTCACTGCTCTCTCCAAATAGCTAAGAAATGAAAACAACCTAAATGTTCCTCAGCTGGAAAATGGTTAATGAAAATGTGGTACATCTACTCAATGGAGTTCTACTCAGCACTAAGAAAAGAGAAATTATGAAATTTGAAGGTAAATGAATGGAGCTAGAGAGTGTTATACTAAGTGAAATAATACAAATGCAGAAAAGCATGCAACATGTGTTCTCCCTCATTTGTGAATTGTAGCACCAATCCCTTATATGTGAGTGCAGAGATTCTCATGTAACACAAGGAGCCAGGTAGTAGGAAAGGATACTTGGAGGTAAAGGAAAGGAAACAACATGAAAAGGGGATAGTAGGGAACAGATGTTACCTGAGGGAGGTGGAAAAAGTGGGAGTAATCAGCAGGGAGGAGAAGAGGGAGGGGCAGGCAAAGGACCATGGTGTGGAGGAGGGAGGGTTGATGGTGGAAGGAGGTTGTTATTTAGGAGAGGGTGGGGACCATGGGAGCACTGTGACTAGGGAGGGAGGAAGGAGATAAATTGTATGGGAGAAAAAAGAGTGGAGATAAGTGAGTCTTCAAGGGCTTGGAAACCTAGATATAAAAGTGATGACCTAGCAACCCTATGAGAAATGCATGTAATGTCTGAACATTAAGGCATATGTAAACCCAGGAGCTGCTTGCAGGGAACGGAGTGCCAGATAAAAGAGACCTCAGAGTGACAAGCATGCCATACATCACTCATCAAAGAAACTTCTTATTTGCAAAATCTGTAGGCTACTGCAGAGTTGCACATCTAATCAGATACAGAGTACATATGACTGGAAGATGCCCAGTACTAGATGGCACATCTGCAGTCGAATCTCTACAACCAAGGCTCATGGAACATAGCAGTAAGGGGTAGAGAGGACTAATGCACCCCTCAACTCTCACCAGTGATGATCCCTTTTACATCAAAGTATGAAGCACACAGAAGACCAGAACTGTCCAAGTGTTTGAGAATAAGAGACAGTAAAGAGTAGGATGGGAGCCCTATATGGACTCTCACCAACTCATGGCTCAGGGACCATTATAGAAGAGGAGACAGAAAGATGGAAATAGGTGGAGGGGCCAGCAGTAGATTGAGAACTGTTTGTGACTGATTGCTGCTGGGTGAGGGAGATTATAATTTACGTATGATCACTGGATTGGCTGACTAGAATCCAGTGGAAGCATTTACACTGAAGGACATATGAGTACAAAAACTTGAATGAATAGGACTCAACATGTATCGCAGTATGCATAAGGTTTGGGGGGCTATGGGGGAGGCATGGATTGGGAAGGGAGTCTGGATTTGAGTGGGTAATGTTTGAAATTTAAAAAACCTCAATAAAAAGGTTTTAAAATAGAAAACTAAAAAAATAAAATTAATTGTATATACTACATATCCATTAATGTTGCTATTTCAAATTGCGTCCTTGAACTTTCCTTTTCTGTTAGTTCACTTCTGTGAGTTTTTTGTAGGGAAAAATAATTGACAAACACATTTAATTATGTGATAATGGAGATGTCTTGGTGTGCTAATTAATGCTATAGAATCCTCAAGAATTATCCAAATACTGTGGATGATTAGTGAGCAGTAGTTTGTACTGTCAGTGAATAAAAGTAAATATTGGGTATGATGTAGCATCAAGTCCAGTAAACCACCTTGGGGCCACAAAACCAGTGTGCTAATATTCTCAAATTACTGTGTCCAAACTGTTGCTGTCAGAGACTGAATGAAACACAAGGTAAACATGCACCAACTGTCAACCCTGGTCTCAACAACAAAATGTCAGAACTATGTGATCTGATGTAAAAAAAAAAAAAAGAAAGAAAAAGAAAAAGATAAAGAAAAGTTCAGTAAAAAATATAAAATTTAAAAAATCGAAAATAGAAAAAAATTAATTAATAAAAATGATTTGTCATCTTTAGGGTTAGCATATTTTACCTAAGAATTCTTTGAACATATAAAAAAACAAAACAAGAAACAAAACACATTTTTTTTGCAGCCATCTCACCTACCTCTAAGATATGAACCTGACTCTATTAGAAAAAGTTTTCTCTAGGAACGTATAAGATTGTGTATCCCAGGACTGGAGAGATGGCTCAGCAGATAAGAACACTGATGACTGTTCTTTCAAATGACCAGTGTTCTAATCCCAGCGCTCACATGGCAGCTAACAACTGTCCGTAACTCCAGTTCCAGAGGATCCGACAGTCTCTTCTGTCCTCCATAGACATTGCACAACATGGGTACACTTAGCTACATGCAGACAATTACACATGTACACATAAAATAAAAATAATAAATAAAGTTTTTTTTTTAAAAAAAAAAATAGTGTGTGTCCCAACCGGTAACCCATTTCATCCTTGATGTTGGACATCAATTTTGGGTCATGACAGTGTTTCTAACTTGTTGCATACAAATGTCGTTTTGTCATGCTTATTTCCCACATACTAGAGAAAATCATTGTGAAAGCACCACTACAAAACATCTCCAAATTCAAGGAATAAAAATGATAAACGAACTGACATTTTATGTGAAATTGCCATTATTATTTCACTATCATAACATAATTACATCACGATAAGTAGCATGGTGTTAATCACTCTGAGAATTATTGTTGTTCTTTAGTGTTATTTGTGTTTCATTGTTCATACATGTATGGATTTTTGTGTGTGAAGGTGTCAGTCAGCAAGAACAAACAAAAAAACCTTAAAACTGTTTTCCATTTGAACACTGTAAATGCATAGTGATATACTTAGAATGTGGATGGATAAAACAACAAAATTTGCTGTTTTTTGAAAGCTTTTGAATAACATTTCTTTCTAGCCCATTTGCCTATCATTTACAGAAATACTGTGTGGTAACTAGTCCGATATTTATTCCTTTGTGGTTTATAATTTCCAGCTGTGTGTGTGTGTGTGTGTGTGTGTGTGTATTCATATGCATTAGTGTAAAAATGTATGCACATTTTAGTAGATATATTTATATACATTATTTAATATTCATTTTTATAGATATATACATGCACATATATATTCATATTTGTACTTGCTTTCTTATGCTTGGAA
>NW_008348789.1:6357309-6360825 GCF_000622305.1 Nannospalax galili
TAGATATAGATATAATAAGAATGACTGATATTCTTTTAATTAATATTATGAAATATAATAATTACTTTTATTTTTATTCCTTTCACTAATTTACAGGTAAGATAATGCATGTATGATAATAATCTATGGTGGGAGTTAGAGAGATGGCTCAGGGGTTAAAGCACTGACTGCTCTGACAGAGGACCCAAGTTCAATTACCAGCACCCACATGGCACCTAGCAACCATCCTTAACTCCAACTCCAATTCCAACTCCAATTCCAATCTGACGCCCTCTTCTGATCTCCTTGGGCATTGTCCAGACAGGTTCACTTACATGCTGGCCTTACACTCATATATATATATGTACTTCTATGGTGCTCATTCTCCCTAACTTGTCTTCCTCATCTCTGTCTTCTGCTGTAGTTGTCTTCATCTGTCCTGTCCTTTCCAATCACATCATCCCTGGAGCATCTCACTGTTGCTGTCACTATTTATTTCTCCTCATTCACACAGCACTTCTCCATTCTTTTCACTCTCACTTCCTGTTCTTTCATTGTTTTTCTCCCTACTTCCATTTTCTAATCTTCTGTTTTTATGATTACTTCTCTTCTTCATTCTTTTTCTTGGTGTGCATTTCCCCTTTCTCTCAATCTACTTCTTATAACTGTGTTTGTAGTTAAGTATTATCTAAATTATAGAGAAATTCATTTTTGCATCTTAAAATCTTAAAATTTTTAAAAATAAGAAGTAATTTGTCTTTCAAAACATTAAATATAGATTTGATTCGGCAAATCCTTTTCAGATTCCATCTATTTTAAATTAGTTATCTTTATTTTATTTTTTGTTCCCACATCAATGTTAATCTTAATGTTCTTGATTTTGTCAATTTGTTTAGGAATTAGAGTAATCAAGCACCTAAGATTAAAATTTTCGTTATTGAGTGTATTCAAACATAAAATTTTAGAGGAAAACTACACTCATTGTTTATTATATTATAGAGATTCATTCTGGAGTATTATTAAGAAATCGCATTTTCATGTTGAGCAATTAATTAAAAGCAATCATGACTGGTGGTATATAACCAATATATTTTACTTAATATTTTTTTGGTCTTTATCATACAGAGTTCCCTGCAGCCCCAGCTGGCCTGGAACTTCCTACGAAGACCAGGTTGGCCTTGAAGTCATGAAGATCTGCCTACCGCTGCCTCCTGAGTGCTGGGATTAAAGATATGTGACACCATCCCTGGCTTATTAATGCTTTTATACAATGTAGAAATATAGTTTATGTAAATATGAAAATTAATTTCACATATGTTAGAAATACCATTTTAATGTTGAAAAGATATGATAGCTCACACATTATATAATGTACAAGTCTATGTACAAGTCTATTTGTCTTACTATTTCTGTTTCTCTGGATAACTCCAAACATACATTTTCAAAATTTAAAAAAATATATAAATCATTGGTGTTAAAGGAGAATATATTCTCTTAATATAGAAAACTAAGAATACTTTATTGTTTTGCATGTTGGAAAGTTTCTTTCATTTTAATATAGTGGAACAGTAACAAAATTTTGTTTAAAACACATTGAGTTATTAAACTTACAGCAAATTATTTATTATGCAAAATTAAATAACACTTTCAGATATCTAGATATCTAAAGGAATATGGAACTCTTTAAAAATTCACTGGGGAAACCACTGAATCTCTTTTTCACTGATCTCTTGTGAACCTGGTCAGCTACAAGCCCACAACTCACTCTCTCTCTCTCTCTCTCTCATATACATACACACACACACACACATATATATATATATATATATATGTGTGTGTGTGTGTGTCATGTATAAAGAAGTATTGATCCTGTGACTTTTTGTAGGAAAACAAAACCACACAATTATATTATCAATAAAACCCAGCACTAACTGAACCACAGTCTCTGCCTCTGAGTTGAATGAAAAGTATTGAAGATGGCTAGGTAAAACAAATAATTTGCTGTATATTTTGCTTTTAAACATGAAACTGAAATACTATGTATGGCTTTCATAACTATAATACAGTAATTTTCAGCTAAATATTTGCCACTTTTGAAGCTAACAACTGTCTATAACTCAAGTTCCAGGGTATCCGCTGGCCTCTTCTGTCCTCCACAGGCATTGCCCTACACAAGTGCACTTACATGCACTCAGAAAATACATGCATATGCATAAAATAATAAATAAAATATTAAAAAAACAATTTTCCATTTACAATGACTAAATTCTGTGGTTACGTCGACTGAATTTTGAGTTACTTAAGTATTTATCAAACAATATTTAGAATTTTGGAGGGACGGTAGATTTTTGTGTAAATTCTGGAAGAAAGGAACTATGTCATCTGCATAGCCTGTTATGGAGTTTACTGACTTCTAACTACATACCTTGGAACTTGCAACTTTAGAAATTGTATGGGTAATTCCTAATAAGTTCTCTGAGAGAGAGAGAGAGAGAGAGAGAGAGAGAGAGAGAGAGAGAGACTTGTGCTCCTTTGGGTTATGGCCCTTGAGACCTGTGCTATAAACAACATATTACACATCCAAGTCTATTCCCAAATATTTTTTCTTTGTCAAAACTCATTTTACTCACCTTTTGTTGATAGGTTGTTTTTTTCTATCTCTTTTAATGAATAAAAGCACAGGCACAATAAAATAAAATAGACATTGTTGCAATAAAGAGTGTGGGGCACAGAGAAACATCACATAGCAATTATTGAATTAAGATTTCACTTATTAGCCAGAGGGCAAAGCAAATAACCATTGCTGCTTGAGATCACCACAGCTACACAAGACCAGAAGCAGGTCAGTTAACAAAGAGGTCTTCAGTTAAAAAAAGTTCCTGAGTTTTGGTTAGGAAAAAACAAGTTTCCCAATATTGTAGAAACCATGGTCTCCCTGAAACTGTAGGTATAGCTGGGAGAGAATATTCTGCTGGCTGGTTATAAGTTTCCCAGTATTGTAAAACTAATATAGTCCCTAAAACCACATGGTCCTTCTGGCTGACTGGCTGCACACAGGGTGAGCAAAAGTCAGCTGGAATGTAGTGGGGTCAGTTTTGTCATTCCAGTAGCCACTGCCTGGGTTTGTGTTGTGATCTTCAGGGTCAGAGACAGGAAAATACAGAAAGCTAACTAGCTGTCAGTGTGATATATTTGACATATTTTATTTAAAATATTATATCTTTTTTTAACTTAAATTTTCTTTTGAGAATTTCATACAGGCATATAATGTGTTTTGATCAAATCCATGCCTACTTCCTCCCTTCCAACAACTCTCATATCTCCCCATCAGTTTTTTTCTGACAAATTCATGTACTCTTCCTTCCTTCCTTCCTTCCTTCCTTCCTTCCTTCCTTTCTTTTTTAATGGGACTTTTTGCTACTTTAACATTCTCCCCTTCTGAAGAGGTAGCCCTAAAATCTTTTAGGGATTAGATAAAAGTTCCCAAATACTTTTGACATTTTTGGCCTTTGGAACAGAGTTTGTTGCTAAGAGGCT
>NW_008348789.1:6360851-6362813 GCF_000622305.1 Nannospalax galili
CGAGGCCCTAGGACATTTTGACTTTTAGCCAAGAAATTGGCTACTTTTCTTTGGAGTCTTTTTACCCTAACTGCCTAGTCAATTCCTACCTTCTATTCTAATCACATCATCCTCTGAAGAAGTTACCCAAATTGCCTATAGGGAATAATGCTAACTACTCTTGCCTTTACTTCCCCTTCACATCCCCTATTCTCCAGTTAAGGACTTTCTTTTCTCCCTACAGATAAGAGTTATGCAATTTGGGAGTCTTTTAGATAGACCCACTGAAGGGGTACCCCAAATGCCTCACCTTGACTCCCTGTTCAGCATAAAAATATAACGATTTCCTTGAAGCATTGGCAATTCCCTAAAAGCCAAATGAAGGCCAGCCTATCTAGATTTCAGGTTCTGTGAGTATTCACCACTAGAATTTGCTTGCATTTTCTTTCAATATCCTGAAAATGTTCCCTTCTAAGATCTCTTTTCCACCAAGAATATTAAATTTTTCTCATGTTTATTTGACCAACACCTTCTAGAAAGGAATCACTTCCTGTGTTGTACTTTAACATTCCTTTGGGATTGCAATGTTTATAACATAAACCCATAGAAGGAAGTAGTGAATTAAAAGTCATTTTCATGATAAACCATTACATACTGTTTTAAAATATACTTAAATAATATTATCACTATAGATTATAAAAACTACCTTAATTTATTAATAAGCAATTTATTCACATCATGCAACCAAGTGTCACTTGCTATGATTAAATACAAGAAATTTATTGGATGTTTCAAATACAAGTAATAAAAATTGCTTAATATTTTAAAAGTATATATAGAATATTTGAACAAAATAAAGAGTATCTAATAGTGCAGAATGCATAGATGTGATTGTACTTGTGTTCAAATAATTTATTTTTAAATAAAATATTTATTTTTAAACTCATCTTTTGTGTGTGTGCGTGGTTTTTTTTTTTTTTTTTTTTTTTTGCCTTTTGAGAGAGGGTCTCCTTATAGCCCCACCTAGAACTCTCTATGTAGACCAGGCTGGCCTCAGATTCACAAGGATTGGTCTGCTTCTGCCTCCCAAGTGCTGGGATTAAAGGCGTGTATCACCACACCCAGCCAAACTCGTCTTTTTTTTATGAAAATAAAATTGTGATGTTGAAAAATGCAATTTTATTTTAAATTGTTGTACTTTATAAGAGGTTACAGTTGCAGAGAGCAGTCTTTGATTCAAAAGATGAATGCATTCTTACATATGGAAGAATTCCATTACTTACAAAATGATACCATTCTTGAGAAACATTATTTAGATAATATGATTCTAGTGACTTTCAAATTTATGCAATAGCTAAGTAATAATCTTAATGATCTCTATTAATGTAAATGAAATATTAATAGGAAGTGAGAAAATCTATTACATACAAACAAAATATAAAAATGAGAATAACTAATTTCTGATGCATGACACACCATGGCACATATGTGGAGTTTGGAAGTTAACTTTGGTTGAGTCCTTGACTTCCATCTTATTTCAAAGCAGGGTTTCTTTGTTGTTTTTAATTCTGTCTATACCAGCCTACTTGGTCTGCGATTTTCTGTGGATTTTCCTGCTTGACCTATCAACTTCAGATAGCAGCACTGGGATTAGAGACACACGTTACTGCATCTGTTTTTTTATTCGCATTTGAGAGATGTGAACTCAGGTACTCACATTTACATGGAAAGTGGTTTACTCACTGAGCCATCTCCTCAGCTGTGAATTTGTACTTTGTGTGTGTGTGTACATGTGTGTGGTGTGATCTCTGCAGGCATGTATGGAAGTCAGAGTTCTGCCTCTGATACCCTCCTCAATCACTCCATATCTTACTTTTTAAGATAGAGATTCGTACTGAACCCAAAGCTTAATACTTGGTAGTGCTTGGAGTTCATTAAAAGAGCAGAAGTGATTTTGAAAAAAAAAAAGTATATATATTTAAA
>NW_008348789.1:6362836-6379583 GCF_000622305.1 Nannospalax galili
TAAAATGTATTAGGTTGGTTTACAGAATAGAGTCTGAATAATCTGACAATGGCTGAACCACACTGGAGAGGCTGATAATCCGGTTGCTACTCAGTCCATGAGACTAGATTTCTCAGTAGTTCCATTGTGAGTCTGAAGTTCCAAAAGATTCCAGGAGAGCTGCTGGTCTTAAGTCTGCATTGGAAATCTAAAAGGTTGCTTCTCATATCAGCAGCTGAATGCCCAGAGCAACAAGATCAATCAACTTGCCAGTGAGAGAGAAGAAAAGCAGGCAATAAATAAAACCTTCCTTCTGACTTGTCCTTTCATATGGCTGCCATCATAAGGTTCTGCCCACATTTATAACGAGTTTTCTGGCCTCAAATAAACTAATCAAGGGACTCCCTAGCCTTGTGGTTAATTCCAGATGCAGTCAAGTTGGTAACCAAGATTAGCCATCATGAACTTCTAGTAGACTGGGTAGGCAGGGAGCTACTGGTTTCTGCCAGACTCTCCCTCAGCAATGCTGGGGTACAGGCATACCTGTCAGTGCACATATTACTTGTATCTGAAATGGCAAATAGTTTATTCACAGAGTTATCTCCCTAGTGAAGAATATGTTATTTTTCAATTTTTTTTTATTTTTTATGTATTATTTTAATTTTATGTGTATGACTGTATTTCCCACATGAATGTGAGTGCACCCATGCAGTGCAATGCAGCAGATATCAGAAGAGGGCGTGGGATTCCCCCATAACTGGAGTTAAGGATGGTTCTTATCTGCTGGGTGATGATCCCAGGTCCTCCTCATGAACAGTCAGTGCTTTTAACTGTTGAGTCATATCTTCTGCCCCCCTGCCCCCAAATATTTTACTTTTATTCATATGTATGTGTGTTGGTATCCATGAAGGCTACAGAGGGCATTAGACTCCCTGCCACCAGCGATACTGTCAGCTGTGAGTCACCTGATGTGCTTGTTAGGAAGAGAAACCATTGCCTAGGCATTGCTCCAGCACCCTGAAGATGATATTGATAAAAATTAAAACTCAATATGAATGTTTTCTAAATAGTGAGATCTTATTTTCTTCTTTCTCCAAAGTCTACTTCCAATTCATGTTTTCAAAATATTACATTCTATGATTTTTACTGGATGAGTAAATTTTTTTAAGTGATTACACTACCCTGAACAAGTTCATTTTACTCCCTTTTTGTTACAGAGCAAATGTTTCCATCTTGGAATTATATGAAGGTTAACAAATGTTGACTTCATATAATACAGTACAATTAGTTATTATTAGAAGGTTAGAAATGGAAAGGCACAGAGCATTCAGGGAGTTTGGGTAATGGATACCAAACTTCAGACAGACAGGAGGAATAGTGCTCTGTCTTTTATCACACTATAGAATAACTACAGTTAAAAAGAAATTACATATTTTGTGAACTAGAAGAAGCCATAGACTTCAAACATAATAAATATTATATATTTAAGGAGATGAATGTACCATGATCTTGTTTTGGCAGTCATTCAGTGAATACATGGACTGAATGAAATTTTACTCCTGTTCAATACATTTAATAATTGTGTCAATTATAAATGCATTTAAAAAGCTGTAAAACATGCTGAAAACCTGAACAAATAAATATTAAACATAACTGAAGCTTTTAATCATCCTCAAGGAGCCAAGATTATATATAATTAAAACATATATATTTGAAAAATTGTGCTGCTAAATAAGTATATCATCAATTATATATTCACTTTATTTTTTCTGAGTCTCTGGATCCACATGCTAGGAAATTGTTGACATAAATAAAAAAAAAATAGCATTTGTTTCCCTAAATGATTTCTGAGTTGCACAGAAAAAAAAACTCACACAATATCCTTTTATATTCAATTATATTTAATAATCCAGTAATTTTTCATGAATATGATGGAATTTTTAAATTCGCAGAAAAAAAAAAAGTTCAGATACTGAAGTAAAATTGAGTTGGATTATATACCCTTTCAAAATCAATATTTCGAATTTTTCTTATTTATACCAGGAGGAACATATGAAGAAGTGCTTAACTCCTCTTCAGTCTCCTATACTAATTCCATTTGGTGTATGTGCTGGATAGCTTTAGTGTCAACTTGACACACCTGAGTTGAGGGAGCCACAATTGTGGAACTACTTCTATTGGACTGGCCTGTGGCCTTGTCTGAGTGGCATCTTCTTGATGAATGATGTGGGAGGGCTCAGCCCACTGTGGGTGGTGCCACCCCTGAGCAGGTGGGCCTGTTTTGCATAAGAAAGCAGGCTGAGCAGGGGCCAGGGGAGCAAGCAATTAAGCAGCATTCCTCCATGGCCCTTGCTCCAGGTCCTGCTCCCAGGTTCCTGTCCTGAGTTCCTACCTTGGGCTCCCTGATGAACTGCGACCTGGGAGATGTAAGCTGAATAAACCCTTTCCTCCCCAAGTTGATATTGGTGACAGTATTTTGTCATAGCAATGAAGAACAAACTAAGACAGTATAAAATAGTGGGGATGTGAATATTCTAGATGATGGTATCAGGATATGTGGATTTGAGGGGGTATGTATATCCATAGGAAATGTGGAACCCTGAGACCCTCTTCATTCATCTGCAACCTCCCAATCCCTCCAGACACCCCAATAATTGCTCTTTTAGCTTCTGTAAAATGCTTGGTTGCTGCTTTAGGCCTGCCTAGACATGCCCTGGCATGCCCTGACCCCCACCTACTACCCCCCACTCCAGGAAACTATAGAGTAAGCAAGCCCAGGCATGAAACTGCCCTTTAAGGTAAAAATGGAGACTCCTGGCCCCACAGATAACAGCACATTCCACAGCCCTGAGAATAGCACCCACCAATAAGGAACCTCCAAGGCTGCTTCCTATACATCCAATCAGTTTAAAATTATGTTGGCACATGCGGGCTCCTTGAACCAACCAAAATGTAACCGGTATCACCCCTCCTCTCTTTGTCTAAAACCTATAAAAGGCTCCACCCTCCCTTACTCCAGGCTCTCAGCACAGATCCATTGTGTTGGTGACGTCTGAGAGTCCAAGCTTAAGCCCGAATAAACCATAAAACTTCCTTTTGCATTTTGGTGTGTTGGGTCCTCGATGGTCTTCTTGGGGTCCTGTTGATGAGGTACAACAGAAACAACCACAAGGATGAGTTGTATTTTTACAAATGAGACATAACACTGTTTATGGACGTTTCCAAAAGTATAAGGGCATGGAAAAGTCATCAGTTTCAACCAGAGAGAAGAATTTATCAGAACTTGACCATGCTGACCATTGCCAGAGATCTTTCAGGGTCTCTTGCACAATCAGACAAATCATATAATATAGTTCTATGTGAATTTATTATGGTTTATGCCTCTTGGTAGGGAGGGGGTAAATGGGGGAACTTACAAAGAGACAAGCACTCTTGTGCCATGGCTCTGAGCCCACTAATTCAATCACTCTGGAAGCCCACCCATAGTCTCTGTTAATTTTTGCCCATACATCTTGGGCCTGTAGTCTCTCCCCATGTCAGCAAATGTTCCCACTCATGACGTGGGTGAAATGCCAGGGCCATCTTTTTCTCCAAGCCCACCACTGTGCATTCCTGGTGGCTTGCAGTTTCCATCCCAAGATGGTGCAAAAATCCATCCCTAGTCAATTCTCTGCAGCAGGCCCTGCCCCTTGGTGGAAACAGGCAGTTTGGGAGTCATTCCATCCCTTTCCTCCACTCTAATAAGCTTTACGTCAATCTTCCGCTAAGACCCTGAACCTTGGAGGGGGTGACAGATGTAGGACGATCACTCTTGTATCATGGCGAGACAGTGACTTCTTGGGCCTCCCCATTATTTGTCTTTAGGCCATGACCATTGATCTATCTCAGTGGTGTTTCTTCTACAATGAAGACAAATGAAAGGAAGTAGACACATTTAAACAAACATGAATGCAAATACAAATGCCTAGAAGATATCCCAGTAGGTATACTATATTCATTAAACAGTATACTTGTGATGGCTTCCCCATTAGAGCATGTAGACTTTCTCGACACAAGGTGTTGGCCTGTTCTACCAACACCTAGATGTGTGTTCCATCCCTAGGAGTGGGCCTCATCCAACTAGAAATTTGTCAGTTGTAGTATGTTTGTCAAGCCATTATTTCACTTGCAGTCATTGCTTGGCATGTCCACAGTTTGCAGCACATGGGGTCCATTGTTGAGTAGAATCATAGGAGATCCTTTCTTTCTCAACCATCTGCATAGCATCTTCTGGTAATATGAATATCATCCATCCAGTGGCATGGATTTTTTTTGGCCTACTCTCAGCTCCATCTTTTCTTCTTCTCCTGCATTCACAATATGCAGCATCTTTAGCAACATGGCCTTACTGATCTTTCTAGTGTCCAGCTGACATTAGTGGCAATAGCCTTGGTGAATTTGAGGACCTCTAAGATCTCTCTCTGACCAACACCTCATAGGGGCACAACCCACACCTGGTATTGTAGATTTTCTTAACAGTTGTATAGTTTCCCCAACCATAAAACTCAAAAGGATCTTACAGTTATCGCTGGCCTTTAAATCTTCAGGTATCTTTTAAATGGGTTTCATATACATAAAACACTTAAAGAAAGATTAACATTGTATATTAAATAGATCATAGACAAGGTCTCACATAGTATGGAAAGCTTTTTTCCATTCATATTAACTGTTTTCTCCATTGATACTTGTTAGATACAATAGTATGGGTATGAGGCATTAATTTGGTTAGCTCTTTACCATTTTAGTTATCCCTTTGGAGTCATTTTGCACTTGGGGAATTTTACATGGAGTTTTTTGTATTCTTTTGTTTTTGATATACTTACAGGTGTTGGCTCTGGTTGACTGACCCTACACTAGGCTAAGGAGGTAGGGGTTTTCTCCTGTTCCTGCTGCACTTGTTGGTTCCCTGAGTCAGGCAGGCCCTAGGTCTGCCTCGTGACTGTAGCCATATCTGTCATCTCCCCATTGACCATACCAGGTTTCTGGGGAAGAACTTGGTGAAAAAAACTGCTTCCATCACTAGTATAGCCTTTATCAAAAGAGAAATGCAACTTATTTAGTTCTTGGGGATTCTTAGCCACCCCTGGGACAGTTTTTATCCTTTGAATGTTTTTGTAAACTGTTCTTCTGGGTTTAAAGCCTTCAAGTCAGGCCTTAGTACTGAATTTGGTTTTCTTCAATTTTTTCTCTGGGAATTTGGGCTTGCCACATTTGACTTCAAGTAACCCAAGTGGATCATTCTTCAGTCTTGTCTTTTCTGTATCTCTTATAGGGTGTTCTTTTATTTTATATACATGGTTTACATGCTGATCAGAATCATTTAGATTTGCCAAAGCCTGTCTCACTTCAAAAAGATCCTGTCCCATTAAAGGGCTTAGTAAAGCCATTAAGGCCCCATACCATTCTCAAAGTCCCAGTTGAATTAACCTTTCCTTCATAGCTCTGATTAACACAGTCTTATCTGGCCCAGTGAACTGGACAACATATATTACTTTTCTCATACCTAGTTCCCTCAGTTATGCCTGCCCTTCCTTTATAGTCCTCCAGCCCCTGCTAACGATGTCATTCTCCCTTTGTGAAACTCATGTATCTTTAATGCCTTAAACCTGCCATCCCAATAAGGAGTGCTCCCTCCTGCACTGGCCTAGATTGAACAGCCTATATCACAAGGATGGATAGGTAGCTATATAACTCAGCTGTAAAGCTTCTGAATGACTTAGACCGATGTCATTTGCTCCCATGTCTCATACTTTTACAAGCCACATGGCTAGGGGTGCTCTGATTGCTTGCTTGTAAGTTTTTCCTAGTTTTAATAGTTTTAGTATGGAGTATTTCTTAGCTACAACACTGTTATGTTTTGTTTTGTTTTGTTTTTTTCTTTTTTTTTCTTTTGAATCAATGCTTGAATCTGAGGGGCAGCCTTAGCTACTTTTATTTTTAGGTCATTTTCTTTTTTACTATCATCTATCTTTTCTGCTGAGTCCTTGGACCTTACACAAGTCAAAGTGTCCCTTTTTTTCTCTCTCTCAAGCTCTACAACTCCATCTGCCAATACCTCCTTAGCCTTTTCAGCTTCCCCTGCCTGGGGCACATTTTTTATTATGCAAAGTGGCCATGCCCCATCTCTGGGTACTCTGTTTGAGACCAGAGCCAGTAAAAGATTTTCTAACCTCTGGATAATCTTTAACAAATCTTACATACCCACAACATATCCCCACATTTACAACATAGCTGTGTCCCATGCTTCTGTGTGACTGGCTTCCTTTTAGTTATAGATTTTATAACCCATTGTACATCCCAAGTGACTATCACTAACCCCATTAAGCATATGGGGTTTAATTGCCTCTCCCCTGAGTTCCTGGCAGCTGATCCTGGTTTTGGGAATTAAAGCCCAGCTGACCCACCACAGAAGCCGTCGCCACACTGTGGTTGTCAAGTGGCTGCTCTGCTCCGGCTATGGCCACTCTCCTGCAATCTTAGTTCCCCAGTTCAGTCATCCGGTCTGGACCCCAGGGCTGGTGAGGAGGCTGTGTCAGCGGAGACGCATTCAGACACAGGAGACCAGGTTCAGTGACGCAGATCTGGTTTATTGCAGGGAGGCACAAGCTTATGTAGGGGTAGTGGTCCAATCACAGCACAGCAAGTAGTTTAAAGGTGAGGTATCCAAGGGTGGCGCACAGTACAGTAAGTAGTTTAAAGGTGAGGTACCCAAGGGTGGTGCACAGTACAGTAGGTTCAGTGACACAGATCTGGTTTATTGCAGGAAGGCACAAGCTTATATAGGGGTAGTGGTCCAATCGCAGCACAGCAAGTAGTTTAAATGTGTGGTATCAAGGGGTGGTGCACAGTACAGCAAGTAGTTTAAAGGTGAGGTATCCAAGGGTGGTGATTAGGGAGTGGTGAGCTCTAGGCATCAGTCTCATGATCTGCCAATGGGAGCAAAATGTCACAAGGCATTCCTAGTGGCTCTAGCAGTTGGGCCATTGCCTCAGGCCTGCTGTATGGCTGTCAATAAGACTTTCACCCTAGGTTCAAGTCTGTCTCCCACACCACGCTTACTTTCCCAAACCTAGATCCCCACAGCTGTGGTTCGTTTATCCTGCTGACTATGCCAGTTTTGTCACCACAGTTGTATTGGGGTCTCTTGCATGACCAGAAAAACAATATAATATAGTTTTATGTGAATTTATTATGGTTTATGCCCTGGGTAGAGAGGGGGTAAATGGAGGAACTTACAAAGAGACAAGTACTCTTTCACTACAGCTCAGAGCCTCCTACTCCAGATCGCTCCAGTGGCCCACCCATAGTCTCCGTTAACTTCACCCACACATCTTGGGCCTGCAGTCTTGCACCAGGTGGGTAAATGGCCCCTCTCACAATATGGGTGAGACACTGGAGCCATTTTTTCTCCACACCCGCCATGGCATGTTCCTGGCAGCTTGCAGCTTCTGTCACAAGATGGAGCAGAAAACACTTCCCCTGTCAATTCTTAGCATCAGGCCCTGCCCCTTGGACAAAACAGGCAGTTTGAGAGACACTGACAAAACCAAAACTACAAAATAAACCCCTCCTCTTTTAAGGTATTTTGTTTATTATGGTTTCTAATTGCAATCTGGTTGAATGCTTTAAATCATTATGGGGTTTTAATTACTACTATAGCACAAATTCCAATTTAAAGTATGTTTTTTGGTTGGTGTCCAAAAGGGGTTTTTGTAAATGTGGTTTTATGTAATCAGGACACTGTACAAAAAGGTAATTTGTACTGCTCAAAACCTTGGCTAAAGTGGCCTTTTTTTTTTTTTTTTTGACAATAGGTAGTGATTAATGTAGAGATACATCACTGTTCAAAGTGCTGAAAATAAGGAACAACAAGTGCTCAGTTGAAGATGGGACTTCACATCAGCCCTCCTCCACCCAAGGCTCAGAGAACATCAAAAATGGGGAAGAAATTCTACATAAGGGATGGGCCTCGTGTGGTGGCCCACACTTTCAATCCCAGCATTCTTAAGGCAGAGGCAGACAAATCTCTGTAAGAAGGAGGACAGCCCACTTTATACAGTGAGGTCCAGGCCTGCTGGGACCACAAGCAGACTCTCAAAAAATGAAAACAAAAATGAATTTAAGAGCCAGAGGATTGGTAAGAGTGCTGTGAAATACTGTGGTTGCCTGAACAAGATCAAGCCACTTAAAAATTCCAGCATGGGCTCTGTGGCTATCTTCCAGCTCCATGTTGGAATTTAATCTGTTTTAATCAGGTCTTGTGCCTGCTCACACAACTACTTGAAGTTCAAATATGGAGTCTACATATGCATTTGAAAAACACTATTTCATCATCATCTACCAACTTTGATTCTTTAAATCTTTCTTCCCCTCTTCTTGAAGCTTCCTGAACCTTTGGGGGAAGGGTGTGATATAGAGGCTCTCTGTCAGGCTGAGCACTATGCTATCATCTTTTATTCTCTTTATGTTTACCAGTTGTGGGACTCTGTCTTAATTGCCATCTGCTGAATACAGAATGCTTTCTCTTGAGAGTTGAGATACAGTAATGCACTCATATACTAGAACACTTTGAGAACATAAATTGGTGATGATAGACTTGCCTCACCCCCCAAAACAGAGGGTCTTGCTACTAGAGAGCTTGGTCAGTGGTTAAGATCACTATCTGTTCTTGCAAAGAAGACCCCAATTCAGGGGGTCTGTAGCCAATACTGTAGCCAACAATTATTTGCAACTGCAGTTCCAGGGGATTTGACACTCTTTTCTACCCTTTGTGAACATTGCATGCATGCATGCATGTGGCACACTTACATACATGCAGGCAAAACACTCATACACAAAAAAATCTAATTTATTTTTAAAGAGGACTCAAAATAGCATGGAGGATAGCAAGGTGGGGGTAGATCTGAGAGGAGATGGAAGAGCAGGATTGATTAGAGTCAAAACAACTGTTATCATTATCTGAAGGAATCAATATATATCTTCATGATCCAGCATGTATTAGGAGGAAATCCTGAGTCTCCATTCCTATATGAAGAGCTATTGGGATTTGCTGGCTTCTGGTGGAGGGGGAGTTACTTTTCTTTAGGAGTATGTCGATTGGTGGGCTCTCCATATGCCAAGACAGATAACCACATGATCATGTGCATATGGGAAGCATAAATTGATCTTAATTGGTAAAAAAAAATTAATACATAAACAGAAGAACTACAAAAGTAGGAAATAAATTTGGGAAGCAGATGTAATTGGGTGTTCTAATGGAATTCGTTGGGGATAAAGTTAGATATGATCAAAATACATTGTAAACATATTTGAAATTTTCGAAGACTAGATAAAAAGTAAAAAGGGAAATATTGATTTCACTGCCTTTATTTACAGAACAGGAACATGGCAAATTTGACTGAAAAATTTAAAAGGGAAATTTCGGCTTGATTAAACAGCGATCTCATGTGGACTGATTTTAATTGATAGCATTCATTGTTAAGAGCACTAATATCACCCACACGTCCTGATTCAACTTGGAATTTATATGCATGACACAGGAGTCATATTTTTTGTTCAGAATCTCTAGAAGTTTAGGTATAAACCAGTGTGGAAACATTCTATTCAATACAGACAGTGCTAGAATTCCCAACAGTCCTAACTGTAAGTTGAAATCACTGCTCTGCTCATTTCCTGACCGGCAGTCATTCTCCACCCCCTCCATACTCTGAGTCTCTATGTTGTTTACTGCCATTTACAGAGAGAAATAGTGTTCTTAACAATGTCTCTCCAAGTTTCTTCCAGTGTCAGGTGAACAGTGCTACTGTGCCCTCTGACATCTGGCAATCTTCAGGACCTGTCCAATTTCAATGAAAGCTGTTTATATTATCTTACAATTCACCAATAGTAAAGGTTGTGCTAAATGTAGTAAGTGCTTCTTTTATTCTTTGTACAGTTTCCAATCACTGACTATTCAGTTTTAAAGTCTAGTTCTTTACATTATTCATTTCTGTGTCAATCTGCACTTTTTGCTTCAATTCATAGTTTTGTATTAACAGGGTGGCATGTACCTGAAATACGGCCTCTGTGGTGGAAATGAGTTTTGGCTGAGTTTTGCATAATCAGGATCTTTGCCAAAGACTTCACTGAAAGGCAGAAGAGATATTGGCAGGTTTGACAGTGCAACCTCCAACATTTTCTCTTCTTGACTAAAATTTAAGCTAATCTCTGGCATTGCTCTCTGGCATGGAAAATAAACAGAAACAAGTCATGTAGCTCTCACAAAACCATCTCCCGTCACGGCATCCCAGAGCTGATCAAGTTGACTGTGACTTCCATATCACTAGCAGTCTGTCCTTGTGTAGCCTGCATGTGGAGTTCTTCCTCTTGATCCAAAAACATATTTTATCTAAATATGACTCAAGCTATGTTGGGCCTGAACAGCCTCTGAATTTATATGCATCACAAACTACTGGCCATAATAACTTTGCTATCCTCAATCTCACCATAACTTAATATCTCACATAAAATAAAGTTTGACCAAATAAAATATTTATCTAAATTTTTACTTATCTTTGATTTATCTACACATTAATAATAGCTGATGTATCAGATGAAGAATGAGAGATGAACATACAGAAACTGAAAGAGAGTCAGAAGACAAGGGACTGAGAGTTAACAATAATGTGTCTAACTTTTGGAAATGTAGGTAAATATTCTGCCTAAAGAAGATTATAGTCCATGTGAAAAAAACTTAAGATACTACTACAGAAGTATGCCTAACTTGCTAAGAATAAAATAAAATGGAATTATGGCATAATAGTAAAAAAAATTGTAGTTTATAAAAACAGTGGTTTTAAAACAGATTTAAACAATTAAATTTGACATATGGATGGAAGAATGATTAGAAAGTTTAAGGGTGGAAGTGAATAAGTCTAAGCCAAGGAGTTTTAGAGATAACTGACAGCTAGATAGGTCATTAACTTATAAATTTGCATTCTCAAGAAGATGATATAGAAATTTGTTTGGAAGATTTTGCAGTAAGTGTTTCACATAAAATTAGTTCACAGTGCTCTTAACAAAGAACATTATTAAAATATAGATATCACAGTCATGTTCAAAAGGGCATGTTGATAAGAAATTCTTCCACTGACTTTTCAGCTCTAAGTTCCTCAGGTTAAATTAATTTCATGTTTATTGTATCATTTCAAATTCATTAGGGGTAATATAGGGAAAATATTTAATACAGAAAACATGGTTATGAATCACTGAGAACTATGTAATTTCTATACCCAAAGTTAGTCATTTTTTAAAAGAAACCAAAAAAAAATATTAAGCAGGGAGTCCTGAGGACCTGATGTAAACAAAACAGAGCAATCACAATGCCGGTAAAGACAACAAGCACAAATTCTATTGACCGCATCATTTGTGTCTTTTCTTTAATCATGTCGTTTATGAATTATACTCAATTTCTACTTCAAGAAGAATATGTAACTATTAAATTGTGAGGATAAATTGCAAAGTTTGAAAATTGCCACAGTTCTAACTCTAGAATAGAAAAGCAGAAAATGCATTTAGCAAAGAGAAAATTAAACAAAGAAGTTTCTCTTTCAAAACATAGGCAAAATTCAAATGCACAAGTGGAAAGATATAGTCCTGAGTTATCAAAAATGAGATGAATAGAGAAGGAGAAGCTCTATCAAACAGTCTTAGAAGTAATATTCCTTTTTTTTGTAAGAAATTTTACACAATTGGCAATTAGCAACTCTTGTTCATTGTGCAACTGCAACTCTATTTTAGAACGGTTTGGAAGAAAGCCCAGAGCTGAAATTGCATAGATAAGGGCCTTTTAAAGAAGAGTAAGATATTTTGATAACCCTGAAAAAGCATGTACTATGCTTCAGATGCCTGGGTTAAACAGCTTTTTATTTAAAGTGCTTATGAAAACAAAAATAAATGTTCTACACAGTAACAGCCAGAGGGCAGATGAGGGACAGTGTCTTGCGGAAAATAATTATGATGTCATCACACAGTCATGAAATATATTCTTTTTTTACATATAGTAAATTTTTAGAAATATAATTACAACACATTTTAACATGTATTATATCTATCTCAATTGCAAACAAATACAGTATCTAGTGCATAGACTTAGGCTAAGCAATGCCTGTTCATGTTTGATTTAGGCTTATAGTAATTTTTCACACTGAAATATATCAGAATTAGAAAAGAAATTAATATCAAATATAAGTTTCTGATTAAGGGCTTCAAAAAATTTCACTTTCCCATGCTTTATTAACCACATGTATTGCCACCTCATCTCATTCATACCTCTTAAAAAACACTGTACCACTGTAGAACATTCACAGTACAGTAAGCAGGGTTCATATTTAGAGTTTGATATATTTTAAGTTATTTTCTTCACAGAAAGTTTCATTTCCATATGGAGATCTACTCTTCTCTATGCCATTTTAAAACGATGTTGTTTTTTTTCTTTTATGAATGAGCTAATATATTTGTTTGAGAATCAGCTGGTAAATGATGAATGGCTAATTTCTGTTATGAATTTTGTTCTATGAGTCTAACCTTATGTTAATGCCACATTCTTTTTCCTGTAGTGCCTCTTTACTAAACCTTGAACTCAAACATCAAGATGTTTGGTTCTTTTTGCTAAAGAAATCTTTCAATATTTGGATAATCTTGAGCTTTAAATAATCCTTTTTTTTCTATTTTTGTAAGAAAATTATTATTTCTGTTTTCTTTCTTTGCTTTTTAAAAAAATACAGGATTGCATTCAATACACACATCATTTCACTGTTGCTATGGTAGGGCTCATAGACATTTATGGCAACCACATTGCAGGGGAGAATAGAGTAGGATAGGAGCCTAGCAGAAGTGTTATGATTATTACTGTCAACATAATAGGATCTAGAATTGCCTAGGAGAAAAAATCTGAGAGTATCTAGACTAGGATAAATAAGTTGAAAAGGTCCACCTTAACTGTGGGTGGCATCTTGTTGGAATCCCATATCGAATAAAAAGAGGAAAGCTAGCTAGGCACTAGCACTCATCTCCTTCTGATTCCTGATTGTAATTTCAATTTGATTAACCACTTGAAGTGCTTTGCCATAACTTCCCTGGAATGGACTGTATCTCGTAAACACACAGAGACTAATATAGATTTTTTCCAAGGGACAATGGCTCCTGGCCTCATTTTCAGATATTGATAGAACTCAGCAGCATTTTTCAAGTGGTACTGGTTTTGAAAGGATGACAGGTACAAGATTAATGTGGTCATAGAATGTTATACCAAGTTTGCAGAAAAATACTGAGACAGTAATCCTTCATGGTTATTCTATAAAGTTGTAAAGGTAAATCAAAAGATGAGAGAAACCAGAGGCACTGAGACAGGGCAGATTGGCATAGTAGGAGTCCCTTCAACGTAATCCTTCACGGTTATTCTATAAAGTTGTAAAGGTAAATCAAAAGATGAGAGAAACCAGAGGATGTTGGAGATGCCAGGACTTGGGATGTTCCCTGAGAAGAAGAGCAAACACAAAGTGAATTTGGCCCGAGAGAGGCTATGTGTGCTACAGGTTCAGGCTAGGTGGTTAGTGCTACCTAATACCTTTGGAGTCTAGCTGATTACCACATGAGCCCAGATGTTAGACATGGAGCTTCAGAATTGATGATTTTTTTTTTCCTGCTCAGTGTGAGTTTTTGGGGAAAGTCATAGAAGATTGTGGTCTAAGTTTGATATTTTTTCCTATCAATTTTATAAAGGGTGAACTCCTTATGATTAATATTGTCAGTTTGACAGGATCTAGTATCATCTATGTGTTTAGCCTCTGGTTCTAATTGTGAGGAAGCTTCTACATTAAGTTAACTGAGGCGGGCAGACCAATCTTAATTGTGGGATACATCATTACATGTGTTGAGGTCATACTTTAACTGGGGAGGGAGGATGAAGGTTAGACAAGGCGAATGGAGAGATAAATAATAGTTAGGTGATGTGAAAAGTCAGATGGAAATGTATTAGCTCAAAAACCTAGTGAAAAATACATACACAATATCTGAACACAAGTGCATGTGTATACCTGAAGGCTACATAATAAGAAATACAGTGCCAAACAGGAGAAATCTCCCATCAAGTTTTTGGTCAGGATAGTCCAAGGGACTCCACATGAAAAAAACACAGGCTATTGCCATGGGCTTGATTACCTGCCAGAACTTATACTTAAGCTCCTATTCCTAAAGACAGGACATACCAGGACTTGGAACAATGCAGTTGAGGCTGACGTCTGGAAGCCTCCTCTCTGAAGACTAATTCTCAAAGTTCTAGAGGATACTATGTGTATCCCAAGTAGCTTGGTTCCTCTGAGGGGCGGGATCTGCTGTGGAGATTTCACTGTCAAGAGTTAGCCTTGGAGGGAGGGACTTCTGGGAGCCACCTTAGAGCAGAAGCAGGCACCCAAAAATGATAGCCTCGGTGTCTCACCTGCATGGACTCAACAGGAGGCATTTACCAACCTGGGGCGACACTGCGGGCCCATGATGCATGGGTGAAAGTTAACTGAGACTGTGGGCAAGCGAAGCCATCTGAAATGGCAGGTGAGCCACACAGAATTGGGGTGACAGGTGTCAGGTGTTATTTCTTTGTAAGTTACTCACTTTCCCAACCCAAGATATAAATGAAAAGTTCAGATAAAAATATTTTATGTGGTTTGTCCGATAGTACCCTGAGCAAGAAACACTGAAGGAAGTGAGGGTGGGTCAAACAGAAAGCGGGAAGGCAAAAATACAATGGGACCCTTTGCAAGCTGCTAAGGGAGAAAATTCAATCAATGGTTCAACCCAGCTGTAAAGCCCAATAACGGCAACAACTGGCACAGGAAACTATCTCTATTGGTGCTGGGGGGTAATCAACAAGTATCTATTTGAACTTTAAGCCTTCTCAATGGGAGGGAACTTATGGGTGAAACTATAAACTCAGGCAAACACACATGGCTGGAGATGACACAGATCCCAGAGAAATCCCTTTCATATCTCTAGACAAATAAAATTTCTTACTGTATGCTAAATATGAATATCTCTATTTACAGACAATTCTAGCATACACCATTCACCAAACTGCTCACACACAGAGAATATGTGTCTAAGAGATGCCATACCTAAGTGTCACATCTACAGAGAAGCCTTTACACCTAAGGCTCATGGAACATAGCAGAAGTGGGGACAGAGAGAATCCTGTCATCCTGAGCTCTTATCAGAGAAGCTCCCTCATGCCTACAGAGTGTGATGCACACAAAAGACCACAACTGGCTGAGTTTTATAGAATAAAAGAATGAAGAGTACGTGTCCCTGGATAGGACTCCTATATTAAACCTCACCCATCCATGGCTCAGGAACTAGTGCAGAACAAGGGGCAGAAACATTGTCATAGCAAAGGTTGGTGCATGAACATAAGGAAACAGAGGCTTTCAGGCCAATGGAAACATGTCATATGAACTTGCAGCAATACTGACAACATATGAAAGACCCAGGCCAACTCAATCAGACAAACATCCAAGCATAGAATGGGGAAAATGGGCAGCAGGTCCCAACTCTAGCCAAAGAACTATTAAGAAATTAATACTCTGGGATGACTGAGAGATCTTCTTTAAGGGAGTGACTCTAGGTATACTGAGTAGACTCTAGTGAATGAACTTGGACTAAGGGACAACTGGATAGAAATGATTGACTGGAAAGGACTTAACATATATGAGAGAATACATGAAATCTGGTGGGAGGGCTGTGGGTGGTGGGGACTGGGGAAGGAGTATAAATTTGATTAAGATGTATTATATGAAATGCACAAAAACTCAATAAAATACTAACAATGAAAAAATGTGATATGGATCTGAATACAGAGTTATTGAAAATAAAGAAACAAAAATGACTAAGAAATATATGCATAAGGAAGGGTTTTCCCTCAGCAATTTGGGAAATACATATTAAAACTACTTTAAGATTATATTTTACCCAGGCCAAAATGTCCAAGATCAAGCAAAGAGCCGACAACCAGGGCTGGCGTAGATGCTGGGAAAGCAGTTCCCTCATTCACTGCTAATAGGATTGTGAACTGGTAAAAACAATATGGATATCAGTGTGGAAAAATCAGCCATATGACCCAGCTATGCCACTCCTTGGTATTATCCAAAGGATTTGATATTCTTCTTCAGAGATACTTCCTTTGCCATGTTCATTGTCAATCTTTTCACAATATCTCATAAATGGAAACAAGCCAAGAGTCCTTCAATGGATGAATGGTTGATAAAAATATGCTATGTATTTGCTTTTGGGTTCCTTTAAAATGGAAAGAAAACTGAAGTACTTAAATTTTCAGGTACTGGGTGGAAATGGGAAATATTAAGCTGAGTGATGCAACCCAGAACCAAGAATATAAATGTCACCACATTTTCTCTCTTATTTGTCTATCCTACCTTTAAATTTTTAGATCTACATATATAACCTGAAATAAACACAGAACCTGGGAAGTGAAAAAAAAAATAAAAATAAACAGCCCATGTGGGCAGATGGAAGAAGGAGCTCCGGAGAGGAGGATAGTAGGGAGAAGTCTCTATAAAGAGGGAAGTGGCAATATTCAGCGTGTACTTTGAGTAGGAGATAGGGGAGGATGTTAATTCAAAGGAAGATGGTAAAAGGTGAGACAAATATCCACGTCAGAAAAATCCATAGAGAAATCATATAT
>NW_008348789.1:6379610-6383720 GCF_000622305.1 Nannospalax galili
TGTGTGTGTGTGTAACTATAGGTTTTCTAAAAACAAAAAAGCATTGTCATGCCAGAAAACTCCCTTTAAGTTTTTGGGCAGGTTAATCCAAGAGACTCTTCAATGTAGGTTAATGATGTTGCCCTTGGTTGTCTCCTAGAACTTGAAGGTAAGACTTTATTGCTGAAGAAACCACACACTGAAGCCATAGAAACTGGAGGGATTGAAACTGGAATTTGGAAGTCTCCACCATGAGGACTAGCCCTCAGTATTGTAAGTATCTATGCAAGCTGCCAGGGGAGAAAAGCAAAACTCCTTTAATTCAACCTTAGATATTTGGTATGTGTCTTTTTATATATATTATAATGATTCCTATATTCTAGTATTCCTTAACTAATTGCCATGTGTACATTTATGCAATCACTTCCTTTTGAAGAACTTGCTATTTACTGATGAAGAAACATTGCTGAACATTATGTTTAATAGTTTACACAATAGAATAATATACATCAATGAAACCTCTTCAGAAGGGGGAATGTTAGAGTAGCCAAAATCCCCATAAAATATAAGTAAAACAAAGAAAAAGAAAGAGTACATGAAGTTATCAGAAAAAAGTTGTAGGGAGATATGGGAGGAGTTGGAGGAGAGGGAGTGGGCATGGATTTGATCAAAACACCTAAATGCGTGTATGAAATCCTAAATAAATTATGTATTTAAAAAAGAAAAAAAAATTATTCTTTTTGGTTCTGATGAAGCAAATTCTTAAATTTTTAGAGCCTCATTTTTAGGAAACTGAGGTTGACTTTTGGCAGTATTAATAAAAGATTCATTATATACAAGTTGCCAATATCAGGTCTTTCTTCTTAGGGAAGCTAAGAAAGAACACTTGATTAAACTGTCTGAAATGCAACATGAAAATAATGACAACCAACATCTCCAAAAATTGACTATAAATATTCTGAAATAAAAATGTAGTATATGATAAATTGAACTTTTTGAGTCACCAATGATGATGTTAAAATACATCATGTATGTAGTTAATACATTTCCTAAAAGTTTAAATATATTCAATTTATTTAACTTTATATAAAAAGGTAAATTTTAATCACAAATCTAAGAAAAATGAAGACTAACCTAAAAAATGGAGACTTGTCATGAAGAACCTTTTTATGGTGTGAAACAAAATAATAATTGTCACAGGGAAAAAATGAGCAGAGAATAATTTCTCTTAAAAAGTAAACTATGAGCAGGAGAGATTTCTTAGCAATTAAAAGTGCTTGCTGTGTGCACCTGAAAACTTCATCTTGGTTCCTCAATTCATTGGAGGATGGAGAGAAGCAACTCCCCAAGGTGTTCTCTGACCTCTGCACATGTTCCCTGGTACACATAATGTTCACAATCACCCATATAAATATTCATAATATGCACATGTAAAGTAAGGATAATAAAAATAAACTATATAACAATTAGCAATAGTAATTTATTATATATTCAAAATAAAATGGACTGTAAATAATACATATATCAATCTTCTTTCTGTGTGTCCATGTGTGTGCACGTGTGTATAACATGTACACAAATATGCAAACAGACAACAGAGGGCATTAGGTTTTCTGCTCTAGCTCTCTCCCCTTTATTCCCTTAACACAGTCTCTCACTACATGTAGTGGGCCTCTTGTCTCTGACCCAACTGTGGTTGGCTTGTCTGTCAATGCCTGGCTTGGACTTTTTATGTGGGGGGGCCTTAGGATATGAACTTATGTCCTCATGACTGCAAAGTGCTCTTTCTCACTGAACCATCTCCCCAATCCCAGATGCATAAATCTCAAAATATATTGGGATATTATACAAACATATAAAGTCTAAGGAAATTCATAGCACTAAAAAGGACTTTAAATATGAGCAAAGATATGAAATGTGAAAAAACTTGGACTGTAAAATGTATACATTTATTTGAGGTGATGTTTTGTTATTGTAAGGAAGAAGAAAAACAGCATTGTTAAAAATCAACAATGACTGTTGTTGGGCAAGAGTAATCTTTAAAAGATTTAATGTGGTTTATAACTACTAATACCTGTCCGAAGGATAATGTGACAACAACTAAGGTGAATAAGACCACACATACATCTGAATTACACAAAAATATAACAAAATTTTAATACTTAGTGATATGATGAATAAGTAATGCTATACTCACATAAACATGAACATTTCCTGATTGAGCAATTGAAAGGTATAACTGGCTGAAAAATTCTCTAAATAACCAGAGCATTTTAATAATTTTATCTATTTATACTGGATTATGTAACTAAGGACTATTTGCTGTAAAATTATATTTCTGTGTATGTGTACGTGTGTGTGTAGCAGAAAACATTGTGGAAGCATACACTGGACATCACTGTGTATTATTTAATATATATTTTATGAAAGTTTTCTGAAGAAATTCACTTTGCCTTATTAATTTTATGTTTGTCCTAATTTTGTAAAATTATTTGGCTCTCATGTTGTCTAGCCTACATTAAGAATATGGGCATGGTTGGTGTAATATATAATGCCTAGTAAAAGATGAACATTATCTAGCCATTTGAACATTGTAAGTGATTGTCCTAGTTTGTTTCTTCATTGTTGTGACAAAACACTCTGACTGCTACCAACTTGGGGAGGAAAGGGTTTATTTGTCTTACATCTCCCAGGTCTCAGTTCATCAGGGAGTCCAAGGTAGGAACTCAGTGCAGGAACCTGGAGGCAGGAGCTGGAGCACAGGCCTTGGGGGAACGCTGCTTACTGGCTTGCTCTCTTGGCCCCTGCTCAGCCTGCCTTTGTATGCAACATAGGCCCACCTGCCCAGGGATGGCACCACCCACAGCGGGCTGGGCCCTCCCACATCACTCATCAAGAAGATGCCCTTCAGACATGGCCACAGGCCAGTCCAATAGAGGCAATTTCCCGATTGAGGCTCCCTCAACCCAGGTGTGTCAAGTTAACACTAAAGCTACCCAGCACAGTGATTATGTAAAATATTTGATTTAAGATATATGCATTGCCAGTTACATAAATCAATAAAGCCTAGGTTTCCACTACCTACTAATGTCAATATTTAAGACAATCACCTTTTCTGATAGCATTCATATATAGAACATGAAACTCTATTATGGTAGAAACTATAATATCAAAGATATTTACATTGATGAACACATTTTTTTATATAACATCACCAAATTTTCCTTATGGAACCATTGTTCATATTTTTATGTAAATTTCAGGGTGAGATCTATGCTAGCAATGTTTAAGTAATATTTTCATGAATTTTTTTTCTTTTCAAAAAATGGTATTATGGTTTTTATATATGGTAAAGTAACTTCTCTGATGATGCTTGAAAAACATGTTTATATTCCTATGAAAATTATTCTAGACAGCTTTTCACACTTAATGTTAGCTATTGTAACCATACAGGTTCTTCAATAATTACTTATGAATAGGAAATAATGATGCTGGGCATGGTAGTGCACAGCAAACATCTCAGCACTTGGAAGGCAGATGCAGGCAAATCTCTCTGAATTCCAGGCCAGCTAGTATGGCAGAGTGAGACTCTATCTCAGCAAAAACCAAAAACATGAAAATCAACAATAAAATAAGAAAACTATGAAAATATAGCTAGTTGGGCACTCCTGATATAAAGAATATGAATTTATTTAGTAATAGAATATTAAAATCACTGGCAAAAGAAGATAACATAAATGTATTTATTAGCCTGTGATTATTATTTCCATTACAGAATATTTTACTCAATTCTCCACATCAACTAGGAAAAGAAAATATTTATCAACCTTCTATAAATTGATGGCTTCAGGGTTTCTGTAAGTTAATTCTTTTCTCAATAGTGTTTGCTCTTTTTGTAAGCCCTTAAATCCCCTAAATATTAGAAAAGAAAGAATAAGTGAGGAAATTATATATATTTATCTTGGTTACAAATGATAATATATTCTGCAAATCAAATAAAATTTTAGATAATAATTTTACCAGAAATCTTTCTGGTACAGTGTAATGGACTGGATCTCTCTTTTAAATATTCAGCCACTTTTAAAATTTGTTGAAAAAAAATCTCTGCTGATTAAAGGAGATATCATACAA
>NW_008348789.1:6383978-6385085 GCF_000622305.1 Nannospalax galili
TGCAACAGTACATCTCTTTCACAGGTCAGTGCAAATTTCTAGGTTCACAGTTGCATTAATATGGTTACATATTATTGAGCTCAGTATAAGCCCTGTAAGGCATAAAATTGGATGAGTTTTTAACTTGTAAAAAAGGATCTCAACTTCATTTTAGAATATATTGTTCCTTGCAGACAGACTCATTGTTTTTGTTACTAACACTGAAGTATTGGCACTTGCATCTCTAATCTGTCTGTATCTGATTATTACTAGTCATAATTAGTTGCACTTGGCTCCTTGGCACCTGCGTATGTCTATAAAGTCATCGGGCTGATTTCTATGGTATTGTTTATGACCTCTACTGATTAGCATGATGTAAATTTCCATGCTTCCTCTTCAAATATAATACATTTTTTAAAAATTTGTTGAATTATTTTTGTGTGTGTGTATATCACACAGTACATGCCAAACCATCTCATTCAACTGTACACCCACTTCCCAGATAGCACCCTCCCATAGGCTCCCTCCCCACACTAGAGCCCTTATACTCTGATATCCCTGCTACTGTCTGCTGTATTGTCGGGACCTCCAGCCATTCCCCACTACTTTCCCTTTGATGAATGCAGTCACTCTATCTAGAGGTCTTTGTTTTAGGAGGGTCAGCTGTTCCTCATCTAGTAGTAATCAGTTGTCAATATTCATTTAGATAAGATTGGGATCTGCTGTTCATTTTCCAAGTTCTATGCTGGGTCACTATCTGGGAATCCCTTTGGCCAACCTGGCCAACAACTCAAAAGAAGGAATTGCCTATCTCGCATTGCTGCTTGTTATGTAGCATTTAGCTATGTGTATGGACTCTTAAGGAATTGAATTTCCCCCTTTAATCTTTAGTTATACATTCCTTTTGGGTGTTTAGGGCTGTGCTGGATAGCTTTAGTGTTAACTTAACACTCCTGGGTTGAGGGAGCCTCAATCGGGGAATTACCTCTATTGGACTGGCCTGTGGCCATGTCTGAAGGGCATCTTCTTGATGAGTGATGTGGGAGGGCCCAGCCCACTGTAGGTGGTGCCACCCCTGGGCAGGTGGGCCTGTGTTGCATAAGAAAGCAGGCTGAGCAGGAGCCAAGG
>NW_008348789.1:6385297-6386588 GCF_000622305.1 Nannospalax galili
ACCATGGTTGGCTTTGCTTGGAAGCATGGATGAAATGATACTTCTGTGTTGACACTCCTCTTTGTAGACTGGACACTGGCTCATGCCTGTCTGATGGGGTCTCCTCAGACTCCTTTATCAAGAGGACAGGTGACCCACCATCATTACAGGATATTTTGAGAGATGCTCATTGTCCCCTAGAACTAGACAACCTAGGAGGGTAAGGAGCAAAAAGTGTCCTTTATGTTTTGTTTGATTGGTAGAACATATCAGCATCTATAATCAAGATAAATGTACATCACTTCCTCAAGTATTCTTCCTTTCTAATATTTAAAGAATTGGAGGATTTATAAAAATGGGCATAAATAGTAATCTTTTTCTATGTAAAAAAGATTTAAATTTTTTTTAAATTAGAAGAAGCATTTCATTACAACAGCATTAACCTATTCAATAACATTTTTCCGAGCTAGGGTACATCTCTTTCAAAATTGGCTGTACACTTTTAGGTTTACAGATGAATTATTACGCTCATAACTATCTTTTACTCATTATAAACTCTGTAAGACATAAAATTAAATGAGGTTCCAACGTTTAAAAAGATCTCCATTTCATTGTCAAAACACACAGTTTCATACAGAAAAATTCATTCCAAGGCAATTGACATTGAGACGTTTTCACATGCATTTCCAATCTCTATACACATGACTATCACTGGTCACAGTCGCCCACCTCCCGAGCTCCTCGGCATCTGAGCATGAATACAAACTTGTCAGATAGACAGCCTTCCTCTCCCACTAGAGGTTCCATACTCTGCCATCCCTGTCACTGTCCACTGTGTTGTCAGCACCCTCATCCATTCCCCCCTGTCTGCCCTTCTAGTAAATCTAGTCAGCCAGAGGTCCCTGTTCCAGGAGTGTCAGCTGTTCCTCATCTACGGCAATCCATTGTCAGTATTCCTTTGGATAGAATTGGGGTCTGCTGTTCATTTTTCCAGTAGTATGTTGGGTTACTATCTGGAAGAGCCTTTATCCATCCTGGCCAACAACTCGAAAGAAGGTATCGCCTGTCTGGCTTTGCTGTTTGTCAAGTAACTTTTAGTTATATATATGTATGCTCTTATGAAATTATATCAGCCCCTTTAATCTTTGGTTATACTTCCCTTTTGGGTGTTTAAGGACATACAATTGGACCAGATAAACTGATTTGTTTTTACTCTTGAGGTCGTTAGAGGATTTGTTCCTCAGGGGTCCCATGGGGTTGGGAGGAGCCCCTGGCTCCTTTCTTTTACCAGCTCCATCCATGTGAGGATAAG
>NW_008348789.1:6387292-6388468 GCF_000622305.1 Nannospalax galili
TTTGATGTACAGAAGCTTTTTAGTTTAATGAGGTCCCACTTGTTAATTCTTGCCCTTGTTTCCTGGGCTATTGGTGTCCGGTTTAGAAAGTCCTTTCCTACACCTATATCTTGTAGGGTTTTCCCAAAGTTTTCTTCTAAGAGTTTCAGAGTTTCAGGCTTTACATGGAAGTCTTTGAGTGATTTGGAATTGACTTTTGTGCAGGGTGAAAGGTAGGGGTTTAGTTTCATTCTTCTACAAGTGGAGATCCAGTTTTGCCAGCACCATTTGCTGAACATGCTGTATAGCCTCCAGTTAATGTTCTTGGCTCCTTTGTCAAATATCAGGTGGCTAAAATTGTAATTACTCATATTTGGGTCTTCAATTTTGTTCCATTGGTCTATGGGTCTATTTTTATGCCAGTACCATATTGTTTTTATGACTATAGCTCTGTAGTAGCGCTTAAAATCTGGTAGAGTAATCCCCTAGCATTGCTCTTAGTTCTCAGGTTTGTTTTAGCTATCCAGGGTCTCTTGAGCTTCAATATGAATCTTAGGACAGTTTTTTCCAATTCTGTGAAAAATGTCATGGGGATTTTGATTGGCATTGAATTTAATCTATATATGACTCTTGGTAGGAGGGCCATTTTCACAATATTAATTCTTCCAATCCATGAGCATGGGAGGTCCTTCCATCTTTTGATGTCTTCCTCAATTTCTTTATTAAAGAGTTAAAATTTTCCTTGTAGAGCTCTTTAATGTCTTTGGTCAGGTTTATTCCAAGGTATTTTATTTTTTTTTGTGGCTATTGTGAATGGGAGGGTTTCCCTGTGCTCTTTCTCTGACTGCTTGTCATTGGTATATAGAAAGGCTATAGACTTTTGTAGGTTAATTTTGTAACCTGCCACTTTACTGAATGTGTTAATAATCTAGCAGTTTGCGTGTGGAATTTTTCGTGTCCCTTAGATATAATATCTTATCATCTGTGAAAAGGGATAATTTGAGCTCTCCTTTTCCAATTATTACTCCTTTAATTTCCTTCTCTTGCCTTATTGCTCTTGCAAGAGTTTCAAGTACTATGATCAAGAGAGGTGGGGATAGTGGGCAGCCTTGTCTGGTTCCTGATTTCAATGGGAATGCTTCAGTTTTTCTCCATTTAGAATGATGTTGGCTGTGGGTTTGTTATATATGGCTTTAA
>NW_008348789.1:6390309-6391465 GCF_000622305.1 Nannospalax galili
TTTAAAGTCTATTTTGTCAGATATTAGGATTGCTATGCCTGCTTTTTTCTTAGTGCCATTTGCTTGGTACATTTTTTTCCATTCTTTAACTTTGAGATAGTGTCTGTCCTTGAAAGTGAGATGAGTTTATTGCTACAACAAAAAGATGGGTTTCATTTCTTAATCCATTCATATACTCTGTGTCTTTTGACTTGGGAGTTCAGTCCATTAATGTTTAAAATTATTAATGAAAGATGAGTCTTGAATCTGGTCAATTTTTTTGTTTATATTCTTGCTATAGCTGTACTTTTACACTGTTATACCCTCCTTGGAATTCTTTCTGCAACCCCTTGGGTATAGTCATTCCTTTCTTCAGCTCTTTGTATTGCTCTCAGAACTCTCTGAAGGGCTGGTTTTGTGGACAAGAATTCCTTCAGCCTATTTATGTCATGGAATATTTTTCTTTCCCCTTCAACTATAATAGACATTTTGGCTGGATATAATAAATTGGGTTGGCATCTGTGGTCATTTAACACTGGGAATACTTTGGTCCAGGCTCTTCTGGCTTTCATAGTTTGCATTGAAAAGTCAGCTGTGATCCTAATGGGTTTTCCTTTATATGTGACTTGTTGTTTCTCTTTTGCAGCTTTCAGAATTTTCTCTTTGTTTTGTGCATGTACTGTTTTTACTACAATGTGCACTGGAGAGTTTCTGTTCTAGTCCTGTCTGTTAGGTGTTCTGTATGCTTCTTGTATTTGTATGGGGATGTCTTTCTTTAAGTTTGGGAAATTTTCTTCCACAATTCTGTTGAAGATCTGGTCCATGCCATTGTCTTGGAATTCTTCTCCTTTCTGTATGCCTAAGATTCGCAAGTATGGTCTTTTTATGGTATCACTCAATTCCTGAATATTCCATTCTTGTGATTTCTTAAATTTTTCATAATCTTTGCTTGAGTGGTCCAGTTCATCCACTTTATCTTCCAGTCTTGATTCTCTGTTTCCCGTTTCGTTCATCCTATTGGTGAGGCTTTCTCCTGTCGTTTCTAATTGGCTTATGGAGTGTTTCACTTCGTTCTTTATTTCAGCCTGAGTATTCTTCAATATTTCTAGCTCTTTTCTGAATTCATTCAGAAGTTTATCCCTATCTTCCTTCAGCTCTATGATTACCTTGTTTGTGT
>NW_008348789.1:6392051-6396746 GCF_000622305.1 Nannospalax galili
TGAAAAGGATCAGGAAGCACTATTGGTTCCCCAGGTGTCTGGGGCCCCAAGACTAGGAATGGCACAGGGCCCAAACTAGGAGTAGAAAACAGTGGGGGAGATGGAAGGGTGAATGAGGCCTGGGAAGTCAAGGCGCAGAGGGCTCCACGTTAGACTTACCCCAAGACAGGCCTGAGGGTAGGAGAGTAGGCTAAGAGAGTTAGCCAGTGGTGCAGGTCCAGGGAAGCAGAGAGAGGTGAGGGCTGGGCCGGGTCCAGAAGCAGTGCTCCTGGGGCCCAAGGAAGGCACTAAGCTGGTCTGGGTGAAAATGATCAGGAAACAGTATTGGTTCCCCAGGTGTCTGGGGCCCCAAGACTAGGAATGGCACAGGGCCCATACTAGGAGTAGAGAACAGCGGGGAAGATGGAAGGGTGAATGAGGCTGGGGGAGTCAAGGCACAGAGGGCCACGCGATAGACCTAGCCCAAGAGGCCTGAGGAAAGGAGAGTAGGTTGGGAGAGTTAGCGGGTGGTGCAGGTCCAGGCAAGCAGAGAGAGGTGAGGGCAGGGCCAGGTCCAGAAGCAGTGCTCCTGGAGCCCCAGGAAGGCCCCAAGCTGGCCTGGGCGAAAAGGATCAGGAGGCAGCACCAGTTCCCCAGGTGTCTGGGGACCCAAGACCAGGAATGGTGCAGGGCCCAACCAGGAGCAGAGAACAGCGGGGGAGATGGAAGGGCGAATGAGGCCAGGGGAGTCAAGACGCGGAGGGCTGGGCGATAGACCCACCCCAAGAGGCCTGAGGATAGGAGAGCAAGCCAGGAGTTAGCCAGTGGTGCAGGTCCAGGGAAGCAGAGAGAGGTGAGGGCGGGGCTGGGTCCAGAAGCAGTGCTCCTGGGGCACAAGGAAGGCACCAAGCCAGTCGGGTGAAAAGGTTCAGGAAGCAGCACTGGCTCCCCAGGTGTCTGGGGCCCCAAGACTAGGAATGGCACAGGGCCCAAACTAGGAATGGAGAACAGCGGCAGAGATGGAAGGGTAAACGTGGCTGGGCGAGTCAAGGCACAGAGGGCTGCGTGATACACTTACCCCAAGAGAGGCCTGAGGGCAGGCAAAAGATTTAATTTTTGTTTGAGTATCATTACCTATATTATTTTTTATATTTTTTATTTATTATTTCTATTTTATATATATGTGTTTGTTGCCTGCATGTATGTGAGCACACCCATGTTGTGCAATGCCACAGAGGTCAGAAGAGGGCTTCAGATTTCCCTGAAACTGGAGTTAAGGATGATTCATAGCCACCATGTGGGTGCTGGGAATTGATCCTGGGTCATCTGCAAGAGCATTCATTGCCCTTAACTGCTGAGACATTTCTCCAGCCCCATATATATATATTATTTATTTGTTTTCATTACCTAAATTGTTATGTTATCCAACAGTTTTTGATTTGTTTATTGAGATAACATGTGTTTGTAACAGGCTGATCTGGAAAGTATAACACACCTGCCCTAACTCTGCCAAGTGCTGGACTAGAAGCATGTGCCACAACCCTGGACATAAGCCGTTTTATTTTGGAAAAAAATTCATGACCTACTGAGAAGATGTATTTTTGAATGTTTCAGTAGAGTGTTCTGTAATGTCTGGTAGCACCATTTGATTTATGATCTCTTTAACTCCAATGTTTCTCTGTTTAGTTTTGTCCTCATGGGAATGGCATATTGAAGTTAACACATTGTGTTGGGGTTAGTCGGTGATTTTAAATCCATCATAATTTCTCTTATAAAATGAGCACTAAGTGACCTACTTTACCTCTTCTAGTCAATTTTCGTTTGAGATCTATCTTGTCAGGTATTAGTATGCCAAAGTACCTGCTTGTTTTCTAGTTCATTTGCTTGTAAGACGATTTTCCATCCTTTTAGACTAAGACATTTTTGTATCATTGGTGGCAACATGTATTTCTTGGAGACAGCCAAAAAGTGGATCTTGTGTGTTTGTGTGTGTGTGTGTGTGTGTGTGTGTGTGTGTGTGTGCATTTATAATTGGGAAATTGATTCCACTAGCATTCATAGTTATTGAATGACACATTTTCTTCCTTTTTTGATAATTTTATGGTTCTTCTTAAACTGCTTTTTAAAATATTTTATTATTTTTGTTTATGTGTATGAGTATATTTCCTGCATGTAAGTGGGTGCACCCATGTCGTGCAATGCCCACATAGGACAGAAGAGGCCATTGGATCCCCTAGAACTGGAGCTATGGACAGTTGTTAGCTGTCATGTGGGTGCTGGGATTCGAACCTGCTTTCTTCACGAACAACAGTGTTCTTAAACACTGAGCCATCCCTCCAGCCCCCTTACAGTACTTTTGATTAACTCTGCTGGTATTCTTTTGTTTGTTCTTCTTGGTGTTATAGATGGGTTTATTTTTCTCTTTAGATTCCTTCTGATGTTCTATTTGCAATGCTGAATTAGTGATCATAAATGCCTTTGATTTTTTTATCATGGAAAATTTTTATTTACATTCTAATTTTAATTGGTAGTTTTGCTGAGTATGATAATCTAGTTTGACAGTTTTATTTCATCTAGTTTTAAGTTTTGGTTCTTAAAATAATAAAACAAAAAAAAGAAGAAGCTTCTGTCAATAATCAAGGTTGATTCTAACAGGCCTCCTTGCGTCAGCGATTTGCCTTTACTGTCTTGTAGACCTCACTGCCCTTCACACTGTCTTTAAAATGTTTTAACTATAACATTTTATGGGGATTTTTCCTTTGCTTGTCCCGTGTTGTGTTTGGTGTTCTGGAGGCTTTTTGTATTCAGCTGAACATCTCTTTCTCTAGGTTTGAAATTTTCTTCCATTATTTTGTTGACCATATATTCTACGTCATTGGTATGATATTTTCACCATAAACTGAAGGTGCTTTTTTCATGATATACCAGAGATCTCTCTTGTTATATTTTTTGTATATTTTGACCATTGAGCTTTATTGAATTATCTTTTTCTTCTAGCCTTAATTTTCTGTTTTCCACATAATCCAGTCTATTGGTGAAGTTTTCTAAAGAGGTTTACATTTGGCTTAATGAGCTTTTCATTTCTAGCAACATTTGGTTTGTCTATAGTAATTCTATATGTTTACTGAATTATATCTTTATATCTTATATTGATATTCTTGTTTAATTAAGCTTTTTGTTTTTGTTAATTTTGTTTTCTTGGATCATAGTCATATCTTTTTTGATTGTTTGAATATAGTAATAATCATTCTTTTGATTCTTTGTCGGGGATTTTCTCCAGATTGTTTGTATTAAGGGTCATTATTACATGATTACTAATTATGGAAGGAGATATGCTATCTTGCTTATCCTGTTGGTTTGTTTCTGCATGGTGATTTGTGCATCTGGAGTAGTGTATTGGTTCAGTTTGTCTTTTTATTTTCCTATATTCTTCTTTCTCTTTATTCAATGATTTTGGTTCAGGTCACCTTTCTTCTTTCAGTAGAGGCATTTACAATGTTCTGGAGGGGACTAAGTCTTAGTTAAGTCAAGCTATTTTCCTCCGTGGGGCTGTTGCAGGTTGCTAGGTTTATCCTTAAAATTCTCTGAGAATCAAGTACTGTTTGGTGTCTAAAATTAGATTCCTATGGTCCTGTATGTGAGGAATGGTACAGGAGATCTTTTACAATCACACCTGGAGCAGGTTTCCGAGGTTGCAGGGTCCAGTCTGAACCAGGGAAGCAGCCACAGTCTCTCACTTATAAAAGAAGTTAATGGATAGCACAGGTGGGCTTAAGATGGGGAAGCTGAGGTCCCTCACTTGGTGCAGGAGATCATGCTGCCTGGCCTGCTGGAACAAGATTTTCAGGTCATTAGCAGGCCTGGTGCAGGAGGCCACACGAGCAGAGGACCTAGAGGGAGGTCATCAGGGAGTTACGCCTGTTCTTAATAATCATTCTTTTGGGAGTTTACATGATAATTTCTAGTAGCAGCTTGGAAATTAATATATTTGCCACTAGGTAATATTAAAATGCTCTCCTTTGTTTTTCCTTTAAGCAATTTTTAAATCTATTTTATTTTAAAATGTTTTATCAATGTTGCATCATTTTTCTCTTATAACAAGTTTGAAGTTTATGTAGAGCAGAAATTATTTTCTAAGAAGGAATTCAAGACTCAAACATCTTAAATGTACTTCTAACCATAGCCCTAGTGGCACTAAAATATCAGTCATTTAATGTCCTGATATCTTTATTAACATTTATATGTTTCTTCTGAGTCTGATCTGAAATTCTTGGCTAGTCTGTTGCCTGTTTCAAGTGGTAATTTTGACTTCTAAAGTAGTCTCTAAATACTCTTATTTTTCAAATGAATATATGTGCCTGTGTGTGCAAGAAGTATGTGGTGATGGCCACATTCTTGTAGCCAGGTCTCTCCTTGTACCTTTACATGGAACATGAAACACAGTTTGACTCTACTTGAGGGCAGCCAGAGCCTTTATGTACTGAGTCATCTCATCAGCCACCAGGAGAAATCTTGCTGTAAACTCTGAATTTTTTGTCAAATTGCAGGATTTTTATTGTAATTTCAATTTTGCCTATGTGCTTAATTGCACTATGCATATAATTAAAGATACAAATATAAAAAAATAAATGGCACTAGAGGGAAATGAAAGGAAAACACATAAATTAGAGAAAAAGTATATCCCCAGAAACATTTATGCACCTCTTTGGAGAGATT
>NW_008348789.1:6396805-6420692 GCF_000622305.1 Nannospalax galili
TATGTGCCTATAAGTCATTACAATAATATCTATTTCTCTAAAAATAAATTGCATAAGCAAATCTCCCAGGAACACATTGTTATAAATCTAAAAAAATAATATGAAAACAAAAGGCAGAACATTTCTAGGTTGTTTACAATTCCAGAAGGAAAGAGATATACATGTCTAGTTATTACAATTCTACTGTAGATCTTTACTTTGCATTTTCAAACTATTTCCAAGTTTACAGGTTGCACCTGCATGTAAATCACACAGTTATTCACCTGAACAGCTTCTTTTGGATGATTTCTGAGATTGCAGCATTTATTAACAAAATTGCCTTTTTGGCAGAAGAAGTTCTACATGAAGTAAATAGTCTTGATTGGTTGGTACATAAAACCCACAAATGTTCAATTAGGAAAGGAAGAGACTGTGCTGTAATCGTCCAAAATGCAGTGCTTGACACTGGTACAAAGAAGTATTTTTATTGAATCTTTCCATGCTAAGAGGACAAGACTACAGTTTTTATTTGGTAAATGAAATAAATTCAGCCCTTGTAATTTCCCATTCACTTGAAGGTCTTTGTTGCCAGAATGCCAACAGGAATGTACCCCAAATTCCTTTTACTACTATAGCTGTACCTGTACAGTCTTCCAGAACAGCAAAGGGCTAAGTGACTCTACTTTTCACTACACAATTATAAATATAAACAGAAACAAAGTTATATTAGTCCAGCATGAGTGCACATGTGGTCAATCTAATAAGGAAGAAAACTCACATATGTTATATATTGCAGGGAAGAGCAAAACCTTCAAATTCCATTCCTTCAGATGTAATCAAACAGTGAAAATATGTACATGGACAACTTGAACTCTACAGACTTCAGATTCTTAAAATATTTTTACTGATAAACATAAGATGAATGCTTCATAGGTTATGTATTAGAAGTCAATGAAGTAATAAATTTAAGTCATTAACAACGGACCAAAAATGTTGATCCTGTTAGTCATAAGAGAAGTGGCAGTTAAATAGTAAAGTTATTGCAAATTCACATTTTTAGTTTGAAGTTAATTTTATGATAATTTTGCAATATTTTCTTTTTTAGCAGTAAAACAAAATTAACTTCTTGATAATTCAGTAGGCCTTTACTCATCAAACAAAAGGAATAACCATGCAAGAAACATGGCTCTTTTGCTAGAATTTAATTTTGTAATAGAAAATGATTCAACACTTAATCCCTATTTTGATTTGCAATAATAACAACAGTAATAATAATAACTTCTCTCCTGATTTGTCTTACAACCAATAATAGGAAAGTGTCTCCTTGCCTCCAGAACTTTCAAGCTCCATTCATGGCTGTTGCCCGGCCTCCCACACTGTTATGGAATCTTATCCTTTTGTAACTGTAAGCTGAAATAAACTCTGACATTAATCATGGTGCATTAGGAAAGCAAAAGAAAATAAAATACATTACATAATTGAAAGTGCCTGTCAATAATGACAGAAAATATGACTGTAATTAGTTTAAAATTCTGATTTTGAAATTATTGAAGAAATTTTAAATAATAGTCATAATAAATGTACTTACTCACCTGTAAATACAGGATCTCAGCAAATGAGTCTTTTATGTGCTTATATTATTTGGAATATTTTAGACTTATTTTAGTGGATAAAATAGATATTCATAGAATGCAGAGTTGAAAAGTTTCCTATTGAAAGTTTAATGGCATTGAATAAGAAGACACCTAAAACAGTGAAATGTCAAAGAAAATCAGAGTATCATTGCATGGGTCAGGGAACCTGTTCTAGTGAGTCAAGGATGAAGGATGAGAATCCTATAGAGAAGATAATATATAACAACTCACCTAAAGGTATGCTGATGACAGGATAATATTATACACAAGAAACAATAAACAAGAACAGCATGATTTGAAAGAAAAGGGGTTTTGAATGAGGAGACAGATGGTGTTTGATTTAGGTACAGTGAAAACTGAAGAAACAATTAGAGAAGGGGGACCAGTGTCTTATTCAGAGCATGACTGCTGGCTGGATTACTTTTGAAAATATTTTTTTTTCTCCCAGAAGAGGATAATATGAATTTTAGTCATTTCATGAATACTGGCCACTGAACTCTGTGCACAAATTTTTAAATGATAGAAGTGTTGGGGACTTTTCTTTTTTTCATTCCAAACATCTGGCAATGTTCCAAACAGAAATTCATCAGCACCTATATTTGGATTATAAAAACATAGAGTGAATGGAGGGTCTCATGTCACCTGGACTGGCTGTGAACTCATGATGTGACAAACAATGAAATTGAAATTCTGATGATAATCCCTCCAGGTATAGAATGATTTTTTTTCTAAATTGTTTGGATATGAGTAGTGTAAACTAATGATACTTTGTAGAATGGTAAGTCACATATGAACATTTTTTGGCTTTTCATTTTTTGACAAAACTTTAATTAGAAAACATTCTGAATAATGTGAAAATTTCCTAAGGAATTTAGGTTTATACACAAGCCTGATAATGCTTTTTATCATATTCCACTCCTCAGACATTCTGACATTGCGGGGATAATTAGATTTAAACCCCATATCATGATGTTTATATGCTCTGCTTTGTGTCCACAAGTGGTATCTGTGGAATATAAATCCTAATGCACCCTTGCTAAATAAAGGTGAAGAGAAAAATGAACAATAACAAGACCTTTTCATGTGAATAAAATTGTCCTTGCGTCGCTAGAAGAGAAAGGTGCACTGCACCCCTGTGCTAATTATGTCATAAGTGACTCATCAAAAAAATGAGTCCAGGATATAGAACATGTTTTTCAGTTTAGCTAGAGCTCAGTTCACTGTCAATTGTGAAATTAAAATTCCTTAAAGCTGTCTTGTAATGAGACTGGGTGTTGCAAAATTTCATACTGGTTAGTCATATACGAAGGAAATGTAATCAGCACATTCCTGACTTAGTAAATTTGGAATATAAATCTTAAGTATACAAATGTTTCTGTTTGTTTCACAAATCAGAGTCAAAATTTTGTGTTTGATGTGAAAATTTGTTCATTGTGATAATTTCCATGTTGAGTATGTCATTCATTTCTTTTCTTCCTCTTCATTCATTTGATCATTCATTCTTTCCAAATGGAAATAATTTGCAATATGAAAAATATTTATGTTAGTTTGAAAGTATGAATGACTCAGGTTCCTGGTGTTCAAAATTCCCAGTTTTGACTTATGTATTGTACATAATTGAGGAAATCATGCATTAAACAAATTTCACTTCGATAAAATTGTCTAAGTCCATCTTGAGCAACACCTCAATCTCGTGCTCCTATTTTAAACAAGATTTTCAAGCACAATATTGAAAATCAGTAGAGATAATGGACAGCATTATCTGATTCCTGATTTTAATGGGAATGCTTCCAGTTTTTTCCCCATTTAGAATGATGTGGGCTGTGGGTTTGTTGTACATGGCTGTAATTATATTGAGATATGTTCCCTCTAGCAGAGTTCCCTCAAGGACCTTTAACATGAATGCATGTTGGATTTTGTCAAAGGTCATTTCTGTATCTATTTAGATGAACATGGGATTTTTGTCTTTAAGTCCATTTATATGATTTGTTATATTTATTGACTTATATATATTGAACCATTCACATCTCAGGAGTAAATTCAACTTGATCAGAACTGTAAAAATATTTCCTAATCCTTTAGACCTTCATTGTTCTGGAGATGAGTTGATAGGATTTTGAACAGGCATGGTCTTTTCTCCTTTGGTATTTTCCAAATTGTCTCTTTTTATATTAGTCTATCAAGACTTTGTAATCTTACTATCTCCATTTTTTTGAATTGTTTCAATATTGAATTTGTTGAACCACATACGTATATGAAAATTCACACTCTCTATTATTTTTGGGAATTAAAAAAATATTTTATTTATTATTATTTTAGGTATACAAGTGTATTGTCTGTGTGTATATGAGCACGCTCGTGTTGTACAGTGCCTAGGAGGTCAGAAGAGGGCATCAGATTCCCCTGGAACTGGAAATAAGGAGGATTCTTAGCTGCCACATGGGTGCTGGGAATAGAACCAGGGTCCTATGAAAGAGCAGGCAGTGCTCTTAATCCCTGAGCCATGTTCAAGCCCCATCTTTGATAAATTTTAATGTTTAATCAGATATTATTTTTCATTCTCAACATTGTTTCCTGAGAGAGGAATTCTGTAGTTTTTGATATGCTTGATATCCCAAAACTCATTTTACTCCCATTCATTTCCCTTTTCCTTGGGATGAAAATTTTCAAATCACTTAGGTCTTTATTTTGTGACCAAACGCTCTTTTTTCCATTTTTAATATTGTGCATTTCGTATAATACATCTCAATCAGATTTAGACACCTTCATCCCTAGCTTCAGTAGTGGCCCTGTTGTCTAGTGGGTAATTAACAACTATCTTCTCAGATTTAAAGCCCACTCAATGGGAGGGAACTCATGGTGGCACTCTAAATATAGCCAAATACACATGACTGGAGAGGTCACAGATCCTAGAAAACCCTGTCTTTGGTAACGGCAGAAAATATAGAGAGTAACTGGAGGTGAAATGAGATTGCTATTTTTGCAAGAATAGAGGATAGTCTCTCAGAAAGAACATATATAAATGACTTAACAGTACACATCAAGTCTCTGGAATGGCAAGAAAAAAAAACAAATTAGCAGATGAGAAGAAATAACAAAAATCAGAGCAGAAATTAATGAATTTGAAACAAAGAAAACAAAACAAAGAATCAGTGAGCAAAAGAGCTGATTACACAACAAACACCAAAATATCCAGAACATTATAAAGAAATACTTCAAAAACTTATACTCAATTAATTTGAAAATCTAAAAGAAATTAATTTCTAAATTCAAGGAAAACAAAAAAAGCTATATCAAGAAGTGATCAATAGCTTAGCTCTAACAGACCTATAACAAATAAAAAAATAAAAACACTAAAAACCTCACAAATAAAAAACCCCAGGCCCATATATATTGACAACAGATTTCTACTAAATACTCAAAGAAGATCTACAACCAATAATTCTTAAAGTATTCAAAAGGAAAGAAACAGAGTGAGAGCTCCCAAACTCCTTCTATGAAGCCAGCATCACTTTAATAGCCAAACCAGGTAAAAATACAACAAAAAAGAAAACTATGGGCCCATATCCTTAAGTAACAAAAACGCAAATATTCTGAACAAAATACAAACCACAGACACATATCAAAAAGATCATCATGAGATGGTGATGATGACTTTATTACATTCCAAATACAAATTTTGTAGTAACGGTCACCTAAATTGACACACAAGTAATAAAGAAAACTATCTCCCCCCATGTCCCAGTGGTAGCAGCTGTCAAATACAAAGCTATGACATAAAAGATGGACACGACATTTGAGGAGACCAAAAAAAAAATGAAGGAGAAATTTTTCTTAAGTCTAGTGGACAATGTACAATATGTCAAATAGATTTTAAAAATAGACATACAATACCACATCTGGTAATGAAACAAAATGCACCCTTGTAGGAACACAAAATATTCTCTAGACAAGTTCACACATTAGGCAACATAAAATGTATCAAAAATAATAAAACCTTTTAACATAATATTAAAACTGAATCTACTGTGTTTGACATTTTATTTGATAACTAATGCAAAAATCAGTAACAGAAAGTACAAAAATTGGGAAAATTCATTAATGATGGAAACAGCAAACGAACTTAGACTAGCTTGTCATGTTGATCTGAAAAAAAAAACTGTTAGAAAAGCTTATGTGATAAGTTGTATTAAACACAAGATGACAAAACACAAAAATTAAATTTCTAACATATTGTAGTATGGCAGAAACATCCAACTAAAAATACCATTTTGTATTTTATAAAAGTAAAAAACTATTTGTTTAGTTACTTTTCCACCACTTTATTAAAATGCCTGAGGTAAACAAATTATCAAGAGGAAAGTACATTCTGGTTCACCTTCTCTGAAATGTTGGGCATAAGTTTTGGGTTCCAAGAATTTGAGAGTCATGGCAAGGCTCCCTAAGTCATCATAGGGACCACATGAGTGAGGCAAAGATTTTTATCTAATGGCGGCCAGTAAATAAGGCTGTGAATCTAAAACACAAATCAGTCTAAGACAATCTTAAAACACCCAACAAGGGCACGGTCCCAGTGACCTCCTGACTTCCTGCCTTTGGGTCTCATCTATTTCAGTGTCTACCATTACTTAACAGATTCACCCTGTGAAGCTCAGGCATTCAACACATAAGCTTTTGAAAGAAAATCAGAAGCCGGAGAGATGGCTCACTACATAAGAACATTTGTTGTACAAACATGAAGACTTGAATTCGAATCCACAAGACCCACATCGGAAGCTAAGCATAGCTGGGCATGCCTGTAACTCTAGTACTGAGGAAGGGGCACTGAAACAGATTTCTGGGGCTTGCCGGTTGTCCTCCTACCAAAGGATGGGGAAAGGGATATAGGAGGACACTTATATACTCACCAATATCCTCTAACCTACATGCACATGAATACACAAACACATACCACACGTACTGTCTGTCACACACACACACGCACACACACACACACACACACACACACACACGCACAAAGATACCCAACCTCTAATATGATGTTTGCTATAAACACTGTTAACAGTGGTAAATTCCAAAGTTTAAATTTCCCAGTATAAGGTGTTAAAAATGTGTTTCAAGTGTTTAAATACTATGTGAAATTATAATATTTTTCATTAATTTTAATAGAAAAAATAATTTTATATTAGAATCAGGTGCCTACACAAATTTAGAATGCTATAATTCCTGTTTATTGTTTAAATGGGACATTAATATGAAGATGTATGTACAGTATAACTCGTTTCTGTTTTGATTTTTTCTCCTTTTGATCTAGATGTTACAGCTGCTGTGGCATAGAAACTGAAACAGCTTCAGTGCAAGCTGCTCCACAGGCCCACTGTCACAATCATTAATAACTGAAAAGAAGATTAATATTTTTTCTACTTATGTTTTCATTTCACCCTGTGATTACTGCAATCTTAGAAAAACAAGGCAAGATAGAATGTGAAAGCTTTTCTAAGAAATCCATTTATGTTATCTGATCTAGGAAAGAAGCACACAGGAAGATTGGATTAAGATGGGATCATGAAGAGATTTAGTAGACGGAGGTAAAGATGGTAACTGACATGCATTTGCAAGCAGTAGCAAAAGAGTCATTTTCACTGAAAAGCTAGTGCTTGATTTTAGAGCACAGCACAAACTTAGGAGGGAATGCGAGAGAGAGGATAAAAATCAAATGTCATTTATATTATAAGTAATTAAAATAATTTTCTTATTCTTACTCATTTTATGAATTGTTAAACTAAAAGAATTTTCCCTTATACCACAATGTAAACTGAAGTATTATGGCATGTGATCCTTCCCATGTGGGTCCTCTCTCTTATACTTTACAGTACGTTGATTGATTGTGAAAAAGAATGGAAATGAATCCTTAAATAACATAATGATACTTTTGCTCTGCAGAAAAAAAGAACTATTTATAGTAATAAAATTGTTCTATTTGGCTCTTTATTTATAAAGTGCTGAAAACATCATATGGTCTCCAAGTCTCTAAATACATATTATCACACACAGACACACACAGACACACACACACACACACACACACACACACACACTTGAACATGAGAACATGTAAATACACACATGTACACACATTAATAATCACTTTTGGTTAATTTCTTTATACACTGTCTTTTAGATAAAATTCATTCCTTTTGTCTTTTTCTCTTTTATCTTCCTAAAGCTAAATTTTGAGTATGCTAGGTGTTTTCACGTTGTTTATGTGTATAGTATTAAAAATATATTGCCGGGCACAGTGACACATGCCTTTAATCCCAGCACTCAGGAGACAGAGGCAGGTGGATCGCTGTGAGTTCAAGGCCAGCCTGGTCTACAGCTGACTTCCAGGACAGCTGGGACTGCAGTGAGATCCTGTCTCAAAAAGACATATATATATATATATATATATGTATATATACCTCTGGGTCATATATATATGTATAAATCATGAATATGTTAAGAAGTGATTCTCAAATAGTCAAGATGTTAATGATAGTTTCTTTTTGGAATAAATGAAGCACAATAAGACTTTAAAAGTTACTCTGGAAAATATTCTTTATCTTCATCCATACATGCATTTTAAATTCTATTCTACCAAAGAATGGTCAGCTAGTACCAATGCAGATCTTTTTATGTAGTCATAAGGTCATTACCATTATTGGGAAGCTAGAAGACTTTTCCTAAATATACACACATAATTTTCTTAAATCAAAGGATGGTATGATATATTTAGACTTGAGAGTTAAAGCAGTTGTAGTAAGTGCCTGCAAAGCTACAAAATGGCTGATATAGCATCTTAATAATGGCAAGAAAATGAAGAAACATAAAAATATAGAAAAGTAGCATAAAAATCAGGCTAGGACATGGCTTGCCCATTATAAACATAGGTATTCAAAATAGCTATGAATGTAGTAATGAAGCCTCTCAAATAAGATAGGAAAAAATCAAGTGCAGATAAGCAATTTCAGTAGAAAATCACAACTAGAATTCAATTGGAAATAACAGAATTTCAAAATTATTTATCCAGGTAAAGAAGTGAGTGAATCATGAGATTCTATACATTGGAAAAGTTAACATTTAGGAAAAATAGGTTATTCAATTGCTAAATTTAAGAGAAAACAAGAGTATCGAAAAAAGAGAGAGAGAGAGAAAGAAAATATCCAACACCTGCAGCACAGTAACAATGCTTTCATTGCTCTACATATGGATTTCTGAAAATATTTTTAAAATGATAATGCATGCATTTTTCTAAAGTAAAAGCCAACAGTGGATGAATTCTTTTGTTAAGGGAACTGGGGAGTTAGCTCAGCAGTTAAGAGCACTGCTTGCTTTTCCAGAAGACCCAGGTTTGATTATCAGCTCTTATATTGTGGATGACAACTGCCTGTAACTGCAGTTACAGGGAATCCGATGCCCTCTTCTGGCCTCCATGGGCATTGCAGGACATGCATGTACTTAGATGCATAAAAGTAATAAATAAAATTTTTAAAAGATGACAGAAACAAGCATGAAAGGCATTTACTGCCATTCTATATTTATTAATGATTTTTAAAATAACATTTTATTAGTTTTTGAGACTTTCATATAATCCCTTTTAATTGTACTCACTGGTACATCTTCCCTTTGATCCACCCCAATCCCTATTCTGAATTTTCTATAGTTTTTTTTAACAGACCATATAGTCTGTTGACAGGGCAACGCTATAATTACCCTAATAAAACCACCACACTTACATTACATACACAATACATGTGTATGCATGTATTGCCTGTAGGTAGGTAAGTGCACCCGTGTCCTGCCATGCCCACGGAGTTCAAAGAGGCTGTTGGATCTCCTGGTACTAAAGTTACAGATAGTTGTTAGCTGCCATGTGGATGCTGGTATTCTAACCCTGGTATTCTGCAAGAACAACTAGTGTTCTTAACCGATGAGCCATCTCTCCAGCCCCACATTTAGTTTTTAAGAGTAGGCCTACACTCAGATGACATTCATTCTGCCAGATACCTCTTGGAAATGTCCGTCTCCTGGAACTGTGCCGATGGAACTGTACTGTTGGAACTATGTCCCTGAACTATGTTCATGAGTCAGGTCTCACTCGTTTTATTAAAAAATGTTTTTTCCAGCTTCAATTTGAGAAGTACATGCTTGGCTTTTCCCCTAACCTTAACATACCACCTGCCCTTTTCATCTTTGGTGCTAATATCTCTTTTATCCAAGGTCATCCATCTTTCCCAATCTTCATTGCATGCAGTGGAAATGGGTACTCTTGCTTTGAGAGCTCTGATATGTTAATTCTCAATCGTATCCACATTCATTTATTGCCTTTTTGGATGGAGTACTGGATTTATTATGCCAATGAAACAAGATCTGGCTGGGTCACAAGACGGAAGAGAACATGTTTTTGCTAAAGCTAAGTAAAAATTATTATTCCAGACTATGTCCATTTCATAAGTCATTGCCAAAAATCCCCTTTGTTTGTTTTATAAACTAAGATGTCCATCAGAGTGGTCAAAAGTGATAAACTAATCATGGATGGTGGACTATCCAGTGATAGTGTTCTGGAGGCTCAACATAGGCCAGCATGATGCAACCTTAAGTCTCTGGAGTAGGTGGTATGGGCAAGACAGTATATGAGAAGTCACTGGAAACATGACTGGTGAAAAACCTGCATTGTTAAATTTCAGGAAAATGTCTCTCTTGCCAAGGTGTTGTTTTCTGATATGTCTTTACCAGTCACTCATTAACCCAAGGAGATCTGTAAGAGAAAACACAAACACAAAGCCTAGGCTGGAGCATACTTTTGTGTGCCAGCAGTAGCAAAGCAAAATGTTCAAAGGTAGTAGCAAATGTATAAGTCAATTTAAAAATGACCAGGAGATGGAGAGATGGCCCAGTGGTTAAGTGTACTGATTTTTCTTGCAGAAGACAGGGATTCATAGCCAGGTGTGGTAGTGCACACCTTTAACACAGCTCTTGGGAGGCAGAGGCAGGTGGTTCTCTGTGAGTTTAAGGTCCTCTTGGTCTACATAGTGAATTCCAGGGTAGCTGGGTTATAGGGAGACCCTGTCTCAAAATAAATAACCAAATGAATAAAATAAAAATAAATAAATAAATAAAAAATTTAATAAAATCAATAAAATACAATGAAAATATAAATAAATAAGACAAAAAAATACAACCAAAGGAATTTATGTAGGTTGCTTTCATTTGTCAAAGGTTATTAAGACAAACATCTGTGCTTTGACTTCTCTCAAGTTGATGATATCCACTCATTGACAGTCAGGATAGGATTGTGTAATTTGTTGAGTTTGTACCTGTGATAATTGAACTGAGAACTAAACAGTGCAATGATTTTCTTCTGTGGAGACCAGGGAGTTCAGTATGGGACCAAGTGCTTTGAAATAAAACAGAGTGAATTCTTCATTTAAAAAGGTTTAAATAGAGGAAAATATGGATAACGAAATTGTTCTAGTTAGCTTAGTAAACTGAAAAGTGAATTAAGGATTTTTTGACAGCGTAAATGGCAGCTACAGCAGCTAACCACTTTGCCCACAGAATGGTGTTTGATCTGGAGGTTATAAATAGTATCATATTCAGACATTCTATTTCTTTGACTGATTTATTGTGTCCATATAAAAGAAGAAATTGTTAGTGTATGAGGAATTAGGATATATATTTATGAAAGAAATATTTTTATGGACTTGATCAAAACACCTTATTATGTAATTCTCAATCAAGTTTTTGTAAAAATTAAAAAAAAAACTGAAAAAATAGGAGAAAATCTGTACACGTTAAATGCAGATGCAAATTATTTTTCCATATATTTTATCTCAAAATGTTTTATCTCTCTTTGGTTGACTCCAAGGATACAACAGATACAGAGGATATTGTGTTCTATATAAACATAAATTCATTTTTTCAAAACTCAAAAAAGTAATTTTATAGGAAATAATGAAATTCCACATGGAAGTGAAAGGAAGCTTGCACTAAATATTTTGCAACCTGTAAAAAAATGAATTTATTTGGAAACATAGAAGGATTAAATTCTAAGATATTTTCCAGTCAATTAGATGGATTCGGATCAGTCCTATTAAATCAGAGTCATTAGTTGTTTGCTTATTTGAAGTGAAAATATGTTTTTCTTTTCCATGTTTGGATAGTAGTAATCATTCAAAATTCTTAAAGAGAGAATCTTCTAGTCATTTCTTGAAGGTAATAAAAAGTTTCTTAAAAAAATAAGTAAATTGAATCATATATGAGAAACTTGTTTTAATTTAAATTCTGCTTCTAGTTGCAATTTCTGTGATAGCAGGGTTAGAGAGGCACAAAAATGTGGGGCAAATTTAAGTCAGTGGCTCCTCTAAGGGAAGCAAAAATGGGGAGAAATGTTGCATTTGGAATTCCAATGAAGGTTCAGGACAATTGGAATCCTTGAAGCTATTGGGAAGAATTTAATGTTACATTCAGGGGAAGAGACAATTGTAACTTATGAGAATTTGAAAACAAGATAGGTTGAAAATGTATCCAAAACAATTATTTTTTTCTTAATTAGCTAAATTTCATCTGATGCTAGCTGCCTGTATATCTTTCTAATCTATAAATAATATTTATGTCATTAAGGAAGACTAATAAGTTATACATACAATGAAATATGTAAGTATCACAGAAAAATTTTCCTCTAGTATCAGTAACCATACTAGCAAGGTGTTTTGGGCTAGGTTTACAGTCCCAGGTGTGCATTTCCATCTACTGAGTGGGCCTTGAGTTCAATTAGACATTTGTTGGTTATGTTGAAGATAAATGTGCCACTACTGCACCATTAGGAATATCTTGCTAAGCTGGTCATTATTTTGATTCTTTAACTTTATAGTAAGGCAAGATTACAGATTATTTTTCTCCCTTGATAGCTTTCATAACATCTTCCAATACTATGAGGGCTAGTTCACAAGGAGTCATCTTCTGAGTCAGTTTGAATTTGATTCTGCGAATCTTATGTGTCACATGTGTGATGTCCTGAGCAACGAGCTCCTATTCTCAAGTTCTTTGAGAAAATCAAGAGTCATATCAATATCCTCTATTTTGGGGGAGTCTCTCAGAGTCCTCTGACCAACAACACAAAAGACTCTTCTGCCTGACACTAGGTTTTTGTTAGATAATCTGTGATTTGGAGAGAGCACATTATCATTCCTTTTGACATAACACCAAATTATAATTTGACTGTCTTCTTGATGTATATCTTTTAGAGTTCTTTGAGTTCTTTGTATAGTCTAGATACCAACCTTCTGACAGATATTTAGCTGATAATTTTGTCCCGATTGTGTAGGGTATCCTTCAACTGGATGATGGTGTCCTTCGTTATACAAAAGTATTTTAGTTTTGTAAGGTTCTATTGTTCAGTTTATCTTCTTAATGCTTTTGTATGGGGATCCTATTCAGAAAATTCCCGTACCAATAAATGCAAGTATATTACCTATTTTCTTTTCCATTAGATTCACGGTTTATGGTCTTGATATTTTTCTAAGCAAAAATTCAAAGAAACAGCTTATTAAGAATGTTTCTTATTTTGCAGCCTGATTTAAAATTCATTAGAATATAGTTTTAGTTAAGCTTAGAGATATTTAAACTACCAAAATATTATTAACAGTATAGAATTTTAGTCACAATACCACCATATTTGTACTTTAAATCTCAAGTGAAGATTGTCTGATCATTGACTCTGCATTACAATCTTAAAACTTAAAAGTATTTTTCTTCTTTTTTGTTTCTCTTTTTTATGTGCATGTATATTTTTTTCTCCATACATGCTCATGCACTATGTGAATGCAATATGTGCGGACAGCATAGGGGTGCATCAGATCCACTGGAACTGAAGTTATTGACAGTAGTTAATGTTGTGTGAATGCTAGGAACTGAACCTGGCTTCTTCGGTAGAGTAGTAATTGCCCTTGATTGCTGAACCATTTTTCCAGTCCTCTAGAAGTTAGAAGTCTCAAGGTTATTAATGGGAAGAGTAAAATTACAAAGTGAAACTATTTTGAAAATGGGAGAGCCTATGCCATGTAAACATGCATCTTGATAATGTGTACTTAAAATCATGTATAATGGCTTATCATTTATAATATTGCTTCAGTCGTTGTTATATGTATAACAGAAGTTAATAAGCATAATATATATGTATTAATTTTAGAAAATATACTGTTAAGTAAAATAAAACGCTGAAGAAAATGATTTTTTTAATTATTTATTTAATAACCACATGATTAAAAGAAGCATTTCATTACAGCAGTTACATATTCAATAACAATTTCCAAAGCAAAGATGCATCTCTTTCAGCATTGGCTATAAATTTTTAGGTTCACAGTTGAATTAATAGAGTAATACCATATTGAACTCAGTATAAACCCTATAACATAAAATAGAATGTGTTTTTAATATTGAAAAAAGATCTCCATTTCATTTTAAAATATACTGTTTCATACAGGAAAACTCATTTTCAATGCGACTAACATGTTTGCACATGCATCGATAATCTCTATGTATCTGATTATTACTAGTCACAGTCAGTTACTTTCTGAGATCCACTTGAGCATGGATATAAAATCATCAGGTAGATGTCAATGGTAATGTGTTTCACCCCTACTAATTAACATGGAGCAAATTTTTCTGCTTCTTCCTCAAATATAACTCATTTTTTAAAATTTGTTGATTTTTTGTGTGTATTTCATAGAGAACATCTCAAACAATCTTATCTATATACCCATATCCCAAATGGCAGCCTCCCATAGTCTCCCATCCCCACGCACACCGTATCCTACATACTCTGTAATCCCTGTTACTGTCCACTGTGTTGTTGGCACCCCCAGCCATTTTTCACTGCTTGTCCATTCCCTGAATCTAGTCAGCCTATATAGAGTTCCTTGTTTTAGGGAGATCAGCTCTTCCTCAGCTAGCAGCAATCAGTTGCCAATATTCCTTTACATAAGATTGGATTCATTTTCTCAGTTTCATCTTCTCAGTTTTATGCTGCTCATTTTCTCAGTTTTATACTGGTTTATTGTCTGGGAGTCTCTTGGGACACCCTGGCCAACCACTCAAAGAAAGGCATCTCCTGTTTGGCATTGTTTCTTGTTATGTAGTTTTTAGCTATACACATGGTCTCTTAAGGAGTTACATTGATCCTTTTAATCTTTTGGTTGTACTTTCATTTTGGGCATTTAAGACTATACAGTTGGGCCAGCTAAACCAATTTGTTTTCACTCTCATGGTCATTTGAGGATCTGTTCCTCAGGGGTCACATGGGCTTGGGAGGAGCCCCTGGCTCCTTTCTTTTACCAGTTCCATCTATGTGAAAACAAGTCAAAGGTCCTGCTTGGCTGTGGCTGGCTTCACATAGAAGCATGGAGGAAATATTTCCTCTGTATTGACCCTCCTCTTCGTAGACTGGACACTGGTTCAACTCCATTTGGTGGGGTCTCCATGGACTCCTTGATCAAGATGACAGGTGACACACCACAGTTACAGGACATTTTGAGAGATGCTCATAGTCCTCTGGAGCTTACATCCGAGGAAGTCAAGGAGCAAAAACTGTCCTTTATATCCTTCTGACCAAATTAGTATAGGCTGCAAAGTATGGTTTTTAGACATCCAAGAAGTTTAGTTCTATCAGTCTGGTACTGTTAATTACCATTAGCTATGTAGATAAATCTTGGGAAAAGACCAATCATTCTCAGATAAACCTTGCCTAGACACTTATTATATTCCTTAAGCTGGTTGTGTATATAATTTGTCAGTAGGTTATTTGATTAATATGTTTCCCTCTGGTTTTGTAAAACTAGCTGGGCATTATTTCTCTCTCCCACTGTTTACCCTACCACTGTTGTTTCCCCATTTAAAGGTCCCCTATTTTTCCCATTTCTCTCTTAATAATGCCCTTCTCCTATGGTCCCACATCTCCTGAGCTCCTTCTTTCCCTTTATCCCCAAGGTCCCTTGTATAACCCTCCCTCCACCCTCACCTTAAAATAACAAAATTTTTCTCCATATCTCCCTATTTAATGCCTGTTTCCTACTGTTCTTCTCTTTCAAATCCTTTCTTTTCCTTTATCTGCCTGGTTCCTTTTCAATACCCTCCAAGTTCCTGTAGTTATGTCTGGATACATACTCACTTATAAGGATTTCATGCTAGGATTCACTTGAGAGGGAGAACATACTTCACTGTTGTTTTATTATTTTTTTTTCTGAGTCTGTGTTACTTGATTCAGTAAAACAGCTTCTAGTTTTATCCATTTACCTGCAAATTTCATGATTTCATCTTTTTTTTTTTTTTACTGCTGAGTAAAAGTCCATCGTATAAATGAACCACGTTTTCATTATCTGCTCATCAGTTGAGAAACACGTAGGTTGCTTCTATCTTAGCCATTGTGAAAAGAGCAGCAACAAACATGGATGTACAAGTGTCTCTGCAACAGAATGAGTTATTTGAGTATTTGAGTATGGTAGGCTCATTTGAAGTATTTTAAGAGTTCTCCTAACTGCTTTCCATAGGGGTTGAACAAGTTTGCAATCCCACCAGCAGTTGATGAGCATTCCCCTTTTCCCACATCCTCTCCAACATTTGGTATCATTTTTTTTTCTTGATCTTAGCCAGTCTGACTGGGGTAAGATGAAATCTTAAAGTGGTTTTAATTTTCATTTCCCTAAATACTAGTGATATTGAACACCTTTTAAGATGTTCCTTAGCCACCTTTATTTCTTCTTTTGAGAACTCACTGTTCAGCTCCTTAGCCCATCATTTAATTGGGTTACTTTCTTTCTTGATTCTTTGTTTTCTGAGTTCATTATATATTCTGGGTGTTAAACCTCTGTCAGATGTGTTGCTGGTGAAGATTTTCTCCCTTTCTGTGGGTTTTCTCATCACTTCCTAGATTGCTTCTATTAATGTACAGAAGCCTTTTAGTTTAATGAGGTCCCATTTGTTGATTCTTGACCTTTTTTCCTGAGCAATTGATGTTTGGTTTAGAAAATCCTTTCCTACACCTATATCTTGTAGGTTATTGCCAATGTTTTCTTCTAACATTTTCAGAGTTTCAGGCTTCACATTGAAGTCTTTGATCCATTTGGAGTTGGCTTTTGTGCAAGGTGAAAGGGGTGTAATTTCATTCTTCTATAGGTGGAGATCCAGTTTAGCCAGCACCTTTTGCTGAACATGCTGTCTTTCCTTCAGTGAATGTTCTCGGCCTCTTTGTCCTTCAGCCAAATATCAGATGGCTGAAATTCCATGTAAACATATTTGGGTCTTCTATTTTGTTCCATTGGGTCTATTTTTGTGCCAGTACCATGTTGTTTTTATGACTATAGCTCTGTGATACAATTTAAAGTCTGGTATAGGAATCGCCCCAACATTGCTCTTAGTGTTCAGGGTTTCTTTGGCTATTCGAGGTCTTTTGTGCTGCCATATATATCTTAAGACGTTATTTTCAAACTCTGTGAAGAATGTCATGGGGATTTTGATTGGTGTTTCATTGAATCTATAAATGGTTTTTGGTAGGATTTTCATTTTCACAATATTAACTCTCCAATCCATGAGCATGGGATGTCTTTCCATCTTCTGATGTCTTCCCTAATCTCTTTCTTTAAAGATTTAAATTTTTTCATTGTAGAGTTCTTTAATATCTTTGGTCAGGTATTTTCCAAGATTATATATATGTATATATATTATATATATATTATATATATATGTATATGGGCAGCTATTGTGAAAGGAAGTGTTACGTGTACCCATTCTGTGATTGCTTGTTATTGGTATATAGAAAGGCTACAGATTTTTGTAGATTAATTTTGTAACCTGCCATTTTACTGAAGCTGTGAATAAGTTTTAGGAGTTTTCTGGTGGAATTTTTGGCTCTTCTTAGGTATAATATCATAAAAAAGGGATAATATCATGAAAAAAGGGATAATTTGACCTCTTCTTTTCCAATTACTTACTCCTTTAATTTCCTTCTCTTGTCTTATTGCTCTTCCAAGAGTTTCAAGCTCTATGTTAAAAAAGAGTGGAGCTAGTACCAAGCCTTGCCTGTTTCCTGATTTTAATGGGAATGCTTCCAGTTTTTCTCCATTTAGAATGGTATTGACTGCGGGTTTGTTGTATATGGCTTTAATTACTTTGAGGTATGTTCCCTCCACTCCAATTCCTTCCAGGACTTTCACTGTAAATGTATGTTGAATTTTGTCAACGGCCTTCTCTGCATCTATTAAGATGACCATGTGGTTCTTGTCTTTGAGTCCATTTATAACATTTATTGATTTACCTATATTGAAGCATCCCTGCATCTCTTGAATAATGCTGACTTGATCATGGTTGATGATCTTTGTGATATGTGTCTGTATACGGTTTGCAAGTATTTTACTGAGAATTTTTGCATCTGTGTACATTAAGGATATGGGTCTATAGATTTCTTATTTGGCTGTGTCTTTACCTGGATTTTGTATTAGAGTGAGGCTGGCTTCATAGAAGGAATTTGGAAGTTATCCCTCCATTTCTACTTTTTTGAATAAATTAAAAAGCTTTAGATGTAGTTCATTAAATTTCTGGTAGAATTCTGCTGTAAATCCATCTGATCCTGTGTTTTTTTCATTTGGGAGATTTTCTATTACAGTTTCAGTTTCTTTATGTGTTCTGGGTGTTTAAGCTGTTGATCTTGTCTTGGTTTAGTTTTGGTGGTTCCCACGTTTTTAGATACCCATCCATTTCTTTTAGGTTTTCAAATTTAGTAGCGTATAGATTTTTAAAATATTCCCTTGTAATATTTGGATCTCTTTGGTGTCTGTTGTGATGTTCCCCCTTTCAATTCTGATTGTGTTGATTTTGAGGTGCTCTTTCTTTCTTTGGGTTATCTGGGGTAGCGGTCTGTCAATCTTGTTTATCTTTTCAAAGAACCAGCTCTTAGATTCATTGACTCTTTGTATTGTTTTCTTTGTTTCTATTTCATTAATTTCTGCTCTGATTTTTGTTACTTATTCTTGTTTGCTGGGTTTGTGCTTCATTTGCTGTTGCTTTTTACATGTCTTGAGTTGCAATGTTTAATCATTTATTTGTGTTCTTTCTGATTTTTAATGTAGACACTTAGAGCTATAAATTTCCCTCTAAGGACTGTTTTCAATGTATCCCAGAGGTTGTGTTGTGTTGTACTTTCCTTTTCATTTAGTCCCAGGAATAATTTCATTCCTTTCTTAATTTCTCCTTTGACCAAGTTATCATTCAGGAATTTGTTGTTAAATCTTCATGTGCTCAGGTAGTCACTAGGGTTTCTTCCAGTGATGATTTTAAGCTATTATGCATTATGGTCTGATAGAATGCATGGAATTATTTCAATCTTTTTGTATTTGTTGACGTTTGTTTTGTGTGCCAGTATGTGGCTGATTTTGGAGAAAGTTCCATGGGGCACTGAATAGAAAATATATTCTTTTGTGCTTGGGTGGACTATTCAATAGACGTCTGTAAGCCACATTTGATGTATGGTATTGCTTAATTCAGATGTCTCTCTATTAATTCTCTGTTCTGTTGACCTATCTAATGGAGGCAATGGGGTATTGAAGTTCCCCACTATTAATGTATTGGGATTAATCTGGGTCTTAATCTCCTTTAGTACTGATTTTATGAAGTTGGGGACACCAGAGTTTAGTGAATATGTGTTCATGATTGTAATATCTTCTTGGTCAATTGTTTCTTTGATCAGAATGAAGTGGCCCTGTTTATCTCTTCTGATTAGTTTTAGATTAAAGTCTATTTTGTCAGATATTATAATTGCAATGCCTGCTTTATTCTTAGTACCATTCGCTTGTTTTTTTGTTTTCTTTTTCTCCATCCTTTCACATTAAGGTAGTGCCTCGAAAGTGAGGTGAGTTTCTTGCAGACAACAAAAAGTTGGGTTTTGTTTCTTAATCAACTTAATTAGTCTGTGTCTTTTGACTGGAGAGTTCAGCCCATTGATATTTAAAGATACTAATGAAAGATATGTGTTGATTCCTGTCATTTTTCTTTTTGTTTGCATCTTGGTATAGCTGTGAAATTCCAAAATTATACCTTCATTAAGTTTCTTTCCATAGCCTCTTGGGTACAGTCATTCCTTTCATCAGCTCTTTGTATTTCTTTGAGAATTCTTGAAGGGCTGGTTTTGTGCACATGAATTCTTTCAAACTATTTATGTCATGGAAGATTGTTCTTTCTCCTTCAACTATAATAGACATTTAGGCTGGGTAGAGTAACCTGGGTTGCCATCTGCGGTCATTTAGAACTGGGAATAGTTTGGTCTAGGCTCTTTTGGCTTTCATAGTTTGCACTGAAAAGTCAGCTGAAATTCTGATGGAATTTCCTTTAAATGTGACTTCTTGTTTTTCTTTTGCAGCTTTCAGTATTCTCTCTTTGTTCAGTATGTTTAGTGTTTTTACTATGATGTTCCATGGAGAGTTTGTTTTCTGGCCCTATCTATTTGGTGCTCTATATGCTTCTTTTATTTGTATGAGCATGTCTTTTTTAATTTGGGGAAATTTTCTTCTACAATCCTGTTGAAAATCTGGTCCATATCATTATCCTGAGATTCTTCTTAGTTTATGCCTATGATTCATAAGTTTGATCTTTTTATGGTGTCACACAATTCCTGCATATTGCATTCTTGTGTTTTCTTAAATTTTTCATAATCTTTGCTCAAGTAGTCTAATTTGTTCATTTTATCATCCAGTCTTGATCTTCTGTTTTCCATTTCATTCATTCTATTGGTGAGGCTTTCTCTTGTCATTTGTAATTGACTTACTGAGTATTTCACTTCCTTCTTCATTTCAGCCTGTGGATTCTTCAATACTTCTAACTCTTTCCTGACTTCATTCAGAAGATAATCCCTATCTTCTTTCAGTTCTTTGATTTGTTTGTGTGTACTTTAAATTCACTGAATTTTTATATCATTTTTATAATTGTTCTTTTGAGTTCCAGGTCCTGTGTTATCTCTATGGGGTTCTCAATGAACTCCTCTAGAGGACTGATGGTACTTGCTGGGGATATATTATTTTGATTTTCCATATTTTTTGTTGTTGGTGGTGACTTTGACATGTGAGTTTCTTTTGTAGAATCTGGTTATTGTGTGAGACTCAAGCCTTCCTTTGTTGAGATTTAGTCTGCTTCTTTTGTAAACTTTCTGTACTTTTATGATTTACTTGTTGGACATGAAAATCTGGTTGGTCTAGGCTTCAGGTACTCTCATTTGATTTTATATTTGAGTGGTCAAATTACTTTCACCTTGCTAATCAGGAGTTCCCCCAGAGGCCAAAGTTGGAAGAGGATCAGATGCTCTTAGCCTTTCCCCTAAGGTCTGGATTCCTCCAGGAAAGATCCTGGACTCAGGAATTTTAGGACTGAGCTGGCCTGGGGGCAGAGCCCAGGAAATATGCTGGCTCTGAGAGATGCAAAGTGAGGAGGCTGGAAGGCACCTGAGAACTACAGGGAGGAATTGGGTTGGCCTGGAAGCAAAGAGTCAGGAAGCAGTGGGGATTGTGGGCTAAGAGGTCAGTCCATGGGTCTGGGGTGTCAGGAAAAGAGATGGGCCAGTGCCCCTGCTAGTAGGAGAGATGGGGTGGGGGGCTGGGAGGGAGAATGTGGCTGGGGGAGTCAAGGCACAGTGGCAGAGCAGCCAAGCTTACCCAGGCAAACTGCTGGCTCCAGGAAGCTGTGGAGCTGGGCCAGCCGGAGATGGAAAGGGCTGAAGATATTTATTAATACAGAGCTTGGTCTGGAAGTTTGGCAGCAGATTTGCATAGAAATTTTGTATTAACATAATGAGAAGGGAAATAATTGCATAAATGCATCACTTTTAATATTATTTTGTTTAATTGATGCCTAATTTTACTGCATCATGACATTCAAAGGAAATATTCTTATGAGAAAGGATGAGGGGTTCATCTAAGACATGTCATGTTCATTGATGTATTTCTTTAAAAAGACAATATTTGTAATTTTGAATACTGCCAAACTCAGAGAAAGCATTATAGTATATAAAACCACATAGAAGAGAGTCATTAGAATGAAATTCCCAAGTAGTTAACTTATTCAAAGATTGAAAATTAATATATTTTAGTAGGTGACATCTTATAGGAAAAAGATCCAAATAGTCATTTTGGAATATAGCAATTTGTGAAGAAGCAGAAACCAAACTATTATAGAAACATTGGAACAATTGTTTTGCAAGAATGAGGTCATCATTAATATCATGACAGTGGAAAATAACAGAGTCAGAGGAGTTGCTGGAGTTCATGAAAAGTCAGATGCCTGGAGTGGCATTAATATTATTTATATGGGCTGATTATGTTAAGAAAGAAGACAAAGTATACATTTTTTCCTCAAAAGATTAACAAAATAGATTTTTGATAACAGAAAGCCTGATTAATTATAATTCATTATTAATGTTATTTTCAGTGGTGCAATCTATGCATTAACATTAAATACACCCAATATTTAAGCATTTTTTTTTGAGGTGAGAATATTCAGATATGTCTTCAAATTTGGAAACTATTAGAGGTTTTCTTTATAAGTAGAAGGCATTATAGGACAGAATTAATTGTGTAACATTATAATCTTAGGATGGAACATAGCCTTGGATAACAGACTGTAGGACATGAACAATGGTAAACACCCCAAAAGCAATCATTTCAAATATAAAAATGTGGGAGATGGAGAGATGGTTTAGCAGTTAAGAGAACTGGTTGCTCTTGCAGTGGATTCAGGTTCAGTTTCCAACACCCACTTGTTGGCTAAAATCCATCTACAACTCAAGTTCCAGGGAATCTGATGCTGTGTTCTGACCTCTGCAGGCATTGCATGGCAAAGTTGCATTTATATATCTACAAACAATACACTCATACATATGTAATAAAATAATAAATAAAATATTTTTACATAACAATGTAAAAGGGGAAAAGCTATAGGTCGAATTTCAGATTGAGTATCGGGAAGTTAAGTTTGAGGGATTGAATTTTGTTGACAAAACTGTAAAATTACAGGCGTGTGCGCGCTGGGCTCCCGGGGTCCCGCGCACACTCTCGGGATGGCACAGCGGGTCCACAGGCTTTTCCGCCGTGCGCCTGGAGGAAGGCGGGTCTGGCCCCGCGGGCTTCTCCGTGTCTCTATGGGCCTCAGGCGTGGGGTGCGCGAGTATCTCGGGGTCGCTCTGGGCCTCTGGATCTCGGGGTCCCCGCCACACCTGGAGAGTAGCGGCACGGCTCTGGCCACAGGCGTCTCTGGGAGCTGCAGCAGATAGATCGCTGTCCGCCGCTCCGGTGCTGACAGTCTCTCTGCTACTGGAGCGTTGTCCAGCCGAATCCTGTCCCTATTTCACCCGTGTACTTTCCTCAGGATGCGAGGTCCACTGGCCACTGAACCCCACAGGAAGAGTGAGGACAGCAATAGCTAGGATGTCCGTAAGTCGGTCACGGGGGAGTGCGCCCCCCGGAGAGGCTAGGTCGCCGGTAGTGAGGCACAGGACTCAAGACTCGGCTTAGTCTGTGTTACAGCTTTATTAAGTGTCTCTGCTCTCAGTAATTCAGCAGCTCTGCGACCCAGCTCTCTCTCTACTAAGAGAAAACTAGGATACTTATACCATGGGGGTAGTGGTAAAAGACATGATCCCGAGCTGCATGAGCTGTCCAGTCATGAAGGGACTTCCACTTTGCATAACAGAGGTCCCCAACATCTCCCTCTCTTTGATTTAAATATGAAGAAGTGCCATGCCAGCCCTAAGGGTCAACTCATTTTATCTCAGGAGAACCCAAAGTCTGATACCTGACCATGACCTGTTTCCTGTAGTGATTTTTAGCAAACGGCAGTAACTGTCAGCAGAGAAATCTTAAAAAACAGTGAGCAAGCACAATACATAGTATCATCAGAGGGCAACCACGTAAAACAAGGGATTGCTAAGCCAAATAGATTACAAAGTTTTGAGAGTGTTAACATTGGTTTCAACAATATCTGATTCAATTACAAAGAAACAGTACTTTTCCCAATATTACATAGTCCCCATGTCCAACAGTTATCAAACCCAATGTTCTTTTATTGTGAAGTACAGTTCTGGTGAGAAAGTTCATTTGTTGTTGGAGAAACTTCAGGCTGTCAGTCACTGATGTCACAGCTCATAGCAGCTTGTCTTCAGCTTGTTGTCATAGCTACGTCTCCAGCATCCGGTGCAGGATCGG
>NW_008348789.1:6421533-6422602 GCF_000622305.1 Nannospalax galili
TGCCAGTGTTATGGGTGATTTTCCATGCTACCCAAAAATTTTTAAATGAAGAGCTGGTAAATGATGGGTCATTGTCTGTCTTTAATTGTGCAGGGAGGCCCATAATGGCAAAGGATGAAAGCATATGATTTATCAGCTTTTTTGAACTTTCACTAGTCTGGGCGGTGGCCCAGAGAAAGTGAGAGTAGGTGTCTATAGTTACAAATACATATTTCTGTCTGCCAAATTGAGGGACATGGGTTACATCAATTTGCCAAAGGGCATTATATTTTGGTCCTCAAGGGTTGACACCCATTTGTTGTATGGCAGGATTTTGTATTAATGATGCACAAGAAGAGCAGGTTCTAACAATACACTTAAGCTGCTTGAGAGGAATGTGGGGAAACCTGAGATGAAGCCCTTGTAGATTAATATGAGTAGCATGGTGGATGTTTTGGGCATCTGTTATGCTGGCAGGGAAAGTTCCAGCGGTGGCTACTTTATCTGCTATGGCATTTCCTTCAGTAAGAGGTCCTGGGAGAGAGGAGTGGGACCTGATATGCTGGACAAATAATGGAGCCACTCTCTTTTGTAATAGTGTGGGAATTTTAATTAGCAGAGGTGAGATGGGGTTACCATCTATTTTAATAAAGGAACGGCATAGCCATGGGAGTAAATTAACAGCATAAATGCTGTCAGAATAAAGGCTGAAGGGTTTATTAATTTTATCAAGAGCCATATAGATAGCAAAGAGCGCTTTAAAGTGTGGGAATTTATTAGATAGAGGCTGAAAGTATATTATAGGTGGATCATCAGGAGAGTCACGTATGACCAATGCAGCTCCTGTTTTTCCTCCATCTGTAAAGGCTGTAATAGTCTCTTTAATTGGTTTATGGCAAAAAAGTCTAGGCGGTAGCCAGCGAAATGTTGGAATAATTGACATCCTTTTATCTTTGGGATAGTGATTATCAATTTGTCCTGGGAAGCCTATTAAGCTAATTGCAAAAGAGGAGTGATGTTTTAAGAGCCATTGTACATCTGATAATGAGAAGGGGATAATGAGAGTATCCGGTTCCTTTCCTATGATTTG
>NW_008348789.1:6424263-6443100 GCF_000622305.1 Nannospalax galili
CTGAGGGTTTTAGGAGGTCGAATGGCTGCTGAGTTATTTTGAGGGCAATTTTTTATCCAGTGTCCAGTTTCTCCACATTTAAAGCATTTTGAGTTGGACTGAGTTGCAACCTCAAGGGCTTGGGCAAGGGAGGAAGCCTGGTACATAGCAGTCCCATTGTCAAGAGTGGCTACAATCCACTTGTCAAAATGTTCATTCTTTAATCCCTGGCATGCTTGTCTGTGCTCAGGGGTCATCCCTTCCCAGGCAAGGCTGTTTAAAAGCAGTGCTTTGGCTGCAGGATCTGTTATTTTTCTATCTAAGCTTGCTTGTACTCTTAATATAAAATCTGGAAGAGCCTCAGTTGGCTTCTGCTTTAAAAAGGTTAATGCAGAAGTTTCTCCAGGCACGTGGGACAATGGTGTTAAGCGATCCCAAGCTTGCCGGGCACATAAGCGAATCTGCTCTATACAACCAGCAGGGATTGCAGCTTGCTGAATTCCTGTGGAGTAATTACCCTGGCCAAAAAGCTGGTCATAATTCCAATCCAAAAATCCAGGTGGTGGATCCTGCCCTGGTTGAGGTCTTAGCTGTTAATTGTGAGTGTCATTTCTTTTAGCTTGCATTAGGCACGCATCTCTAAATAAAGCTTCCCACTGTACAAATAATGGACTGGGGAGGGTAGATATACAAATGTCTCTCCAATCCTGGGGAAGCAGGTTAGTATTAAATATTTGCAGTATAGATTTATTCCAAGGAGCATGGATGCCATCTCCTGATGCAATTCCTTAAGTTCAGCAGCTGGGAGTGGGTACCAGGCTATGGGGCATTGTCTGGTTATTTGCAAATTAACAGGGAAAGCCTCTATTGGTGGGTTTTGGGGGTCCTGAGACCGCTGAGGCTGGAAATTTTGAGGCTGGCAGCTTTCACTGTCTCTAAGGTTACACAGCTGCTCTGTAACTGTAAGGCGTGTCTCCACAGGGGGTGGAGGCTGCTGAGGTGGAGGGGGAGGAGGGGATTTTACCTGAGAATCTTTGGAAGCTTTGGAAATTTGGGTGTTAGTATCTGGGCTTGTTGAATCATCAAGAGAGGGGTGAGGATCAATTTTACTGATGGGTGGATTTTGTCTGGCTTGGTCAGATTTTATTTTTGAAGTTGTTGAATCTGCTACTGCTGTTTTTAGGGTCTTTTTTTATCATCTAAAACCTCTCTTTTATTATTCTCTGGTGCCTGGTTTTTTAAGCACTGCTGGATGGCTGCCATAATTGGGAAAAAGGAGAGAGGAAAATTATGTTTTTTTGGGGTTTCTTTCTTATATGCCAAATGTGAAAGAAAGTTCCACACCTCTGGATCAGATATGTCTGCGGATAAGATCCAGGGTGCAAATTGGTACACCTCATTCCAAAATTTTAAGCTTTCCTCTTTTGCAATTTTAAGCCCTCTGGATTTGAGTAGAGTTTTTAGAGAATGAATCTGACGTTTTCTTTGACGTGATACAGAGCTTCCCATTGTAAGGAGAAGATGTTTTACAGCAATCGGACACTAGAGGGCTGCAGCACCTTGGCTGAGACTGCAGAGTAAAAAAAATATGTCACTTTAAATCTTTTGCCTTGGAGCTGTAGGCTGTTTGGCAGGGGTTAGCTAATTTGAATTTTCACTGAACTAGTTTCAGCTGTTATTTGAATGCTTGGGGGCAGGGTAGAGGGATCTGCCTGACTCTAAAGCTTAGAACTTTAGGGATTTTTCCTAGCAGTGTTCAGATAGAAAAGTGGGATGAAGTGACTGGTTTCCAATGGGACGTGTCTGAAATTAAAATTTCAGAGGATCCCAGTGATTCCCAGTCACAAGCCTGCCTGCAAATTTGAGGAACTGGCAGCCACCCTAATGGTTTTTTTAATCGGCTGATGCGTCACCAGGTTTTTGATATTAAAGAGATGTCTAGATAGAGGTCTTTCGTCCACACCTGTACAAGCAGTCCGGGTCCCCTAGGGGTTCAGAGAGACCTTCAGCCAACACCAGGGGGTAGCCCTGCCCAGAAGGCGTCAGTTGTTTCTTTGGTCCTAGCAGTCCCACGCAAGAACTTCTAGACTGGAAAAGAAAAGGAGGAAATTTAGAAGAGAAGAAGAGATTAGACTACCCTCCTGAGTGGGAGGGATACTCACGGATCTAGCATTTATGGGGGCACCAGCTCCTAGCTGGCACGAAGTTCAGAGGCTCTTATGTTGTGGCATGAGGTTCAGAGGGTCCCACGAGGTTCAGAAACTCCCATGTTGTGGCGCCAGATATAGGCATGTGCGCGCTGGGCTCCCGGGGTTCCGCGCACACTCTTGGGATGGCACGGTGGGTCCACAGGCTTTTCCGCTGTGCACCTGGAGGAAGGCGGGTCTGGCCCCGCAGGCTTCTCCGTGTTTCTATGGGCCTCAGGCATGGGGTGCGTGAGTATCTCGGGGTTGCTCTGGGCCTCTGGATCTCGGGGTCGCCGCCACACCTGGCGAGTAGCGGCACGGCTCTGGCCACAGGCGTCTCTGGGAGCTGCAGCAGATAGGTCGCTGTCCACCACTCCGGTGCTGACAGTCTCTCTGCTACTGGAGCATTGTCCAGGCGAATCCTCTCCCTATTTCACCCGTGTACTTTCCTCAGGATGCGAGGTCCACTGGCCACTGAACCCCACGGGAAGAGTACGAGGACAGCGAAAGCTAGGATGTCCGTAAGTCAGTCACGGGGGAGTGCGCCCCCTGGAGAGGCTAGGTCACCGGTAGTAAGGCACAGGACTCAAGACTCGGCTTAGTCTGTGTTGCAGCTTTATTAAGTGTCTCTGCTCTCAGTAATTCAGCAGCTCTGTGACCCAGCTCTCTCTCTATTAAGAGAAAACTAGGATACTTATACCATGGGGGTAGTGGTAAAAGCTTTGGCTGTTAGATGCTTTGTGAGGCATTCTATTTACATATGGAAGTGGGTTTCTGCCAGGCTGCTGTCTGCTAGGAAAAATCACAGGAAGGCATGGTATCTTTCAGAGACAAAGGCCATGTTTATGTTATGGCATTTGTGGCCGACACTTCAAAAGGAGAGACAGGAAAGATGCCAGGAAGACACCCTGCTGTGAAAGGAGCCCGCAGCACATGATCATGAAAGGAGCCCTCAGCACATGATCCCGAGCGGCATGAGCTGTCTGGTCGTGAAGGGACTTCCACTTTGCATAACAGAGGTCCCCAACATAAAATGCGTTAATATACTTTAAATAGGAAAAAAAAAAGGGGGAGGTGTGTGGGATTTAAGGGAAAGGAAAAAGAGTAAATGGTACTTATACAATATGGTGTGTGAATTATTGTTCCACAAGGTAATTCTTAGTGCCCATTTGATGTTTAAAAACATAAATTTTAAATAAAATTTATGCTGACATAGAAGCATTATTATATGAAATATGCATGAACAGTGATAAATATTGCTGCTTTACTGAGGCATGTCTACTGTATCTGTTCCAGCACAGCTCTGGCTACAGGGAGACTCTGTCTCAGAAAGACAAAAAACAGCAATTTTGTTCATAATCATAATAAAATATTGAAGTTACATAACTGATTTTAATATATGCTAATGTAAACAGGGTACACATAATTGCTCAATTCCTACTCATGAATATGAAGATACAAAAATAACTTTTTTAAAAATTATTTGTTTTATAATTTCATACAAAAGTTCTTAATTAAATTTAGACCCCATCCCACATGCATCCCCCACTCCATCCCTCAACCAGATTTCATGCATTTGTTGATACATGTCAAATTCTATCCAGTCAAGTATGTATATCCAGATGTCTTTCACCATAAATTCATCCACTGGACTTTAATCAGCCCAACTAGTGATAATATATAAGGCATACTGTCCCTGAGTCAAACTGAGTAGAAGGCTTCCAGGTCAGTTCCTGCTCCATTCCTCCAACTTCTGTATCCAAAGTATGCCCTGTCTTCAACTGCATGTTCTTATCTACTAATTCGGGGAGATAACCAATATGATGGGCAATGATATGAGTTATTTTGGGAGTCTCCTGTACCACACTCACCAACCATTCAAAGGGAGGTCTCTTCTGCCTGGCTCTGTGTTCCTTGACAATTGGTTCCCAGGTATACATATGCATTAATATTGAGACACTGTATGCACATTTGTCATGGGGTTTCAGGGGCATCATATTTCTATCTGGGTTTCCTAGCCCTCCAAATCTCATTCATCCCTACTCATTTTTCTCTCATTCAGGCAACCTCCTCCCTCTCCAGTCCATCTCCCCCATTATCCCCATCCTTCCCCAAATAACACCTTCCTCCCACAATCCCCTGTCCTGAGTTCCCTCCTCTCCTACACCGTGGCCCCTTTGTATGCCCCTCCCTCCTCTTGTCCCTGCTGAATACTCCCACTTTCCTTGCCTTCCCCCTGGAAACATCTGTTCCCTACTATCTCCCTCTTAGCAGTCCTTTTTTTTCCCTTTACCTCCATGTATCCTTTACATTTTTTTCTGGCTTCTGGTATATATATTATATATATTATATCAGAGTATGTATATATTCAAATATAGTGGCATGGTACCACAATCCACAAATGAGGAAGAGCATACTTTGCTTTATTTTTTTCTGTATTTGTGTTAGCACTTAGTATAATACTCTAGTTCCATCCATTTACCTGCAAATTTAATCTTTTTTATTGCTGAATAGAACTTCATTGTGGAAATGAACCACATTTTCATTATCCACTTGTAAGCTGACTTGTAATTTAGGCTGTCTCCATATCTTAGCTATTGTGAAGAAGCAGCAGCAAACACCAACCTACCAGTATATCTACTGTAGAATGAGTCCTTTGGGTAAATGCAAGGAGTAATATAACTATATATGGTAGTTTCATATTTAGTTTCTTGAGAGTTCTCCACATTACTTCCCACAGTAGTTGTATGAGTTTACATTCCCACCAACAGTTAATGAGCATTCCTCTTTCTCCACATCCTCTCCAGCATTTGGAGTCTTGTTCTCTTGATCTTAGCCAGTCTGACTTGGATAAGATGGTATCTTAATGTGGTTTTTATCTGCATTTCTCTAACAACTCAGGATATTAAACACTTTTAAGGTCCTTCTTAGCCATTTTTATTTCTTTATTTTAGAATTCTCCTTTCAGTTCTATCGCTCATCATTTTATTGGGTCATTTATTTTCTTCTTTGGGTTTTTGTTCTTGAGTTTTTTGTATATTCTGGATACTAACCCTCTGTCAGATGTGTACATGGTAAAGATTTTCTCCCACTCAATGGATTTCCTCTACCAATTCTTGGTTGTTTCTTTTGCTGTATTTAAGCTTTGTAGTTTTATGAGCTCTCACTTATTGATTGTTGACTTAATGACTTAGCAGCTGGTGTCCAATAGAATGTCCTTTCCTATGCCTACTTCTTGGAGGGGGTCTATCTATGTTTTCTTCTATCACTTTCAAAGTTTCAGGTTTTATATTCAGGTTTTTGATCCATTTGGAGTGAACTTTTTGGCAGGGTGAAAGGTTAGGCTCCTGTTTCATTCTTCTGCAGGTGGAGATCCAGTATTGTCAGCACCATTTTTGAAGATGCTGTGTTTCCTCCATTGTATGTTCTTTTCACCTTTGTCAAATATCAGAAGACTGAAATTGCATGTACTCATGCTTCTGTCTTCTATTCTTTTCCATTGATCTACGTGTCTATTTTTGTGCCAGTATCATGCATTTTTTTAATGACTATATCTCTGTAAATCTGAGATCTGGTATCATGATCCTCCCAGTGTTGTTCTTTTTGCCCAAGATTGCATTCTTTATCCTGGGGCTTTTGTGATTTTATATGAATTTTAGGATGATTTTTTCAAGATCTGCAAATAATGTCATGAGCATTTTGATTATCATTCCACTGAATCTATTAATTGCTTTCAGTATGATGGTCATTCTCACAATGTTGATTCTACCAATCCAAGAGCATCATAGGTCTTTTCATCTCCTAGTGTCTTTCTCTATCACTTTCTTTAAATATTTGAAATTTTCATTATATAGGTCTTTAATGTCTTTAGTTAGGTATATTCCTAAATATTTTGAAAATATTTTATTTATTATTTTTATTTTGTGTATGAGAGTATTGCTTACATGTGTGTAATTGTGCCCATGTCATGCATTTCCTGTGGAGGTCAGAAGGCATCATATCACCTGGAACTGGAGTGACAGATTGTTGTTAACCACCATGTGAGTGCTGGGAATCAAACCCGGGTCCTCCTCAAGAGCAGTCAGTGCTCCTAACTGCTAAGCCATCTCTCCAGCCCCATTCCTTTTTTTTAATCTACTGTGAATGGGAGGGGTTCCTTAAATGATTTTTCTCATTTATTTTCATGATAGAAGCATGCTGGTTTTGTTATGTTGATTTTATAACTTGCCAATTTATTAAAAGTATTAATCATTTCTAGCAGCTTTCTAGAATTTTTGTATAATATGCAAATAGAAATAATTTTACCTTTTCTTTTCCAATAAGTACTCATTTAATTTACTTCTCTTGTCTTATGGCTCTTTGGAGAGTTTCAAGCATTATATTGAAAAGGAGTGGCGTGACTAGGCAGCCCTGTCTGGTTCCTGATTTTAATGGAAATGCTTCCAGTTTTTTCTCCATTTAGAATGATCTTGGCTGTAGGAAAACAGGATGCCATGACCTAGGATAAGATGAGCCTAAAACTTTTTAAGTCCAGCCTGCATTCTCTGCTGAAGGGAAGGGTACTGAAAATAGTAGCTCTGATAATCCCTGTCTTGCAGAACACTGCCAGATAAGTAGGATAAAAGTGGACAGATCAAAAGTGCAAGCTCTTTGCTCTGTGGGAAAGCATCTTGGTTAACACCTCATCTCCCTGTTATGAACAAATAACTCAGCTGTCATTAGCTAAGAGATTAGGCCAGGTTAAAGGTTTACTTCTGAGCTAAAAGCTAAAAGTTTATCATGCTTGTAGCCCTAAGAAAGAAAACATTGTGGCCAATAAATTATCAGACAAGCATTGGTAACCTTGAGTAAAAGTTTAAGCATCCTGCTAGTGCCAACTAAAAGACTATGTTCTGTTTCTTTGTGTCCTAAATCTTTGTATGTGACTGTCATACCCCATATGACTGCCAGTTCATTGTAATGTATAATAACCCTCTGAATTTTTTAATAAACAGCTTGTTGTAAAGGCACAAGTCTCAGGATCTAAGACACTGTTGCTGGTCAGTATCGTCATCCATCATGAAAGCGAGGTGCGCCACCGAGGAAGGCACACTTGGGTTTCTCAATAGTTGGCTATGGTTTTGTTGCATATAGCTTTAATCATGTAGAAGTATGTTCCCTCCAGAAGAATTCATTCTAGGACTTTTAGCATGGATGCTTGTTGGATTTTGTCAAAGGCCTTTTCTGCATCTGTTGAGATGACCATGTGATTTTTGTCATTACGTCTGTATATATTTTTATAACATTTATTGACTTATGTATATTGAGCCATCTCTGCATCTCTGGAATAAAGGTGACTTTTTCATGGTGAATGATCTTTTTGATTTATGTCTGTTTGTGGTTTTCAAGTATTTTGCTGAATATCTATGTTGATTAAGGATATGGACCTATAGTTTTCATTTTTCCTGGTTTTGGTATCAGAGTGATACTGGCTTCATAGAAGGGGCTTGGGATTTCTCCCTCTGTTTCTCTCTTTTTAAATAATTTAAGCAGTATTGGTTGTAGCTCTTCTTTGAATGTCTGGTATTATTCTGCTGTGAATCCATCTGGGCCTTGGAATTTTTTTAGTCAGGAGGTTTTGTATTACTGTTTCCATTGTCTTATTTGCTGTGGGTCTGTTTATGCTGTTAACCTCTTTTTGGTTTAACTCTGGTGGTGTCCATGATTTGAGAAAGTCATCCATTTTTTTTACGTTTTCAAATTTAATAAAGTGTAGATTTTTATTGTATTCCATTACAATGCTCTGGATTTTATCCATGTGTGTCCTAGTGTTTCACCTTGTCTCTCATTTCATTGATTTGAATTTGATCACTCTTTCTTTGTTTAACTGAGCTAAAGGTCTTCCTTTTATAACCTCTTAAAGAACAAGCTCTTAGATTCATTGGTTTCTTTATTTACTTTGGTTCTATTTCATTAATTTCTCCTCTTTGTCATTTTTCTCATTTACTAGGTTTGTGTTTGATTTGTTCTTGCCTTTACAGAATCTCCAATTTCTGATTTTTAATACAGGCACTAATAAGGATAAACCTTCCTCTTAGTACTGCTTTTCAGGTGTCCCAGGGGTTTTGTTGTTTTGGATTCTCATTTTGATTCATTTCTTGGAATATTTTTATTTCTTGTAAAGTTTCTTCTTTGACCCACTCAGCATTCAATAGTGTGTTTTTTAATCTCCATGAGTGCATATAGATACAAGAACTTCTTTTACTGTTGATTATAAGTTTTACTGCACTGTGATCTGATAGAATGCATGGAATTATTTCAAATTCTTTGTATTTGAGATTTGATTTGTGTCCCAGAATGTGATCATTTTTGGAAAAACTTATGTGGGTTGCCGAGTAGAAATGATATCCTTTGGTGTTTGGGTGGAATGTTCTGTAAATGTCTTTTTGGTCCATTTCATTTAAGATGTCCCTAATTTCATGTCTCTCTGTTTATTCTTTGTGCAGTTGCCCTCTCTATTAAAGACTGTGGGGCACTAAAATCACCTACTATCACTGAGTTTTGATTAGTCTGAGATTTATATTCCTAGAGTTCTATTTTCAGGAAATTAGGTGCTCCAGAATTTGGTGCATACATGCTCATGATCGTAATATCTTCTTGATCTAATGCTCCTTTGATTAGAATAAAGTAACCAATTAATTTTAATTTGAGTCAATTTTGTCAGATACTAGAATTGCAACACCTGCTTGCTTCTTAGAGGCATTTGCTTGGAATATTTTTTTTCCATCCTTTCACCCTTAGGTACTGTCTTGAAGGTGATATTAATTCCTTGAAGGGAACAAAATTTGAGTTTTCTTTCTTGATCCATTCCATTAGCTCATTTCATTTGAAAGGGTTGTTAATCCCATTGATATTCAGGGTTTTATTGTAAGATATGTATTGGATACCATCATTTTAATTTCTTTGTGTTTGTGGCTCCATTTTTGTTTCTGTTATTATATCTTTGTTTTCTTTCTGCATCCTCTTGGGTGTAGTCTTTACTTTCTTTGGTCTTTTATATTACTTTGAGTATTCTTTGTTGGGATGGATAGGTGGACATAAATTCTTTCAATCTATTTGTATGATGAAAATATTTCCATTCCTCTTAGGCCAATTTGGTAGTTTTTCTGGATAAAGTATTTGGGGTTGGCATCTGTGGTTGTTTAGAACTGTATATACTTTGGTCCAGGCTCTTCTGGCTTTCATAGTTTGCATTGAAAAGCCTGCTGTAAGTCTGATGAGTTTTCCTTTAAATGTAAGTTGCTTCTCTCCAGCAGCTTACATTACCTTCTCTTTGTTCTATATATTTTATTTTTTTCCTATAATATGCTGTGGGGAGTTTCTTTTCTGGCCATGCCTAATTGGGGTTCTATGTGCTTCTCAAATCTGTATAGGGAAATCTTTCCTTAATTTAGGGAAGCTTTCTTGTATAGTCCTATTGAAGATATGATCAATGCCATTGGCCTGAGAATATTCTGCTTCCTTTATGTGTGTAATTCGCAGATTTGGTCTTTTCATGCTGTCCCACATTTCCTGAATACTCCATTCCTGTGTTTATTTGAAATCTACATACTCTTTGCTTATGGAGCCCAGATCTTCAACTTTATTCTCCAGTATTGATACTCTGTTTCCCATTCATTCTTCTTGTGAGACTTTCTCTTGTTTCTAATTCGATAATTGAGTCTTTCAACCATGTCCATTTTTGTTTGGGTTTTCTTCACTATTTCTATCTCTTTTGTGAATTCACTTTTCAAGCCATGAATTGTTTTAATGTTTCATTTTATATTCTGGGACTTCCATCATAAGTTCACACCTTTCCTCTTTGAGTTCTTTGAGTTGTTTGTGTTTCTTTAAGTTCTTTGATCATGTTTATGATTGTTCTTTGAAATTCTGCATCCTGGAGTTCCTCATGATGTTTCTCATTTTAGTACACATCTGTAGGACTACTGGGTTTTGTTAGGGGCATATTTTCCTGTTTTTTCTTATCCTTTGTGGCTTTCAATTGCCATTTGGGTATATGAAACTTCTTCTTTTAGTTGTTTGTCCACTAGGAACTTCTACTCTGCTTTTATTTAATTTAGTTTTGGTTCTGCTTATATTGTTTTTGGAGATTGGTTGTTTTTTGTTCAGGTATGGAAAATAAATTGGTGCATGTTTCAGATACTTGGGCAATAGACTGGTCTGGGTTTATGGTGGGACAGGGTAGTATGTAGGCTGGTTAGGTTAGTAGGAAGGCTGGTCTGTGTCAGACATATTAGGAGCCAGTGGCATATACTCCAGAGTTTAGCTATTCTAAGTTAGGAAGATAGTTCAGAGATCTGAGGTGGAAGAGTTGGAGCTTGCTTATGTCCAAAGCTGTCAGGGCACAGAGTGGAGGTAGGCAGGTGGTGAGGGGAAAAGAATAGAGATGCAGTAGGTCAATCTGACTTACTAGATTCCTGGCTGGGCCAGTCTGTCCAGCTGATCAGGAGCCAGGGAAGATGGCAGTGGTGAACCACTGAGAAGGTATTTATCAATCTGCTGTAGGGTGTTTAATTAGGCTGGGTTAGGAAGGTAGGTCAAAGATCTGAGGGAGAGTATTTGAGCCTGCCTGGGCCCAAGGCTGGCAGGAGACAGGGTCAATAAATAACTTTTACTCGAAGATTACTCATTAAATAAATAGTTAAGATTATGACAAGTTATTATGTGAGCACAAATATGAATTTTATAATTAAACCGAGACAAATTATTCAACTAGTATTATTTAAATATTAATCATGTATTTCATATAACAATGTGCCAAAAATATACTTTAAATGGATAAGATATTTACTAATTCAGATCATTTTATTCTTTACATTCAATTGAATTATTCTACATAAATAGCTTGAATACAAATAAAACACACCACACAGTAAAAATGGCAATATTCTGAAACACAAAGGATGAAATGTAAGAACCAAGACTATGAAACTTAGAGAACGAAAGTTTGAGCAGCAATCTTAAGAGAAGAAATTTAGCAATGCAGCACATCCTTGGTCATGAATTCATAGCTGCAAATGTCCTTGTCTGTAGGCTCACTCCATAAACTCTATGTTAAAGCAGCTTAATACACAACCATTTAAAGTACATACAGTTAGAAATCACTTATTAAAAGCAGATTCTGTAATCTTGATTAAATACATTTAATGACCTCTTAGAGTTAAAGACATTTTCATATCTAGACCACAAAGTTAATGGATTGTTTCTACAGCAATTTCAACAGTCTGTCTCTATATACTGAGTACTAGGTTTGGAGTGGAAGACAATGTTTCCTTTGTTTTCATGATAGGATTCTTTTCTCTGGACTATGCAAATTTGAAAATCTTCTCCCTGGAAACATCCTCAATCAATTTAGTGTGAAATTTTGTGACATTGCTTTATACTGTGTCCCTTTGTTTAGTGTGATTCAAACAACAAGTACAGACTGCAGTTAAATATAAATTTCAGCACATCATTAATGGATAAATCTTAAAAAAATAAAAAAGCCAATCAGTTTATAATGTTAGTATTTGATATGATATAGACTTAAGAATCATTTAAATGTACAAAAAATAATCTCAATATATGAGGATTTCTTAATATTATGCAAGAGAATTGATTCAATATTGCTAAGAGAGACATAGTCTTTCTTTTTCATGGTTAGAAAATGTAATTAGTTATTATATGTAAAATGATTAGAATGAGCACACAATAAAACAGTAATTAGTAGTAACTTTATTGTTTGCAGATACTTTCTATGTCTACTATATACTAGCTCTCAGATTTAATCTATTACACAAATTTTTCTGCATTTCATTCATGTTAATTCCACTTTATTAAGCAAAATTGGTAAGACATTTTTAGGGTGACTGGAAGATTCTGGGAAATAAGATTCAAAACATGTAGGCTAAATTCAAGTTCAGAAAAGGACAAAGTCAATTTCCTAGAGTTTGGTGGTTCTCAAATCATTTGTCAGTATTTTATGAGTTATTTATTTCTTCCCTCCTTGGAAATTGGTCTAGGGCCTCAAGAAAGCACCCACATAATCCAAACTATTTCAAGAAAGAAAAAGGTTTATTACTACTAAAAGGTGCAAAGTAGTTGTAAGTCCAGCAAGAAAGCACACACAGCTAGGGGCCCACTAGGTTTTTGTTCCTTACACAAAAGACTCCAGTGTCTCACTATGAATGATCAACATTGGCTTCATATTCTTACCAGATTGGTTAAATCAAAACAGCACAACTATAAGCAAAATGCAACTTTGAGAACAGGACGCAACCTTGAACACACACTTTATTCATAGAAACATGTTGACTGGTGGAAGTATTTTCTCAGCTGATTTTCATAAATTTCCTTAAAGATGGAAACTTATTTGTCATATTTAAGCCTTTTATTGAAAAAACAGTATATTTTATTTACATTTTCCCAGTCATACACGTCCCCGAAACAATGACATAAAGAGATCATTAAGGGACTTCCCTACAGCTTGAGAAACTCCAATCGCCCAGACCCCATATCATGTTATCTTTCTCGCCCTGGGCAGAGGCTCACTTTTGCTCTCAGCACCCCATCTCTGGGCTACATTCTTAGTCCAGTCTTGCCCATTGCATCCTACCGGGCACTCAGTCCAGCTCATTTTTCATTCAGATTTTTTAGAGCCTTCTCACACTGTTCTCACTGCTAACTTGCCTTTGCACTCCTGAGACTAGCCTTGTAGAATGGTTGTCTCCATTCTCAACTTGTCTTGAATTCCCTAGACTAGTCTTCCTCCATGGTAAGTAAGCTACTCTGCTTTGATTTCTCTCCATTCTGAGGATCTTCAGTCTCCAGAACCCACATCCTGTTTTGCTTCTAGTCTTGGTCACAGTCCCCCTTTTTTCTTAGCACCCCAGATCTCTGGACTATCCTCTTAGCTTCAGGACTTGGTGAACTCTCCAAATCTGCCATGCTCATCCCCCCACATTGAGACCATCTGCAGCCTCATCCCACTGCTGCAGAGCTAGGCATCCCTGCCCTTTAGTAAGGGTCTAGACATTGACAGACTGCCTGAGATCACCTGAATCAAACCTATGCCTAACAAGCTTCCAAAATTGTGCTGTGTAGTGGGATAGAGGCCCAAAGACCTTAGAAGGAAGCCTTGGAGCATGTGATTCTCTCCTGAGTTAGGCCTCTTTCAGAACTTCTGAGTAGCTGGACTAGAAATATCTGGTCCTGCTAATATAAAATCAAAAGGGGGAACCTGACTAGACCAACAAGCTTCTCATACCCAATAAGAAAACAAACAAGGCTCATCACATATACAAAACAAAATTCAAATCAAAAGGAAGGCTTGAGAATCTCACACCAGAATGACAGACAAAAAAAGGAATCCACATGTCAAAATCACAATGAAAAAAATAATATGAAAACCCTTTGGGTTTTTGATGTCCCCATAAAACACCAACAGTCCTACTGAAGAGTTTTTCAATGAGAACCCCCCTAGAGGTAACCTGAGAAACAGAATGTAAATAGTAATAATAATAATAGTAATAATAATAATAATAATATCTTTTCTGCAACTTTACAAATAAATTCTATTGTCCTGAAGGTTCTTATACTTCTGAAAAGGGAGTGCGGGGGATCATGGCAATTAAAGCTGCCTCATAGTATAATTGTTCTGTTTAAATTTATTTTTTATTTTAGTTTTTTGGAGACCAGGTTGATCAAAGCTCAAAGTATTTAAAGGACAGACAAACCAACAAATCAAAGAACTAAAAGAAGATAGGGCAAAACTTCTGACTGAATTCACAAAAGAGATAGAAATACTGAAGGAAACTCAAGTTGAAATGAAAAAGGAAGTGAAACACTCAATAAATAAATAGAAATAACAGGAGAAAGACTCACTAATAGAATGAATGAAATACAAAACAGAATATCAAGACTGGACGATAAAGTTGAAGAATAGAACTGCTGAAGTAAAGATTATGAAAAACATTTAAAAACATGCTCATACATATATATAAAGCACTCCAAATAGGACCCACGACCAGAAAAGAAACCCCCCTGGCATATCATAGTAAAAACAGTAATCATACAAAACAAAGAGATAATACTAAAAGCTGCAAAAGAAAAATAAGTCATATATCAAGGAAAACCTATCAGAACTACAGCTGACTTTGAAATAGAAACTATGAAATCTAGAAGAGCCTGGACCAAAGTATTTCTAATTCAAAATGACCATAGATGCAAAAAGAATATTTTACCCAGCAAAAAATGTCTATCATAATTGAAGGGAAAAAAAAATCTTCCATGACATGGATAGGCTGAATGAATTAATGTCCACAAAACCATCCTTCCAGAGAATTATTGAAGCAATAAAATGAGCTGAAGAAAGGAAGAACTATACTTAACAGGTAACAGAAAGACACTGAATGAAGGTATAACTTTGGAAACAAATCGATATAACAAATTTAGTACAAGAGTTCAATCAGAAATTAAAAGGATGGGAACCAAAACACATCTTTCAATAATAACATTAAATACCAATTGACTGAAGTCCCCAGTCAAAAGACAGAGTCTAGTTAAGTGAATTAAGAATCAAAATGCATCTTTTTGTTATCTACAAGAAACCCATCTCAGCTTCAAGACAGGCACTACCTTACGGTGAAAGGATGAAGAGAATATTCCAAGCAAATGGCACTAAGAAACAACCAGGATTTGTAATTCTAAAATCTGACAAAAAACACTTCAAACTGAAACTAATCAGAAGAGAAAAAGAGGGTCACTTCATTCTGATCAAATGAACAAATAAGCAAGAAGATTTTTCAATCATGAACATATATAAACCAAACTCTGATGTACCCAACTTCATAGAAACATTAGTACAGGACTTTAAGACATAGATTAATCCAAAATCACTAATACTAAGGTACTTAAATACCCTACTATCTCCATTAGACAGATCAACTGGACAAAGAATAAATAGAGAGACATGTTAATTAAACAATACCATACCTCAAATAGACCTAACAGACATCTACTGAATATTCCACCAAGCACCAAAGAATATACATTCTACTCCATACCCATGGAACTTTCTCCAAGAACCAATCACATACTGGGTCACAAAACAGACCTCAACACACACACACACACACACACACACAAATGAATTAATTCCATGCATTTTATCCAACTACATTACAATAAAGCTTAAAACACTGAAAGAAGTCTAGTAACTATGGGAACTCATCGAAATTAGTCAACACATTCCTGAATGATGAGTGGGCCAAAAGAGATATTAAGAAAGATATAAAATCATTCCTGAAATTAAACAAAAGGAACTACAATACAACAAAACTGCTGGGACAATTTAAAAGCAGTCCTAAGAAGGTTGTTTATAGCTGAGTGACTATATTTTTAAAAAAATCAGAAAGAACACAGACAAATAACTTAATGTTGCAACTCAATACTCGAAAGGCAACAACAAATGGAACCCAAGCCCAGCAGACAACAAGAAATAAAAATCAGAGCAAAAAATAATGAAACAGAAATAAAACAAAACAGAGAATCAACCAATCTAAGAGCTGGTTCATTGAAAAAATAAACAAGATAGACAAACCCTTAGTGCAGTTAACCAAAATACAGAAAGATCAACTCCAAATTAACAAAATCAGAGAAAACAGTAGAAACATCACAACAGACAATAAAAAGAGCCAGAACATTACAAGGTAAAACTAAAAATATATATTCCAAAGTAGTGAGAAACCAAATGACCCAATTAAAAGATGGGCTAAAGATCTAAACAGGGAGTTTTCAAAGGATGAAATAAAGATGGCTGAGAAAAATCTCAAAAAGTGTTCAACATCATTAGTAATTAGGGAAATCCAAATTAAAACCATACTAAGGTATCATCTTACCCCAATCAGACTGGCTAGGATCAAGAAAACAAATGATACCAAATGCTGGCGAGGATATGGAGAAAGGGGAATGCTCATTCACTGCTGGTGGGATTGCAAACTCATGCAACCTTTATAGGAAACAGTATGGATAACTCTTAAAAAACTGAAAATGAACCTACCATATGACCTGGTTATACCATTGCTTGGCATATACACAAAGGACTCATCCTATTGCAGAGACCCTTATACAACCATGTTTGTCACTGCTCTTTTCACAATAGCTAAGAGATGGAAGCAACCTAAGTGCCCCTCAACTGATGAATAGTTAACAAAAATGTGATATATTTACAGAGTGGAGATATATTCAGCAGAAAAGAAAGATGAAATAATGAAATTTGCAGGTAAGTGGATGGATCTAGAAGCTGTTATACTAAGTGAAGTAACACAGACTCAGAAAAATAAACGACATATGTTCTCCCTCATATGTGGGTCCTATCACCAAATCCTTTTAAATTCCACTTTTTTTTTAAATAAGAAGGTGCTATACAGCAGTCCTTCTGCATGAAATAACTACCATCATCATGATTTCAGCTGAGCCTAATCACTAAACATCATCACAATTGGACTTCTTGACTGTTGTGCTCATTCATTAAAGGAGGGCAAAGCAGTGTTACTGGACCCTTACTGGAGTATCCAGCCACTCTTCCCAACCAACTGTATGTAATTTGACCCTATTCACACATGCCCTCCTGGATTTGGGGAGGGCTAACGTATATAATCTGTTGGAGGCTAGGAAAAGAAGGAATGACCCATGCTGAGTAAAGGCTATCTAGTGTGCATACCCTCAGATCATACATACACCTTAGCAATCCCTCAGTTATCTCAGTAAGATCAATAAATTCATTGGTTCCCCAGTAAAACTGTAATGAAACATTGGCTTGACACTAGAACCTTAAAAGGGAATAAGCTTTGCTTAGCATCCCGAGGAAAAGAAGTTTCACAACTGATGGAAAATTTATTTGTTAATGCTATTATGTCTCATAATTTTTTTAAAAGAAAATGAAAATGTAAAATATGTTAAAAGGATATGGGAATGGAGATATTTTCTGAAATAGGAAGAAAAAATAAGAAAGCCTAAGCAGAGCCAAGAGCTCCTCCCAAGCCCATGAGACCCCTGAGGAACAGATCCTCAAATACCTTAAGTGTAAAAATAAGTTGATTTATTTGGGCCTACAATATGGTCTTAAACACCAAAAAGGAAAGTATAAAGAAAGAAATGCCGGGAACTCGAACCCGTGACCCCCGGCAAGGTGAGGATTGTGGATGAGTAAGCATGCCATTCACCAGCCCATGCCTCCTCCATTACCTGGGGACACTCAGAAGCAACGGGGAGCCTAGTCAAGCTGGGACTCAATTATTGCAGGTGTTCCAAAGCTTATAAAGTCACCTGGAACTCCCCCCACCCCCTCAAGGGTGTATCTTAAGGATGGTCACGAGCTGATCATGCACTCCTCAGCAGTGCAGAAGAATTCTTTACACTTTCAAAGCAAGCCAGGCCATGCCCCCAGTAACTTCCTTTCGGACCTATGCAAGGTGGGGCTTGTAGATCCCCATATATCCCCCTTTTTATTTTTATTTTAAGGCCAGACTGACTTTATTTCACCTCATAGGTGGCTCCCTGAGGAGAGATGGCTATCTCCTTCCTCTAATCTTATGCATTTTTAACTGTCTTAGGTTGTGTCACCTCTGATCAAGCCTTGCCCGTCATTGAATCATGCACCTGGCCATGTGCATGTCCTGTCCTAGGAGTACTTGTCATGGGCCACCTTACCTTTCTTTGGCTAAACATACATCATGATTAAGGGCAGCTGAGTGTGTAATGCCAGCCCGTGACAGTCTTAGTCTTTGCTGAACTCAGTTAGCCAAGCGTGGGCAAATGGAGGGGGTGCTGGGGAAGTCTGTAATCATGAGGAGGTGGGCCGTGGCAGTTCCAAGGGTCCTCTGTTGCTGAGTTATCTGGTAAAGACAGTTAAAGATAAGCATTATCAAGAGATAAAAAGCAAGTCATGGCATAGGACAAGTTGAAATACTTCTGCGACCATGTACCTTTTAGCAAATTAGCCAGTTGTAGAGGCTGACTGGCAATGAAGCCAAGGAACTGAGTCCTTTACCTCAGATGGATACAAATAAAGAGAGGAATTTTTTCTCATGAACTATTGTCCATGGACCATCATGCTAGTCAGTCGGATCCTGGCCTACCCACTTAAGGTTTTTTGCAGACACCCATATGGGGTTTGAATTTCCTGTAGGGTAGACACACCCAAAGCCTTGACCCATGGTTAGCAATGGATCTGGTCCTTTCCATTGCCCGGGGATGGGATCTTTCCATCTTACCCATGACTCAGGTCTCTGCTCTTGTCGTCCCCAATGCTTCTGAAACCAGGATTCCAACTAATTTTTTTGAAAATTAAGAACATTAATAGTGAATAAGGCCATACCCAACTGTTGGTGCTTACTTATTCCCCTTTTCGTTTTTGTAATTGAATTTTTAGGTTTTGATGGTTGCATTTTATAATGGCTTGACCTTGGAGATTGTAGGGAATTTCTGTATTGTGTTGAATTCCCCAAAGTGAGAAGAAATCTTGTACATTTTTACTCACAAAACTTGGTCCATTATCAGTTTTAATTCTTTGGGGAAATTCCAACATGGCAAAGCACTGGAGAAAATGAGACTGAGCATGTTTAGACTTCTCTGCTGTATGAGAGGTAGCACA
>NW_008348789.1:6443207-6451859 GCF_000622305.1 Nannospalax galili
CCTGGGCTTTACCCCTGGCTGTTGTAGAGGAAGTACCAGTAGAAAGGGTTGACAAGACATACAGGTATGTACAATCTTCTTTAGGTCCTTGATGGGAACTTGAAGAAACCTCTTATGGAGTCCCAGCCAATTTCCATGAGTGAGGTTATGTAACTCCTGGGCTTCATTCAGCCTGCTGACAGGACCTGGGTGGAAGCCATGTTGTCTGCCTCTGCATTGCCTTGGGATAAAGGCCCAGGCAATCCTTGGTGACCCCTAAGATGCTGTAAGAAGATAGGGGCTTCCCTCTAAGAAGCATACGAGTCTGAATCATCAAGGGAGTAATGGGATTCCCATCCAACCGGATATGAGAACCTAATAGCCCTGGAAGAAGATTGACTACATATAGACTGTCAGAAAACAAATTCATGTGCTCACTTATCTTTATTAAGGCCAGAGCAACAGCTATAAGCTCCTTGAATTGAGCCGACCCATCACAAGTGTGGACATATCTTTTTAATTCTTTGCCTGTCCCTGGATATATTATTATTGCAGCTCCAACCTTGCCCCCGTCAGTGAAGACATTATGGGCTTTTACTAATGGATCCTTAACAAGGAGCCTGGGGGTGTCCCAGGAGAGGGCCTGAAAGGAAGTTACCCATTTATGAGGGTCATAATGATAGTCCAAATCTCCCAGGAATCCTTCCAAGGCTATGGGCACTCAATTGTTATTTCTGCAAAGCCATTCAAAATCTTTAAGCCGATAGGGGATAACAATTTTAAGAGGGTCTATGCCATAATGTCTTAGGGCTACGTTATGCCCTTTTTCAATCAAGTCAGCTAACGCTACATCACATCCTTTCTCAATCAGGTCAGCCCATTGATCCATTGGTGTATAAACCCGTGGTATGCCTCACAGAGAGGCATGCACCCATTGAAGGGACTTCCCATCCTGTGTAAGGATTGATGTTATCAGGGTCTCACCAGGGAGTACCCATAACTCAAGATCTTTACTAGGGGTATACTGGGCAAGTTGGGCTCATTCCAGGGCATCCTGGACCTCATGTAAGATGTCCAGGTGTTGAGGAGCCAGGTGAATTAGTTCTGAAGGCTGTTTCCCTACTAGGAACTGAAACAGTGGTCTTAAAGTTTCAGTGGGAAGAGGCATCCAGGCTCGCAGCCAATTAATTTCTCCTAATAATTTTTGTAGCTCTGTCAGGGTTACTGTGGGCTTGACAGCCAGTTGTGGTTTTAAAGGACTTACTCTTTCCAAAGAGAGTATGGGTCCCAGAATTTTAAAGGGAGTAATAGGGTACAGACAAAACAAATTTTTCACAATCCTGGGGCTGTAAAGGGATAGAGAAAAAACAATCTTTAATGTCTATAACTATAAGAAACACTGTCTGTAGACATTTCTGAGTAACCTTATATAACTCTTCTTATTGTTGGGGGCTTGGAGCTCCCAAGATTAAATCATCCATATAAATGTACACAGTGGCATGTGGCAGCAAGTGAGCAGGCCCCAAAAGGGTCTTCACATAGCTTTGGCAGAATGCTGGGCTATTGGCCATACCTTGGGGTAAAACAGTCCATTCATACCTCTCATCAGACATTTTAAAGTTGGTGGAGGGTACAGACAAAACAAAATTTTCACAATCCTGGGCCTGTAAAGGGATAGAGAAAAAACAATCTTTAATGTCTATAACTATAAGAAATACATTTGAGGAAATAGCAGGGATCCAAGGCAGCCCCCTTAAGGGTGGACTTACAGAAGGCTGGATGTGGCCCAACCGTAATTGTTCCTGTACAATTTCGTTTAAAGCCTGTGTCTTTGTCTCAGGTAATGGCCACTACCTCACCCATACTGGTGCCCCAGGGGACCACCGGATAGCCAGAACCTGAGGGGCAGTGGCCCTTAAAATTGGGGGTGAACCTGATGCTCTTTCTTTGGGTCCCCCCCCTGTAATTGATATGGTGAGACAAACCTTGAGTTGCTGACTCAGGAAGACTATCAGACTCTTCAAGATCCAAAAGGTCATCATAAAAGGCCTTGCTATCAGTGGTTATGCAGGCCTGTGAGTCCCCCAAAATATCTTGTCCTGTGAGGTTGGCAGATAACCCTGCCACCACCAGGGGTTGCACCTCCCCTTTAGCTCCATCTGCATCCTGCCAGGTGAACCATTCTTGAGTCTCCTCTGATGTGGTGTATCCTCCCACACCTATGATTCAGGGCCCAGAAACTTGGTGCCATCATGATAGGACCTCCTCCTTTCTAAGAATGGTTCTATCAGCCCCCCATGTCCACTAGGCAGTGAAACCTCCTGCCACCTATTTCAAGATCCATCTTGGGCCTTACACCATCGATCATAGGGACTGTCAAATTCGCCATAGGTTTTTCTCCTCTCCCAACCCCTCCCTGAGGGCATTGTAAATGTAGCTGATCATGGGGAAGTCCTCCTTTTGTCAACGGGGCTGGAGGCTGCCCCCCACTTAGTTTAAAGGTTTCCTTCAATATCAAATCTGGATTTACATTCCTTTTGCCAATGGAGCCCTTTGCGACACTGGGTACAGGGTATAGATGGGGGTCTTTTTGATACCCCACTTCCAGGCTTAGGCCAGTTCTCTTGCTGAAGGCAATTTATTTTAATAAGGCCAGTCTGGCCACAGCCAAAACATGGATCTTCTATTCCTCTAGGCCCCATTGTTACCTGCTGACCCAAATTAAGTGAATTAAATGCCTGGGTTAAGGCATGGGTCAGAGCCTCTGTTTGCATCTGTAAGACAGCAGCCATGGCTTTGGTTTGCTGCCTCTGGGTTCCCACCTCCTTGGAGGCAATTATCCATTGTTCCATGGACCAGTCCTTAAGGCCAGCATGGGCTATTTTGTGATCAGCATCCATTCCATCCCATACCAAGAGTTTAGTGAATTGCTCCCTCAATGGGCCTGGGGGTAATTTTCGTTTTAAGCTCTTCTCCACTCTGTCTATAAACTTGTAGAGGGGTTCACCAGGCTTTTGATTAATTCCTGCAAGGGGGGATTCGGTAGGCACCTCGTCCAATTTTCTCCAAGCATTTAATCCTATGACCCTGACCTGTTCCATATATGGGGCTAGAATGCCCGACTGTTGCTCCCCTGTGGCATAACGTTCACTTGAACCAGTCAACATCCCAAAGGTAATGGGGATCAGTGGATTGGCACTTACATTCCTCTCAGCCTATATCCTGCATTCCTCCTTAAAGAGGGCACACCATTTAATATATATATAGGGCTAGGAAGGACTGCTTTGGTGAGGTCCAGCCAATCCTTTGTAATACACTGCTGATGAGCCAAGCCTTGGAGGAAAGTATCTACCACGGTGATCCTGGGCCATCCTCAGCCACTGCCTTTTGTAATTCCTTCAAATCCTTCACCTCCCAGGGATACCAGGGGTCAGGGCATGTGCCTCCTGAGTTTAGATTAATAGGATACGCTTCTACCCCTGGCCTCACAGAAGCTTCCTGAGTGGGGCCAGAATCCTGGAAATGAGGCCAGTTTTCATGGGTTTCAGGAAGCTCTGAAGCTGGTCAGGGCATGCCCAAGGTGCTGCTTGGTACTTTGGCTGCTTTTGGATTCACTTCTGTTGCATTTCTGCCTTCTTCCTCAAACCCTTCCCAAGATTCAAATGCTGGGGTTTCTGAAGGCTTGTCAGGAGGTGGTGCCAAGGGCATGGGGCTCTCAGGCTGAAAGCATGCCTTTAAGGCCGAAATAATAGGGTAGAACTCCAGTGGCAGATCAACCCCCAATTGAACCTCCCTTTGTCAAGCTAGACGTCCCACATGTTGCCATGTATTCCCAGTAAAAACATTATCCCCAAGTATCCAAGGAGCCAAATGAATCGCCTCTGCCCAAATCTTTTGAGCTATGGGATCTGACAAATCCAGTCCCCTGCTTTTAAGCATATCTCTCAGCACTTTAAGCACTGGGTCTTGAAACTTAAAAATTACTTTACCCATTTTTTAGGGTCTTGCTTACCCTGAACCTCCTCGATTGGCCCCAATCCATTTTTGCTTCTTTCTTACTTCTTTCTTTACTTCTTTTCACCTTCCTTTGAGCGCCAGATGCAGGGGACTCGAACCCGCAACCCCCAGCGAGGTGAGGATTGGGGATGAGTAAGCAAGCCATTCGCCAGCCCATGCTGCCCCCATTACCTGGGGACACTCAGACGCAATGGGGAGCCTAGCCAAACTGGGACTCATTTATTGCAATTGTTCCAAAGCTTATAAAGGCACCTGGAAATACCCCCTCCCCACAAGGGTATATCTTAAGGATGGTCACACACTGATCATGCACTCTTCAGCAGTGCAGAAGTATTCTTCAGCCTGTGCTTAGGCCTGGCACTTCCTCTCATATATATCTATCCCTTTTTATTATAGAAAGGTCAATGGGAGCTAAGGTTCTTTGTTTCAACATAGTTGACCCCACCTCAGAGAGCACCCAGCTTGATGGACTGTGCCTAGGCTTTTTGATCCCCACAAAGAATAAAGCCATCAGTATACTTCTATAAGAGTTCAAGGGATTGCCCTTTCCAGACATTAGGCTTAATTCTACATAAAAAGTTACTTAGATAATTATTTCTCATTGATGGTTTTGTTCCTAACCACAAAGTGCTGCCCAGATGTAAGACTTCAAATCTTGGTCTCCAATATTATAGTGCCCACCTGTAGCTAAGGGGGACAACCAGTTATTTGTTTCAGGTTTCCTCGTGGGTCCAGCCCATGAGGGACAGCAGGGAATGAAGGTTCTGGCTGAGGTGGGGGTGAGTGGTGCAGAGTCAACAAACATGCAACAGGAGCTGGGTGGAAGCAGGCACTAGGCAAGGTGTGGCAGACTTGTTTATTGCTGGAAAGGGCAGGCCTTTTATATCTCTCCTCCTGCCCCCAGTGTCCCATAAGCTGGTGTGTCGCTCCCTGATAGATCCCCTCATCCAGGCCACTCACATCATCAGTCTCTAGGTTTGGGGACTGATTAGGTTGGCTCTTTTGTGGAAGCATGGGCTTCGCTCTCAAGACAGAAGCTGTGTTTTTAGTGTAGCCTGTGCTTAGGCCTGGCACTTCCTCTCATATATATCTATCCCTTTTTATTATAGAAAGGTCAATGGGAGCTAAGGTTCTTTGTTTCAACATAGTTGACCCCACCTCAGAGAGCACCCAGCTTGATGGACTGTGCCTGTCTTAGGTCGTCCTGACTATCAGGATCTTACCTGTCATTGACTGCCAGCCCTCGAAGGGTGTGACCTCTGGCATGACCATGTGAGGGAGGAGGAGGGCAAGAAATTACACAGCCACTTCTCAGGTGTCAGCAAGCCAGACTGCCGGACCTCGCGGGGGGTCAAAGTCTGGATCCTTGAGCATCTTGAGAACCTGATACACCAAGTAATTTACTTGGTTTTGTCTGAGGAAGTGTAGAACAAGGCATTTTATGTGCAAGAAAAGAATTAAGACTATGATATCCAAGAGTAAATAAGTAACAATCTATGAAGCGTCAAACAAAGCTTTTAAATTTGACCAAAGTTTGTTAAGGAACCCAGAGTTTATATCTAATGTCTGAGCCCATGTATAATTTAGGGAGATGATCTGGTCAGTGAGCAAGGTGGAGTGGTTGAGAAACTTTTGGCTCCCATGGCCATGGATGTACTGTGAGAGTTCCATCCTGGCCCTAGCAAGGTTATCTACTTTGTAAGGTAGGAGATACAGGGCTTGGAACCGTGGATCAGGCCTGTGCTTAGGCCTGGCACTTCCTCTCATATATATCCATCCCTTTTTATTATAGAAAGGTCAATGGGAGCTAAGGTTCTTTGCCTCAACATAGTTGACCCCACCTCAGAGAGCACCCAGCTTGATGGACTGTGCCTGTCTTAGGTCGTCCTGACTATCAGGATCTTACCTGTCATTGACTTCCATCCCTTGAAGGGTGTGACTTCTGGCATGAACATGTGAGGGAGGAGGAGGGCAAAAAGTTACACAGCCACTTCTCAGATGTCAGCAAGCCAGACCTGCCGGACCTCGCGGGGGGTCAAAGTCTGGATCCTTGAGCATCTTGAGAACCTGATACACCAAGTAATTTACTTGGTTTTGTCTGAGGAAGTGTAGAACAAGGCATTTTATGTGCAAGAAAAGAATTAAGACTATGATATCCAAGAGTAAATAAGTAACAATCTATGAAGTGTCAAACAAAGCTTTTAAATTTGACCAAAGTTTGTTGAGGAACCCAGAGTTTATATCTAATGTCTGAGCCCATGTATAATTTAGGGAGATGATCTGGTCAGTGAGCAAGGTGGAGTGGTTGAGAAACTTTTGGCTCCCATGGCCATGGATGTACTGTGAGAGTTCCATCCTGGCCCTAGTGAGGTTACCTACTTTGTAAGGTGTGAGATACAGGGCTTTGAACCATGGGTCACAGGCCATTAGCGTCATCTGTTTGACAATCACCATCTGCTTCTCTGAGGATGTCTACTTGTTGTTGGATGACAGAAATGGCTCAGAAGAGTTTGAGGGTGTAAAGCCACAGAGGTTTTTGGATACAACCTCATTGAGTGTTTCCACAGTAGTGGAAGATTGAGTGATAGCAACCGCAAGAGTGCGACAGACCCTAAGGAAAGGATAATGGCAGCGACAATTGCCACAGTAATACCAAAATCTCTTGACCCGGGGGAAGGGTTGGAGAGCCGTCTGTTCCATGAGGGTGATAACATGGAAGTAAGTGGCATTGGGAATGGGAGCACAGATTGCTGCAGGTTTTCAAAAGATGAGAACCAGAGAGGCAGGGAAAATCCAGCATGCTGAGAGAGTGCAGTTAGCAAGGGAACAGTTAAGTGTATCCTCCAGGTTGCTCGTGACATTAGCAAGAAGCAGAGCAAACAGAGGATGAACACAAATGGGCGAGGAGTACTAAAAAGAGATGTTAATAGAGACTTCATTAGGTGTCCAAGTTGGGTCTGCGACACCCGAGGAACCCATCTCTGAGTTATTGCCAGTACATGAACCATTAAAGATGGCTCCACCTAATACAAAGAAGAAAGGACCCAAATCCAGGCAAGCTGCTGGCCTACAGAGCTCCAGGGCCCCCTGACAGTGTCTTTATGTCTGGGTTCAGGATAGACATAGGAGTAAGGTTTTGTAGAGACAAGGTGACTCCAGGCTACCAGGGAGGAAGCCTAGAGGTGTCCATCATAATCCGTAAAGAGGAGCGTACCGCCAGGAGTGAGCGGGAGGTAGTGTTCCCATGGAATAGGAAAGCAGAATGTGGTGAGAAGTTTATGGGTGGGCAGGCACTGGGTCCATGGAGGATGCATGACCTTTGGGGAGGGATGAGTGGTGGCCCCAAAGGGCATGAAGAAAACTGTAGTCTCAAAAGTGTCTTTTACTAAGGAAGACCAGATTTTGAGGTGCTATAAGGAGCCCTGGCTCCAGTTCCCATGAAAACCACCTGTTGTGATGTTAAAGAGGGAGTGACAGTGAGAGATATCAGGGGAGGAGGGATTAAGGACTGGGCTGAAGCAGAGCAATCCTGCAAGGGACCATGTGCCATTTATGGGAACGGACGCATGAATCAATTCCAAGGAGGGGAGACTGAGGGATTCATTAGTAGTAAAGAGAACTGGGAAAGCGGATGGCTGTTCCTCTACAGGGGGGATCAGAGGTGGTAAAGGGACCAATGCCTAGAGATCTGAAGCCATGGGAGAAGCACAGCCAAAGGACAAAAGGGTGCCAAAGATAACGAAGCCAGAAAAGAATGTCATGGCTTATCAATGGATTGTCAATAGTGCCAGCGAAGCCTGACAAACTCCAGATGGGTTTCTGTAGCTGGTTGGATGTCTCTCAATGGAATCCAGATAGGGGTCATAGCATCCTGTGGAAAAATACAAGCGTATCCTCATCCTTTAATGGCATATATAGTCTTTTCCCTGAGAGCTAAAGCATAAATAAGGGAGGAGCATGTGTCAACTATAACATGAACGAATCTCAATTTCCCAAACTGGGGGGTCACGTCCATTTGCCAAATGGCATTGGGTATCAAACCACAGGGATTCACTCCTTCCCCGTTAAGGGGCCTGAGAGGCATGAGCGGGGCTAAGGTAGCACATGAGAGGACAAGGTGCTTGCATTGGGACACAGGGACTTCTGGGAATAGTTTATGAATACTCTGAGGGGACAGGTGGAATTGTTGATGTAAAACTCTTGCTTGTTCTAACAGGCTAGACTGGACTGTCATGATCAGGACATCTGTGGCGACATTCCTCCAAGCTAGGATTCCAGGAAGGGTGGTATGTGAGCAGATATGTGAGATGTACCATGGGTGACTTCTATTTTCTAGGCATTCCCGTGGCTTGACCATAGTGAGGTGGAGTGGGGTGGAGGAGTTTTAACATGAGAAAAGGCAATGACCTTAGAGACCTGAACAGCATAGGGGCTATCAGAAAAAGATTTAGGGGTTCATCCTGGCACTCTGTTAAAGCTTTAAGTAGAGCAAGAAGTTCTCCCAACTGGAGAGAGCCAGGATTAGGGATGTGAGTGATATCCTTTTTTCCAGGATGATGTATCAGGACCCCAAAGTTCTTATTAGCATCTGAAAAGGCAATGGTCACTTGGGGAATTGGGGAAGAAGAAGGAGTGCTGTGGGGCTTAACTTCAAGC
>NW_008348789.1:6452245-6465238 GCF_000622305.1 Nannospalax galili
GGCAAGAACTGTTTAAGCCAATTTATGGTGCCACAGAGTTGTTGAAAATTGCCTAGCGTATAGACCAGCTTTGAATTAAAGGCAGGGGCCACAGGGCGTATGTCGGCCGAAATGGTATGCCCCAAAAAGGCATAAGGAGGCACCTCCTGTAGCTTATCTAAGGTGATAGACAAGCCAAGGGATGATAAGCCAAAGTCTCTGGTTACCTTGCAGAGAAATTGTGGGTTAGGTTGGGACAACAGAATTTCATCCATATAGTGAATAAACTGTACACTATGAGGGATGGTTGAAGTGGCTCATGAGACAAAAATCTCACAAATAGTAGGACTGTTTTTCATTCCCTGGGGAAGGAATTTCCATTGATATCTGAGGGCTGGCTTACGGAAGTTTGGTTCCCAAACCGTAAAGCAAAATGATCACGATCTTGGGGAGCCAGCAGGATTGAGAAGAAGCAATCTTTAATATCAAGTGTTATGATATATTAAGAAGGAGGCATAGCACCAGGGTGGGGCAAGCTGGCCTGTGTCGAGCCCATTTTCTCCATTTGGTCATTAATGGCACATAAGTCCTGTCATTAATAGCATGTAAGTCCTGAAGTAATCTAAAATGGCAATTTTTCTTTTTTATAACAAATATTGGAGTATTATATTTACTAGTGGATGGTTCTGAATGTCTGAGGTCCAGCTGTTCCTGGACCACATTTTTGAGGATAGACAATTTAGGTTCTATAATAGGTCACTGCTCCACCCAGATTACATCTGTCAAGAGCCAGGTAAGCACGGTTGGTATGGGAGAATCTTTAGGGGTTGTCCCAGGGAGGGCAGTGGCCCTTAGAATTGGGGATGCTGGTCAGGCATCTGATTTCTCCCAGAAACGCCAAGTTTATCATGGGCTATGACATCATCATAAAGGGCCTGATTGTCTGTGGTAAGGACCACACCCATGTCTTGCAGGACATCTCGACCCCACAAGTTGCAGGCGTCATCGGCCACTATGGGAGGGAATCTGCCCTTACTCCCATCTAAGTCCTTCCAGTGTACTGGGCTGATGACCAGCTTTGTGTCCCGGCTGCCCCCACTCCCTTAATGGGCAGGCCAGGCTGATATTTCCAATGGGGGAACAAAAGAGACTCGCTCTCAGTGATGATGGCAACATTGGCTCCCATATCCACTAGTCCCTTCACAGTGATCCCATCCAGAAATAAGGTCATTGAGGGGGTGATTAAGAATCAGAAGAGTCCATAAAATCTGTCTCATTCCCCCTCTTACTTGCAGGGCTGAGGGGTGCCCCAGGTGGAGTTTAAAAGAGCTGAGTCCAATTGGGGCTGTGACCTGCAATCTTTTGCCCAATGAAATCCTTTTTTTACATTTGGGTCAGAGGGTCTTGGGACTAGCTCCATTGTTTGGGCAGTCCCCATGGAGGTGTCCTGTCCTCCCACAGTTCCAGCAGCCATCGGAGTGGGTGGGCCTTTCTTGTAATAAGAGTGCCTCTAAGGAGGCAGTCAAGGCTTTGATGGGCCCTGTCCTGGGGTCTAGGTCTCTAGTGGCAAGTACCCATTTAGCATGATAGCATTGTGGGTAGGGGTATTTAGGCCCTCCCATGCCAGTTTTTTGATAAGCATATCATATCGCGGGTGGGTTCAGACTCCACCCTCCATTGCACTGTCCTGGTTACATGGGTGAGGAAATCCTTGACGTACTCCCCAGGCTGCTGAATCAAATTGCGGAAGAATGCCTATGGGTCACAGGGGGAGCAACATTTAAGGGCCTTGAAAGCCAGGTCACTAATTTGTTGGTAGTAAGCATGAAGGCCAAGATATGCCTGAGCATATCCAGAGTAATATTAAGGCCATATTGAGGTTCAGACATGCCTGATTTTCAGCCTGATTGTCGTAAGCCGAATGCCAGCTCAGGATGTCTGAAGGGTCCAAAACTGCCTTTAATAAATTATACCAATTTTAATGGGTCTGTAACTGCATGGCTTATTGGTGGAGAAGTTGCTCAAAATATGGGGAATCAGGGCGTGATTCATTGGTAGCTTTGCAGATGAGTGCAAGGTCTTTGAGAGTGGTAGGCACCCATGGCTGCTGTGCAGTGTTTGGGCCGACATCAAACAGAAAGGCAGACAAAGGTTGTCAAGGGGCAGCAAGGGGTGGGCAGGCCATGGAGGGGTATAATGAGTGGAAAGTGCATCAGAGAAGGCAGAATATAGCTCCTTCCAGGGGTACTGGGGTTATGGTGTCTCCAATTGTTGTGGCTTTGAAAGTGGGGTCTGAGGTAGAGGCAAGGGGTACCCTTCCTTGTCTGGATTGACCTCAGGGCTGGTCCCCATATCAAAGTCAGTGGGGGTTGAAGTAATGGTAAGGTCTACACTGGCCTGATCCCGACAATGCTTATCGTGGGCTGAAATGACTTCTTCAGGGGAGGAGGACTTAAGGCTGTCAATGATGGCTAAAAGGATTGGGACAAATGAGGCAGGGGAAACGACTCCCAATCCTACTTCTCTTTTACGGCCAAGAAAAGGACCTGCATCCAGAGGTCAGGATCCCACATATTCTTGGGAGAGACCCAAAGGGCCAGGTTTGTGGCTTCATCCCAGAAATTTTCAATATCTTTTGGTTTAACTTTCAGGCCCCTAGTTCTAAGGAGCGGTTTTTTAACTTTCAGTCCCTGAGTTCTAAGGAGTGATTTGAGCACTGCTGTTTGTGGCTCCTTGCACTGTGGTGGTAAGTTGCCCATCGTGGGAGGGTCCTATGAAGGGAAACTCACCACAAAAGTAAAAGGTAAGGGTGACTACCAAGAGGGCACAAATGAAGCAAATAAGCACTGTGAGCTACTCGGACATAAACTGCTCTGACATGAAAAGGTGTATCAGATCCAATTGTGTTGTGCTTAGCGAGGGACGTCCGAAGGCTATGACACCTTTGGCCGTATGCTGATATGGTGTCTCTGGGACAGGCAACAGGATGACCTGAAGCCTGGGCTCTGAGTTTGGGGTGGATCAGCCCTTATGTGAACTCACCGGGATGAGTCAAGGAGTAAAAGGTGTTGACATGAGTTTGGGACCACGCAGTGGAGTGTGCCAACAAATATGACAAACAGGGTAGAGGGGACAGAAGAGGGGGTCACTTGCTCACCCTCAAGCAGCCTAAGGGACAGACAAAACCCAGGGCCTACTCACTGAAAAAACCAAAGTTGGGGGTGTCACAAACACAAGGGGGCTGGGAACCTTGTTCGGGTACCAGCTGTATCAGGTTTCCTCATGGGTCCAGCCCACGAGGGACAGCAGGGAATGAGGGTTCTGGCCGAGGTTGGGGTGAGTGGTGTGGAGTCAACACACACACACCAGGAGTCAGGTGGAAGCAGGCACTAGGCAAGGTGCTGCAGACTCATTTATTGCAGGACTTACATATCTCTCCCCCTACCCCCAGTGTCCCATAAGCTGGTGTGTTGCTCTCTGATAGATCGCCTCATCCAGGCCACTCGCGTCATCAGTCTCTAGGTCCAGGGGTTGATTAGGCTGGCTCTTTTGTGGAAGCGCAGGCTGCACTCTCAAGGTGGAAGCTGTGTTCTCTAGTGTAGCCTGTGCTTAGGCCTGGCACTTCCTCTCCTACAGCTGTTGCCCTGTTCAGACTTTTTTCTATTCTAGTTCCCTGTCTGGAACTTGTAATGCTAATTACTTGCCTTTACTTCTCCTTCACCTATTTACCAGGCAAGGACTTTCTTTTCCCCCTACAGATAAGAGTTATGCAATTTGGGAGTATTTTAGGTAGACCCAATGAAGGGGTACTCCTATTGCCTCACCCTGCATTCCTGTTAAGCATGGAAGAAGCCAGAGCTGTCTGTGTCCCGATTCCCTATCTGCAATCTGGGTAACCTCTTCAGAGGATGGTGTGATAAGAATAGGAGGTAGGCATTGGCTAGGTAGTTAGGATTAAAAGACCCCAAAGAAAAGTGGCCAGTTTCTTGGCTAAAAGTCAAAACGTCCTTGGGACTATTAGCAACATACTCTGTTCAAAAGGCCAAAAATGTCAAAATATTTGGGAGCTTGTATCTAATCCTTGAAAGAATTTTGGGTTACCTCTTCAGAGGGGGGAATGTTAGAGTAGCCAAAAGCCCCATAAAAATAAATAAATGAAAGAAGAAAAAAAAAAGCAAAAGAAAAAAGTGATGGTGAGATATGGTAGGTGTTGGACGGGAGGGAGTGGGCATGGATTTGATCAAAACATCTTATATGCATGTATGAAATTCTGAATAATGTTTTTGTAAAAGTTAAAATATATATATGCCATTAAATTTGAAAAGATAAAAAAGATGTATATATAAAATCATAGGATTCACCAACGCTATACCAAGAAGTGGTCAACAGTTTAAACAGACCCATAAGATATAAGAAAATTGAAACAGTATTATAAAAACTCCCGACGTAATACAAAGCCTCCCAACTAAAAAAAGCCCAGGCCCAGATGGATTTAGAGCAGAATTCTACCAGATATTTAAAGAAGGCCTCCAACAAATATTACTTAAATTATATAAAAAGATAGAAACAGAGGGAGAATCCCAAATTCCTTCTATGCAGCCACCTTCACTCTAATACCAAAACCAGGTAAAGACACAAGTGAAAAAGAAAACAATAGACCTATATCCTTAATGAACATAGATGGAAAACTTTTCAATAATGACTTGCAAACTTTATAGGGATGCATAATGAAAAGATCATCCATCATGATCAAGTTGGCTTTATTTCAGAGATTCAGGGCTAATTCAATATATATAAGTCAATAAATGATATAAGTCATGTAAATGAATTCAAAGACAAAAAACACATCATCATCTCAAAAGATGCAGAAAAGGCCTTCGTCAAAATTTAAATGTATTTATGTTAAAAGTCCTACAGGTAATTGTAATGGAGGGAATGTAATTCAACAAAACTAAAAACATATACAAAAATGCACAGCCAATATCATTTTAAATGGAAAAAACCTGGGAACATTCAAATTAAAATCAGGAATCAGACAGAGCTTTTGACTATTTCCAATCCTTTTTAATACAGTGCTTGAAAGTTTTGCTAGAGAAATAAGACAAGTAAAAGAAATTAAAGGTGTAGTATTTTGAAAAGAAAAATTCAAATTATCCCTTTTTCCAGATTATATGATATTATACCCAAAAGACACCAAAAATTCCACTCAAAAACTCCTAAGTATGACGAACACATTCAGGAAATTGGCAGGTTATAAAATTAATCTACAAAAATCAGTAACCTTTCTATATTCCAATAGCAATCAATAGGAGAAAGAGTACCTGGAAACCCTCTTATTTACAAGAGCCTCAAAAAAAAAAATCTCTGAATAAATATGACCAAACAATTAAAGATCTCTACAATCAAAATTTTAAATCTTTAATAAAAAAGATTGGAAAGACACCAGAAGATGGAAGGCTATCCCATGTTCATGGGTTGGAAGAATTAATATTGTGAAAATTACCACCCTACCAAAAGCCATTTATCGATTAAATGCATTACTAATGAAAATCCCTATGGAATTCTTCAGAGAATTAGAATAACGTATCCTAAAATTCACATAGAAGCACAAAATCACCAGAATATCCAAAACAACTCTGAGCACAAACAGCAATGCAGCAGAGATTATTATGCCAAGTTTTAAACTGTTGCAGAGCTAAAGTCATAAAAGCAACATGGTACTGGCACAAAAATTAGACTCATAGATCAATGGAACATAATTGAAGACCCAAAATTATGTACATGAAATTTCATTCACCTGATATTTTAGAAAAGGACAAAGAATACTCACTGGAGGAAAGACAGGATCTTCAGCAAATGTTGCTGGCAAAATTTGATCATCACCCATAGAAGAACGAAACTAGACCTTTATATTTCACCTTGTACAAAAGTCAACACAACATGAATCAAAAACCTCAATGTGAAACCTGAAGTTCTGAAATCATTAGAAGAAAACATTGGCAATAATCTATAAAATATAGGTATAAGAAAGGAGTTTCTAAATCAGACATCAGTTGTTCAGGAATGAAGGTCAAGAATCAACAATTGCGACCACATTCAACTAAAAAGTTTCTGTACATCAAAAGAGATTACCAAGGAAATGAAGAGAAAACCCACTCATCCAGAAAAAAATAAGGAACTCAAAAAACAAAAATCAAGAAAGCAAGTGACTCAATTAAAATATGGGCTAAGGATCTAAACAGAGACTTCTCTAAAGAAGAAATAAAGATGGCTAAGAAATATCTTTAAAAATGTTCAGCATCTTTGGTAATTAGGAAAATGCAAATTAAAACCATTTATAATTTCAGCTTATCCTAGTCATACTGGTTAAGATCAAGAGAATAAATGACAACAGTTACTAGAGAGGACATGGAGAAAGGGTAATGCTCATCCACTGCTGGAGGGATTAGAAAGCAGTGTGTAGAGCTTTTAAAAACCTCAAAATGAATTTACCATTTGACCCAATTGTACCACTCCTTGGCATAAACCCAAAGGATTCATCCTATTGCAGAGACACGTGTACATCCATGTTTGTTGCTTCTCTTTTCATAATAGCTAAGAAATGGAAGCAAACTAAGTGTCCCTCAACTGATGAGTGGATAATCAAAATGTGGTACATTTGCACAATGGAGTTCTATTCAGTGGTAAAGAAAGATGAACTCAAGAAATTTGCAAGAAAATGAATGTAACTAGATACTGTCATACTAAGTGAAATAACACAGACTCAAAAAACAAAAACAAAACAAAACAAAAACAACATATATTCTCCTTCATATATGGTTCCTAACCCAAAATCCTTATATTTGAATATATATCCTGATGAAACTGTGGGAACCATGATTATAAAAAGGAATAAGGGAGTTAAAGTGAGAGAAGGAATCTGAGTGAGAAGAACCAGAGGAGAAAGTTGTTACTAAGGGAGAGAAACATAAAATGAGGCTATTTAAATAGGAGGTGGGAGGAGGGTTATGCATGAAACTTTGGAAATAAAGAGAAAGAAAGAGCTCAAGAGAGATAGGACCATATAATACTGATATTATCATGGGAGAAATGAGGAAAAGGGGGATGCTTTAAGTGGGCAAGTCATGGTTCAAGCTTTAGACAGGTAGAGAGAAAGAGGTAAGATAATGTCGCTAGTGTACAAAAACTAGAGTACATCATATTAGTCCAACAACCCAATGACAAACCACACATACAATATCTCTATATGAGTCCATGTGTATTGCTAAAGGCTACCTAACAAGACAGAGTGCCAGACGAGAGAAACCTTCCTGAGTTGTTGGCCAGCTTGGTCCAAGAGACTTCCAAAATTACAAAGGGTATTGCCACAATTCTTGATTGCCTTCCAGAACTTGAAGGTAAGACTTGACTGCTGAAGACAGAGCATACTTCAGACACAAGATTTGGGGCAATGGAGCCGGAACTGATCTGGAAACCAGTTCCCCTGAAGGCTAGCTCTCAAAGCTTTGGAGAACACTATGAAGGTGCCAAAGGAAAACATCAACAGATAGTCAAACACCAGCATCTAGACCCAATAACCATATCAATGTCCAGTAGAGCATATGCCACTGGTGCGGCAGTGGCATTTTTATCTTGCTGGAAATCAACAGATACCCAATTGGACTAAAAGCACACTAAATGGGAGGAAACTCACGTGTGGTACTGTAAACATAAATACACATTGTTGAAGAGGTCATATATCTCAGATAAAACCCCAAAACTGCCACATCCCTAGACTCATGTAGTTTTCACTCTGTGCAAGATATTTATCCTTTTATTTATAGACAAATATCCCAGCCACCACTCATCAAAGAAACTTCTTTTGCACCAGATGGAGACTCTTACAGAGTACCACAACTGGTCATACAGATATTGTCTTTGGATTTCCCCAGTCTAAGTGACACATCTACAATGCAACCTCTACACTTAAGACTCATGGAGCATAGAACAATGGGTAAGGAAGACAATGATGACTATCTGAATTTTCATGCAGCAGAGGGCCAGGAACACAACAGGTCACAAGTGGTCAAAGTGTAGAGACTAAGAGTCTGTAGAATGCTGGTACTTGGGCAGGACTCCTGTATATTAAACTATACCCACCTAGGGTTCAGGGGCCTTTGCAGAAGAGGGGGCAGGAAGATTGTAAGAGCCAGGGAGGAGGTGCATGACCACATGGAAATAGAGTCCTAAAAGCTCCTGAGATCCTGCTCATATGAGCCTACAGAGATGGTGTCAGCATGAACAGGACCCATGAAAATTCAGAGAAAAACCCTGAATGGAACTAGAGATATGGGCAGCTGACTCCAATCTTAGCTAAAGAAATATTGGCAACTGATTACTGTTGGGTAAAGGAAGAAGAGCTCATCTTCACAAAGCAAGAGACTCTAGATAGGCTGACTAGACCACAGTAGATGAACTTATACTAAGGAATATCCAGAAACACTAGCTTTAGAAAATAGTTCTTAAGACAAATGACAGAATGTATGAATTATAACAGGGGGCTATGGGACTGTGGTAATGGGGAATAGGGCACAAAGATGATTAAGATTGATTGAGATGCTCTGTATGAACACACAAAAATTCAATAAAAAAGAAAAAAGAGATCATTGCAAATTTGGAAGTATTTTTGATTAAGGATTTTATTAAAAGTACTTTTTGTAGTTTTTTGTGTTAAAAATAAATTTTAATTCATAAATTAAAATGTATTTTATGACTTATGTTCTGGGCTTTCTATTTCATGAAAATTAAAACTTTTATTGGACATTTTAAAACTATATTAACAGGTATATAGTAATATACTATATATGTATATACATACACACATACATATATACATATACAAATGATATTTGGTATGTTTATATATTAAACAGTGTTCAAATCTGGTAAAGTATACTTGTCTCCTGAAACATTCATCATTTCGTTGTTGCCCAAGAATTCAAATCCTTTCTTCCAGCTTTCTGCTTTGTGCAGTACATCATTGTTATTGTAGTCACCCTAGTGTACACATAGGAGCTTCAGACATCTCATTAATTCACGTATTCAAAGCCCCACTGATAAAACACTCTCCATCTTTTCCTTCCCCATCTTCTCCTCTGCCTTGCTAACTCAGTTTTTCTCTTGCCTCCCTTGAGATTAACGTTTATAGATCCTACAGTAGTGTGAAAACTGTTTTTCTTTTCAATGTTTTGTTTTATTTTGCACATAATCAGTATCAACCAATCTACTGTCAGAGAAGGCAGGACTGTATTTTTTCATTTCTGAATTGTACTTGGTTGTGTATACTTCATTCTTTGTTTAAGCATTTATCAGTGGCTATACACTTTGTTCCTATTTCTTTGAATTTTGAATAGTGCTCTAATGAACATGAAATGCAGATTTCTCTTTAACATATCAATATATTGTCTTTTGTTTATATGTATTGTCAGTGAGAGGGTTGTATCATTTTATTGTCCTTTTTATTTTACTAACTTTTATACTGTTTCCCATAATTTGTAAATTATATTCCCAATAATAACATACTGTTACTCCGTTTTTTCTACTTATTCACCAGTATTTATTTTCATTAGTATTTTGAAAATTATCATTCTCCCTGATGTGTGAAATCCGATTTTTGTAGTTTATCTTATATATAATAATATTGAACATTTTTGTGACCTGTTATACACACACACATGCACACACACACACACACAAACACACAATATTTTAAGGTATGTGTGTTTAGGCGCTTTTTCCAAATTTTTAATTTTCTGGTTTTTTAAGTTTTCCATTTACTTTTTGACTTCCCTTATCCAATTATATCAACCTTCAGGCAGATGCTTAGTTTGTACAACTTTTTATTTCCTCATTCTGCATCATATTTAACATGAATATTTGAAGCTTTTTAGCTTGAATTAATGAAGTTTCAACAACTGCTTTTATTTCCTTCATGTCTTGGTTTCTTTACTCTTGTTGTGACAAAATATTCTGACTATAGCAACATAAGGGAGAAAAAAATTGTAGTGCAGCTCACAGAACCAGGATACAATGCAACATAGTCACCATCGTTAATCAAGACACTAGGACTTTGAAGCAGCTATACACATTAGTCTTCACTCAGAAAAATAGAGGAAAAAAAATATGCTTTGGTTGAGGGAATGGCATTTCCCACAATTAAGAGGATTCTTTCCACTATTGCAGTAATCACCACATAATTCAGACACAGGGCTTGAAGGAATCCAGCTCAAAGTGACCTGGAAGCCTCCTCCCTGGTGACTAGCTCTCCTAATATGAGAAGATGTTCTATAATATTCCAAGGAAGAAAAGCAATCAACAGTTCTACCCAGATGTAAACACTAGAAACCATGGCAATAGTCTACCCAGCAAGATATCTCAAAGGATGCAATTGTTATACTTTTGTCTTGGAGTTAAACAATACCTGCTAACTGAACTTACGGAAAGTTCAATAGGATGGAAATCATCTATGATACTGGAAACTTACCTGTGCTGAATAGCTTTAGTGTCAACTTGACACACCTGGGTTGAGGGAGCCTCAATTGGGGAATCGCCTCCATTGAACTGGCCTTTGCCCTAGTCTGTGAGGCATTTCTTGATTGTTGTGTGATGTGGGAGGGCCCAGCCCACTATGGGTGGTGCCACCCCTGGGCAGGTAGGCCTGTGTTGTGTAAGAAAGCAGGCTGAGCAGGGACCAGGAGAAAATGTCAGTAAGCAGTGATCCTCCATGGCCTGTGCTCCAGCTCCTGCCTCCAGGTTCCTGCCTTGAGTTCCTACCTTGGGCTCCCCCTCCCAAGTTCGCAGTGGTCAGAGTGTTTTTTTACAGAAATGGAGAAACAAACTAGGACACTTACCCAACACTCATGACTGAGAGGTCATGAATGCTACTGTAATTTTCCTCAATCAATATAATTTCAAACTGCATTCTGAATATTTATCCTCACAACAACAGAAAAGTATATCTCTCACCTCTCATCAAAGAAGCTTCTTTTTCAGGAAATCAAAACTATTTATGAGATCTACAACAGGTCAAAATGAAAAGAATTAAGTGAATAGTGACCAGTCCCATTAGTACAATGACATCACAATCCATACACCTAAGACTTAAGGAACATTGTAGAAAATGGAAAAGAATGATGCAGGAAGTGGAGGTCCAGAATACCTGCTATTAGCTAGTATCTTTAGAAATGATGGGGAATCTGCACACATGAAATCTCAACAATGTCAAATACAAGTGTACAAATTAAAACACTGTATCCAAAAAAATTCTCAATAACAATATAAATAATATACAGATTACAATAATATAATAAACTCATCTTTCGTCATGGCTTTGAAAATTTTAAGCAAATATATGACACTGTATCCAAAAAACATAGAAAATGACATCAATGTGTTTTCTTTCCTAATTCCCATATTAAAAATCAAAGGAGTGTTTTGTTATCCTTCTTACTCTTGTTTGCTTATTTTCTATTGTTTTAATTTTGACAGTTTCTCACTCTATAGACCAATCTAGCCTTAAACTCAAATTCTTCTTGACTTTTCCAAACTAGTACTGGGACTACAAGTATATGTCACCATGGCTAGGGAAATTATAAGCTGAATAAATGGCTCTGTGTTTAAGAGCAATGGCCTCTCTTGCAGAGGCCCTGGATTTAATTACCAGCACCCACTTGGTGGCTAACAACCATTTGTAACTACGGTTCCATAGGAATCAAACACCCTCTTCTGACCTGCGCAGGTATTGCATGACATGGATGTAATTACATACATGCAGGCAACACATTTATATACATAAAAATAATAATAAAATATTTTAAAATATACCTTCATATTTGCATTAGGTAATTCTCTTAATGCTGTGGCAAAATATCTGTCACAAAGCCATTTAATGGGAAAAATGTTTATTTTGACTTATAGTTGGAGGAGATACAAACTTTCTTGTTGAGGAATGCATGGTAACCAGAGCTCAAGAAACTGGGGCACATTGCTTCAGTAGTTAGTAAATAGGCTGTGGACAGGAAGTCCAGCAAAGTTAGAAAACCTAAAGACCTTCTGGCAGTGATTCACTTCCTCAAGAAAGAGTGGACCTCTTAAAGTTTCCACAACTTTCTTATATAAATCCACCAGCTGGGCACCAAGGTTTCAGACTCATGGGTCTGTGGGGGACATTTCATCTTCAAACAAGAAAATATTCTCAAAAGTAATTGTTAATATCATTGGGAATGTGCAATAGTTACTTTTCTGTTGCTGTGATAAAATACCTTTAACAAGGTAACTTATAGAAGGAAGAGTTTACTGTGCTTAAGGTTCCAGATGGATAAGAATCCATCACCATGGGAGGCACAGCAGGAGACACCCAGAGCAGAAAGCTGAATTCTCACATCTTCAAGCAATCACTGGAAGCAGAAAGACAGGCTGGAAATGGGACATGAGCATCTCCTTTCAAATGCTGCCCCCAATAACATGCTTCCTCCAGCAAAACCACACATCCTAAACATTCAACAACTCTTCCCAAACAGAATCAGCAACTGAGCAAGTGTTCAGATCCTTGGTACATATAGGGAAAAAATGTCATTCAAACCACTGCATAATGATATGAATATTGCACAATTGTCTTCATTCACATAATGATTTGAACATTCATTGCTTCCTCCAGCAAAACCACACATCCTAAACATTCAACAACCCTTCCCAAACAGAATCAGCAACTGAGCAAGTGTTCAGATCCTTGGTACGTATAGGGAAAAATGTCATTCAAACCACTGCATAATGATATGAATATTGCACAATTGTCTTCATTCACATAATGATTTGAACATTCATAGAAAGCATAACAAAAAAGCATAACATAAACATGTTTCTCAATTTAGAGTTCAAATATTTATTTTCTTCTTTGATTGTACAAAACACATTAAAATAATGGTGGAAAATATGCTGCACTTTCTTATATGTGAAACACCATTAGATTTCTCACTC
>NW_008348789.1:6466769-6543576 GCF_000622305.1 Nannospalax galili
ACTAACAGAAATTTTACTAAGCAATTAAGATTAAGTATCAAAGAAATCATATTTTCTATTTAGTCTTTTTGAGACAAGTTCTCCCTGTGGCCCTTAGGTGGCCTGGGGCTCATTGATGGGACTTGGCTGGCCTCGAACTTACAGAGATCTGCTAGGCTCTGTCACCCAAGGGCTGGGATTGAGGACATGTGCCACAATGCCCAACTTTGGTCTTTTAATTTCTTATCCCTACTTTTCTACCCTGTGTATGTGTATATTACCTGCATGTAGGTAAGTGCATCCATATCCTGCAATGCCAGTGGAGGTCAAAAGAGGCTGTCAGATCCCCTGAGAATGGAGTTACAGACTGTTGTTAGCTGCCATGTGGGTACTGGGATTTGAACCCCCGTCTTCTGCAAGAACAGTCAGTGTTCTTAACTGCTGAGCCATCTCTCCAGCTCCTGTTTTAACCTTTCTAATCTGTGAATGAGGCCTTATTTGAAATATGATCCTGACAGATGCTATCCACCTAAAAGGAGACCATGCTGCATTAGCATGAGAGTTGAATTCAGTGGTTATAGATCTTAGAAATGTAATAATCTCTGAGGAGGCAAACTTGGAATAGTGTATATTCATGTATAATGAAGATACATAGCTAATTATAGGCTGGCATAAATTCTGTATTTTAATCAGTATTATATATTCACTCATGTACTTTTTCACATGGTTTCCTGAATAAATATTAAGTGGCATGTCTCGTTTGTAGTATTAGTACAATTACACTAACAAAGGAAATTATATATGTTGGTATTTTTAGACTACTATTAAAATGAGGACAATCAAAGAGAGAAAACAACTTAAAACACACCAAACCTTCCAAATTGTGCCAAGTACCCAAAATTCAAAGAAACTCATGTAATTAATTATAATCTTTGCATTTTATGTCTAGTTGATAAAAACCCAACAGATTATAACAGCAGGTTACGACACAAACTCATACCTCTTACCTCTTCACTGTACTCCAAATCCCATTTAATCCATTAGAAGAGTTTATATAATTTTATTCAGTGTGTGTAGAACTTCAAAGTCACATTACATAGTATGCTAAATGTAACATTTCACTTAAAATACACTTAGTATTTGTTTCTCAGTTTTATTGTAGTTGTTTCCCAGGCACTTCTCCTATACTGTAGTCATTGTTTATCAATCACACAAAATTAAATTAAAATAAGCTTATATAACTAGCCTTTGCATTAACAAGTATCAATTTCCCAGTTTTGTTAAAATACATAGATTCAAAGCACAATACCTTTCTGTAGAAAATGTATTCCAGAAAATGTATTCCATATTGAGACAGTGGAAAGATATGCTTCAGAAGAGCCCACAATGGACTCACCAACTGTGAGAATAAATCCATATATAGCTAAGTATCATGTAAGTGACATATGTGTTATTTTAATGCAAAATGTTATTTTTTCTATAGGTGAAAATCTGGAATTATAAAGAGAAAGAGTTAAAAGTCAGGAGGACTTTAAAACCAGTGGTTTTATGTAATCACTATTTCACCTGTAAATATGTGACGTGAACTGATTTTTTCCAATGCTTTCATGCCAGAGTTCACAAATGTGTAAACCTGGAGCCCTAGCACCACCTTTCCCATAAGAAGGCGGTGACAATAAATGGTGAAATTGCCAAGCAGCACTTTGATCTCAGGTGGTACAGAGTGATGCAAACATGTATTTGCTTTTGTTACCACTATTGTCTTAATGGTTCTAATGGTAATGAAGGAAGGAAGGAAGATGTAGCGATTAGTTTTAGTGATTAACTTGACCCAACTTAGAATCATCTGGGAAGAGAAATTCAGTGGGAAATCATCTCTATTTGCTACCTTGCGAGCATGTCTGTGGGAGATTGTCTTACTGCCTAAATTGATGTTTAGAGACCCACTCTAATGTGGGCAGCACCTTCTATTAGGCCCAGATAAGAGGGAAGAAGGAAATATTTTTGTGTTTGCTTTCGCAAGGAGTTCTTCTACCCTGCTGCAGCATCTGCTGAATCCTTCACTGATGTTAGAACCGGTTTCTTTGGACTTCCAGTGTAGACTGAAAGCCAGCAGCATCTACAAAGGAATGTTCCAGGACTTTGTTGCTTGTTTGGAATTCCTGAGACTGCCAGCCTCATCTTTCCTAAGTAAGAAAGCTATTGTTGGCTAGTTATAATCTTAACATGTAGATCAATCTAATAAATAATCTTTTAGTATAATTTTTTTCTATTGGCTCTGTCCACTTAGAGAATCTTAACTAGTAAAGATGTAACTCTAGCAAAGCATAGTAGCACACACCTTTAATTCCAGCACTCAAGAGGCTGAGGTGGGAGGATCTCTGTGCGTTCGAGGCCAGCCTGGTCTACATAGTGAATGCCAGTCGAGCTGGGACTGTAAGATCCTGTCTCAAAAAAGGCAATAAAAAAAAAAAAAGTAACTCTTTTCTCCTATCTTGAAACCATTTTCTTTCTTTACTGTTCATCTGATCCACTTCACTTGCCTATAATGTTAATAGTAAAGAAAGTAATTGCCAGTAATATTAATTTCTCAAAATTATCTTTATGCAATGTACCTGACAGGCTGTACTTATCGCATGCTGTCCCTTTCTCCTCCTCTTACAAAATAAGAAAATACCTTTACTATTAAAGAACAGATCTTGGGGCTGGAGAGATGACTCAGTGGATAAGAGCACTGACTACTCTTGAAAAGAGACTGGGTTTGATTACCAATACCCACTTGGCTGCTATAAACCACCATAACTCCACTTCCAGGGGCTCTGGCATCCACTTCTGACCTCTCTGGTCACTTCACAGCACAGGTGTACCTACCTACATGCAGGCAATACACCAATACACATGAAGTAAAAGTAATAAAATATGTTTCAAATAAAGAAGAGATCTTACTATTTCAGCATGCCAAAAACTGTGCAGAGGCTAAATTTTCAGTCCCAATAATAAAATGAGACAGAATCTTTACTGATTCACAGATGAGCCACATGAACATATTGATTAAATGCTGATTCTGATTTACTAGTTCAGAGATCACATGAATCATGCACTTCTAACAGTCTCTTGGATATTTATGTTACTATTCCATATTTTCAGTAGGAGGATGCTCACTGATAAATTCTCGTGTCTTTGTTTTCTCTTCTACTCATAATCAATTGATAAACCCTATCTTTATAGAACCTAATTGCAGTCTTCCATTTATTAAAATCAGTACTCTTCCATCAAGTTTACAATATTCTGCCACACCAGTGTCCTTCTAAGTTTAAAAACGACAAGCTGTTTTCTACTCCTGAATGCAAGTTCTCTGACCGACTTTCCATTTCTGAATTTTTACTTTTTACATCTCAAATTAAATGTTTTCTCTTTTAACAATCCTTTAAGGACATTTTATAGAGAGCAATTGAGCATTCATTTTTTGTTACATTTCTGGCCTGTATCATTTGCAGAGTATTGACTCAAGCCATTTGTAGTCCCTTGAGATTCACTTCTCAGTGGTAATATTTAACCACATGAAACCCTAAACTATTTGTATTAATTTCCTCTTGATGCTTTCAAAATTACAATAATGTTAGTAATCTCAAAATACAGATTTTATATCTAACAGTACTAGATGGCAGATACCTGAAATATATTAGAGACATTCACCTTGATGGTTATGTGTTACCTCTAACCTTATTCATTACTGAATATGTCTTTTGTAGACAGAGGTTACCCTTTAGTTTTACTCATTACTAGACCTGTCTGAACCACCATTATGCTTGTTGTATGCTCACACCCACATATGCACAAATGTGTGTGTGTGTGTGTGTGTGTGTGTGGTTTCTGTAAGCATTTGTATAAAACTGAATGTGGGATTTGTGTGAAGGATAGATTAGATTACAACTGGAAGGGTACAAAAGAGCCATTTCCTAGCTACAAAGGATTTAGATAAGACTCCAGTAGTTTTTGTATGTTTGATTTGTTTTGAAGTTTTTAGATCTCTTGTATAATTTCAAATTACATTTAAATATTCTACCTGTTCTATTACAGAGCATGTGATTTCAAGAGTCCCAGGAGCAGATTTTAAAACAACAACACGAGGCCGGAGAGATGGCTCAGCTGTTCAGAGCGCTGACTGCTCTTGCAGAGGACTTGGGTTCATTTCCTAGCACCCACATGGCAGCTAACAACCATTTTTAACTCAAGTTCCATGGGATCCAACACCCTCTTCTGACTTCTGCAAGCACTTCATGACATGGGTGCACCTACCTACATGCAAGCAATACACCCATACCCATTAAATAAAAATAAATAAAATATTAAAAACAACATTAACAACATGGCATTCCTACATAAAAAATGAAATCACTGAACAGCATTGAGGGTCATAAAGATAATACTGAGGCAGTAAACATGGACAGGGAAGAGTTACAGCCATAAATATACGTAGATAGACATTTATCATGATTATACTGATAGATGAGGATATTCATAATACCAAGATACCTGATTTACCTTTTTAAATGGCAATTAAAATTTGGTGCAACTCTTAAATAAAGATTGATAACATAAGATGCATAAATTGTTGTCACCACATGCATCTGTAATTAGACATAAATGTTTAGAATGGACTTTGTACTCAGAGTGCTCCTTATTGTTATACCTCACTTTACAGCTGGATAACTGCCTGGGTTTCCCAAGTACCGTTGTCATTGTGCTCTGCTTGTGTGCCATGGAACTAACCAAACTGAAAAAAATTCCCTGCAATAAAACTATGGTAGACTGAGGGTTTTAGATTTTTACCTGAATAATGTTCTATTTAAAGGCATGCATCCAAACAAAGTATAATAAAAGAAGAAAAAAATTGCCTCTCTGAAAAGAATAAATGACTGAAGTACGAGAATTTCTTACTTCTTATTAGAAAAATTCAGGCAGATAACTGAAAGCTAGTAAATGGTTGAAATTCAAATAAGTCATTTTCTTAAGAGAATGAGTGGTCATATTTTGAGATCTAAATAAATGAGTGACATCCCCATAAACTGAAACCTAGAAGACAATTTTCTTAAATAAAATATTAGTTTTTCATTACATGATCTAAAAAGTTGCAAATCCCATGGAACTAAAAACTTACCTGGGATGTATCATGAATCAAACTTTCTATCTATCATCTATCTATCTATCTATCTATCTATCTATCTATCTATCTATCTATCCATCCATCTATCAATCTATCTATCATCTGTGTGTTTTAGTTACTTTATACTGTTGCTTGAATAAGCACATGTAAAATCATGTGTTGAAGATATACTTCCATGCCTTCCTCAGAATTAATGTACTGTATAAAATCTGGGGAGTTTAATGTGGATAACACTTCAAATAATGCTCCTTTGTTTCGGCTGATTAGGGGAGAGGAGCACATATGTAACAGACTGAAGTGTAGAAGTGCACTGATTCTTCTTTGCAGTCTGAATTCCAATGTCTCTGATTGTATTAGTAACAATTATTACACATGACATTTGTCAAAACAAAGTGAGAGAATGAATTAATCATTATGAGACTGATTTTATATATTCCAAATTTATAAAATGAATTACAATAACTTATTTTAGCTGTTGAAATATCACCAAGAGCCATTTACTGAGACCAGAAAGATGGCTCCGTGGATAAAGGAACTTGCTGTGCAAATCTGATGATCTGAATAAAATCCATGAATCACATGTAAAAGTAGGAGATATAACTATGTAAACTTGTCATCTGACATTGACACACAAGCTGTGGCAAGTGCAGCACCCCAATCTCTCTCTCTCCCTCTCTCTCTCTCTCTCGTTCTCTCATTAAAATAGAGGAACTCTACTTTCACTTCATAAGAGAAATGGAAAGCAAATCCTTGTGAGATTCATGGTGTCCATGATATTTTGTTGTTTCATGTAAAGTATGCAAATCTTCCTCATTCATTTCTCATATGGTCAAAAGAAATTTACCACAAATTTATCTTTTAACAAATGTGATAAAAATATCTAAATACCTACCATTTTCTAATGTGATTTTTCTTTATTGAATATCCTGAATGAAAGGCAGCAACAAAGATACCAGCTTCTCCCTTCCGGATAACAGATGAGGCTGAGTACAGAAGGAAAAGTCCAGAGTAGGTGAAAAAAGCACAGCAACATGTCCGTCCCAAAATTAAGATGAGAAAAAAGGATGTGCAAGCTATTTTAAAATTATCTATTGAATACTAATGTTCTTATAACCAATAGGATCCTTAGAAATCAAAATTAGATATGGAGCATATATTTCTGAACTAAGGATTGTATAACTATTGATTAATGGAAGGTCTAGTTCTTAATCCTGAACCCTGAACACACAATGTTTTTAACTTAGTTCTTTAAGATTTTCTAATTGAATGTATCACTTATGGAGTCAGTTGCCTAATTATTCTTTAAAATTTTGAGCTTATTTTACAATTTGTGGAAATAACTGCATGAAGTGATCCACTAATACAGCGAGGCTGAACTCAACGGTTAATGTTGATGTTCTCTGAATGACACAGGTCTGGGTGTAATTGGAATTCTTAATGGTTAAATGAAAGTTTCTTCATGCATGCTAAGAAAGCTCATTTATCCATAGCCTGAATGATGTAATATCACTCCAAATGCAATATTTTATTAAATTGTCAAATGGTATTCTATTTCTCTGCCTTCTTCAGAACAGTTTAGTGACTGGTATTGTGATGCTACATTAACGGTGTACAGTGCAAGGCTGGAAGTCTGTCAAACAACCATGTATCATTATAAGTTTAGACATGAATCAAAGTTAATGATTCAAATTCCAGAAGGGAATATATTAATATTTCAATATACATACTATGGAAATATTAACACTATGAATAATAAAGCTAGATTTTAAAGAAAATATAAGGAGATTTTTATTCAATATATAATTTCTTCCTTCTGTGGATTTTGCCCAGCAAGAGCAAAACCAGTAATATCCATCACCCGGTATTCACATATTTATGATATCTTCTTATGCATATATTTCTCAATATGTATTTATTTGTATATATTATATGAGTAACGACATGTTATAAAATATTAGCAAAAGTCTTTGAAGGGATTGTGTGATACTATTCTTGGGAGATGCGAAAAAAGTTCTACTCACCATAGATGGGGAACCAATGACAGACCAAAATATGGATATTAGTTAGAGATTATTTACTGGAGCACAGATAAGACAAAGACCGCTATATCCCAGCATGCCTACTCCAGGATGGGTCATCTAAGAAAGCAAGAAGCCTGGAGCTCACTGGGAAACTTTCAGGCATGTCTTCAGGTTGGGGAATGTGTCTTTTAGGCAGCTTGGCAGACTGCTTCTCATCTAGGTATCTCAATGTCTCTGTGTGTCTCTCAGCAGGTCCTTGTGCTTATATACATTTTGTGATTGTGTGGCCTAGTCAATCTGATCAGTTTCATGAAGTTCCTATAGTTACTGAGTTGCTTATTATCTGCCTTTTTAAAATTTTTATTTATTATTATTTTTATTTTATGTGTATGCATGTATAGCCTGCATGTAGATAAGTACACCCGTGTTGTGCAATGCCCGTGGAGGTCAGAAGAGGCTGTGGAATCCCCTGGGACTGGAGTTATAGACAGTTGTTAGCTGACTTGTGGGTGCTGGGATTCGTACCTGGGTTTTCTGAAAGAACAACAAGTGTTCTTAACTACTGAGCCATTTCTCCAGCCCCTATTACATGTCTTAATGAACTTGCAGCACAGAATTTTGCACCTCTCTTTACAACATCCTGTGTTTTAAAAAGCTTCCATCCAAGATAAAATAATTTATTTCAGAATAAATTACTACTACACAAGATTTATAACAGAAATTATGTTATCATTTTCATATATATATATATATATGGAAAGGGTTTATCATATATATATAATAGATATATGCATATGAAATCCAGAGGAAGCATCCTGTTATATTCAAAGACTTTGGGAAAGGTTCTAAATGTCAGGATTTGTGAATTCCTATGACTAGCCTGGACCAGTTTTCAATCTGAGCAAGAAACTCAGAGAATGTCCTCCAACCACCAGTAAGCCTTCACTTGACTGTAATCTTGAATCAACATTTTACATTGAGATTAATAAGAATTTCAAAACTTAGTGCACTAAATTTCATAACCAAAAGAAACATTATGAGATTAAAAACTATTAAACCACTGCATTCTGAAATAACTTAATGAACACCAAGACAATTGGTTGGTTTTCCTCATCTTTCATCATTTTATCCTTTTTTCTTTTATAAAACCATAATCATCTAGAATAATATATTTTCCTATCAGACACTTGGGTCACAAATAATCATATAATTTAAAAAATATATTCAAATATTCTGAACTCATTAACACTATTATGGTTTGGAAATAATCTGAATGTTCTACATGACTTTCCAAAAAACAAATACTCATTAAACAAAGATATTAAGATACTTCAAATAAAGTGATATTTATGAATTATTATGTTAGAAATTTAGAATCATCAGATTAAATTAAAAGCATTGCTATTACTAAACACTCAATATGCAAATGTTTGACTTCAAAGAAAGTTTATTCAGTGGAGTGTACTTAAAATAGTTTTTAATGTGTGTAAAATATCCCTTATTAACATTAAACAAATGAATTAAAATTCACCCACCACTCAACTTTAAGAACTATGCTGCTTGCTGTGCATTATAGTGTCAACATAACCAAAAGTGATAGAGAGCCATGAAAAGTCATACTTGTAAAATTTTAATCAAATGTGAAAAATTATAAACTTTGAATAATGCCTATCTAAAATTCTGTGATATGAGCTACTTTTTCTCAAATGGTCTAGAATCTTAGATCTCTTTTGACAGACTTAAGAGGTTGATTCACCTTAAACACGGAATAGGTTAGTTTTAGTTATTCCTTTAATAATAAAATCCATAGAAGCAGGTAAGATACATCATGTAAAGTACATAGCAAATATGTCTGCTGGATTTCAACACCATGCAGTCCATCCAGACTCCTGAAAACCCTTCTTTCTACTTTTTTCTACCCACTGTTAACTCATATCCAGCCCTTCAGGCATGTCAGCCTTTTGACACTGCAAAATCTCATTACCAACTCCAAATTTTATACTTGAGAACTGGATAATCAAGTTGCAAAATATCACAAAATTAGTACTTTAAATAATGTTAGAATATTTTATCATGTCAAATTAAGAATTACCATTAACCAGGTGTGTCGGTTTATCTACAAATTGGATATGACTACATTAATTCCAACTTTACTTAAGACTGGTATACCATAACATTTTTGTTTAAAGAATGTGTGAAAACTATAGCAGCTTAGGGGTCCTAGTAAGTTAAATAGCCATTCCAGTTTTCCTAGGTTACAGAAATGCAGTTGCTCCCACACTTATAGGGACAAAATTGGTGCAGTCTTCAATAAACAAAGTTGGCTGGTCTTCCTAGGAATCAGTGTATGGACTGATGCTTTGACACAGCTTGATGTTTATTTTATTATAATCTGCATGACAGAGTAATGACTCTGTAAAGTCATTTCTTATTCTCAATGAAATAATAGACAAATTGAATGGCAAAATACACATGAGGTTATGTTAAATATCTGAAATGGGGAAATGAACTGGGTTTTCTATGTTAGTGCAACACAGTCAGAAAGGCCCTTGAAATCAAGAAAGGTATTAGTTTCAGAGTCAGAAAAGCCAGCATGCCTTTGGAGACAGAGACACATAGGAAGATTAAACCCTATTGGCTTTGAATGGTGATAATAAGCAAGGTGACTTCTAGAGTTTAAAGGCATTCTTCAAATATTATTCTAGAGCCTCAGACATGATCCTGTCTTGTAGAAGCAACAAGGATGTGAGGATGATTTTGGATTTCTGAAGGTCAAAGTATTAAACCTACTTTGCTTTACTAAAAGTGTGATAATCTGTTACAGCATCATTGGGAAAAAACAGCATTCAACTGACTAAGTTTGTGGTTATTTGGGGGTACTAGTCATGCATTTTAATATCACTCCTTTATCTACTTCAATAAAAAATTACATGTTCACTAACAGAGATCAACAACTTACTTTGTGACCAGAACTGGACTATGGGTTTCTTGAACCTGTTCACAAGCTTTTATTCAGTCATGGAATTTTACTTACAGATGTGAATTTTTTTATTTTCCTTTTCTAAAACCAGAATAAATTATTTACAACATTAGCACATTTCCTTTCAATCACTTTCCAATTATAAAACAATGTAAAATACTTGACCTGATATGTACACATGATTTTGACCAAATCTTCCTTAGATTAACAATGTAATTCCTACAAATTCTTTGACAAAAGTGATAACTCACAGATAAAGAGCATATTGTTTTCTTGTTTCAAGTACAATCCATGAACCCTCACATTTGACTACAACATGCCTTCTTAGTGAAAAAGTTATATTGTCTCCCCTATCATAAAATGATTTATGCCTGATAGTCTATAGCAAAAGAGATATTGGCAGTAAAATAAATAATAATTTTATTTTATTACAATCTTAAATAGCATAGGACATTTTGGAAATGAAGTCCCAATAACCAGAGAAAAGTCAAATCTTCTTCTTAGGTAATATGAATAATTCACATGTGTGCAAAATATAATTCAAGCAAAAGTGAGGACAATGTAATGTTCATCAGCTGTGGGAGATTACTGATACCAATTTTGGGGGGTATTATGTTGCCCTTCTATGTGACAGTTCTCATTATAGGAGAAGACATTAGCACATGATGATGAAAAGAAGAACAGGAAAGGAGATGGTCAGCATGTGGGCTTGCTGCTTCTGTGATCTTTCTTACTTCTTCACATTAATATGCTCAGTCTGCCATGGTTCTAGATATTGAAATACGGCTTTTCTTAGCCCCAGCTGTTTCTACTATATAACCTTGAATGTACAAAATGTGTTTTATTTTAGCACAGCTTTAAACTCAGTTGAAAATATCTTTGTATAACAATATATTGTTTCATGTTTTAAATCAATTACAAAGACGTATCAAACATAATATATTATTTTTGGCTGAAATTAAAAAGTAATTCATCAAAGACTTTTGTAAAATGAGTCTTTAATTTAAAAATGTACTGCATAAAAAATCTAATGCTAGTAATTTTAAGAAGTATAAGAAATGTTAAGATACTTTTTCCCCCGGTAGCATGCAAAGTACTTCAATCCCTATGAAAGCTAGCTAGTGTGAATGAAACTTTGATCTCATTAACAGCTTGACTTATCGATTCCACGAATCATGTATGTGATATCTTTAGAAATAGGGTCTTCCTTTCAATTTCTAGAGGGAAACAGAGAACAGTGTCAAGAGTTTGTAATATTGGTGTGTTCTATGGAACACCACTGGCCAACAACTCCAAACACTGAACCATTCCTGGAACAGGGATTTTTTTTATTTTAGTCTGTGTTATCTAATAGGGACATTGTCACTCAACATTTTAAATTCTTTAAAGAGTTGTATATGTATATGATGTATATGATGTATATGATGTATATGTGTATGTATAAGTGTTAATGTTGGGAATCTTCTAAAGTAACGAGTTTCCATAGGATTTTATCAACAGGTTTTCAGTGTTACTTATTCCTTCACTATTTCTCTCCTCCACCCTGACATCCAATCCTGTAATATAGTAATTCTAGTTTGATTATTCCCTTTTGCCCTATATATCACTGCATTCTATTTCCCCTTACTTGAAACCCTCCATGATTCTCCCCCCTCATGCAATTGGCCCCATCCATGAATCCCATGCATTACAATAGCTGCTACCCTGGTAAGAGAGGCCCACTGGTGCAACAGTAGTGGCACAAATGCCATAGGAATAAACAAGAGCTATCTGATTGGATTTAAGGCTCACACCACAAGATGGAATCCATACATGACACCAATGTCACAACCAAGAACCTGTATCAAGACATGGCGTAGATTGATGGGGGGACCTACTCTTTTCCTTCTTAAAGGATATAGTAATAAATTACTCCTAATGACTTACAACACACCTAATGACTTATACACATGCATCTTTCAAATAACATCAGAGAAACTTCTTTGGACAGCGGAAGGCAATTATCACAGAAATCCAGACCCCAAATATACCAAGATGTAGAGAATAAAATACTGTGGAATGGTCAGCTATACATGGGACATCTAAATCATGCCCCACTCCTGCTCAACCTCAGAGACCATTTCAGGATAAGGGGCACAAAGGTTGTGAGAATCAGATGTCATGAGTAGAAAAAAAAGAGTGTATTTTGGAAATTACAGAACAGTTGCAAATATAAACTCACAGCAGTTGTGAAAACATGCACCATACTGGTGAAAGTTCAAGTCAGACAAAATTCAAGCATGGAGTGGAGAGGGGAGCATGAAGTCCTACCGGCAGCTGAGGAGCTATTGCGATAGCTGAATGGGATTCTTTCCCTGACTTGTGTCTCTGGTCATCATTGGTATATAGGAAATATACTGATTTTTGTGTGTTAATTTTATATTCGGCTATGTTGCTTATCATGTTGATAAACTGTAGGAGTTTTCTTGTGGATTATTGAAATATTTTATGTGTATAGTCATACCATCTGCAAATAAGGATACTCTGAATCCTTCCGTCTTTATTTATCTTATTGATCCAGTTAAGAACACAAGTTTGATGTTAAACAGGAATGGGTAGAGTGGGTATCCTTTTCTCATTTCTGATTTTAATGGAAATGTTTTAAGATTTTCTTCATTTAGGAGGCTGTGGAATGTATGCTTATTGTATACATTGTCCTTCATGTCCATAGATTCTCCAGGATTTTAATCATGAAGTGATAGTGGATTTTGTCATAGACGTTTTCAGCATCTATTGAGATGTTCATGTGGCTTCTGTACTTGCTTATACTTATGTGGTAGATTACATGCATTGACTTGTCTATGTTGAACCATCCCTATATCTCTGAGATGAAGCAGACATGAACATGGTGGATGTCATTTTTGGTGTGATGGTTGATGGTTGGAGTTTATTTTTAATATTTCATTAGTGATTTTTGTATTATGTTGGTCTGGGAGATTGTTTGATAATTTCCTTTTTTATTTTGTCATTATCTGGATTAGACATCAATGTAATATTGGATTTGTAGGAAGATGAGAGAAGCTTTTTTTCTCCCTGGAATCATTTGAAAAGCTTTGGTTTTAGTTCTTCATTAAATAGTTGATAGAAATCTGTGTTAAATCCATCTGGACTTGTTTTTTTTTTTTTTTGTTTTTCTTTTTGGTTAAGAGAATTTTTATTACTGTTTTATTACTGTTTTAATATTGTTACTTTTGATAAATATATTTGTCTTTTTTATTACCTTCTTGGTTGTATTTTGGAATGTCATTAAGAAAACTCATTCCTTTTTGGGGGGGATGTATTTCAATTTGGTGGAACAAATGTTTTGGAAGTGTGTCCTTACAACACTCTGGATTTCATTGTTGTCTGCTTTAATATGCCTTTATTCATCTTTAATTTAATATTGTTACTTTTGATAAATATATTTGTCTTTTTTATTACCTTCTTGGTTGTATTTTGGAATGTCATTAAGAAAACTCATTCCTTTTTGGGGGGGATGTATTTCAATTTGGTGGAACAAATGTTTTGGAAGTGTGTCCTTACAACACTCTGGATTTCATTGTTGTCTGCTTTAATATGCCTTTATTCATCTTTAATTAATTTGATGTTCTTGTTCTTTGACTTAATGTGGATAAAAGTTGTCTGTGTTTTAAACTTTTTAAAGAACCAATTTTGTTTCATATTGTGATTTCTTTTCTTAATTTTAATTAATTTTAGACCTGATTTGATTATCTCTTTCCATTTCCTGCTTTGGGGTACTTTTCTTCTTGTTCAACAAAGGCCTTGAAATGAATCATTAAGTTATTAATACTAGATCTCTCAGGATTTTGACATAAGCAGGTAACATTTTAAAAGTGCCTTTTAGGACTATGTTTTTTGTGTACAATGGATTTTGGTACATTATGTTTTCATTTGCATTTACTATTAGAAAATGTTTATTATTTCCTTGAAGATTTCATATCTGACTCAATTGTCTTTCAGTAGTGTTTGTTTAGTCTCTACATGTTTGTAGTCTGTAATTTCTATTACTGTTAATATTTCTTTATCCCATTGTTGTTCGATAGAATGAAATAGGATATTTCAATTTTTTTGTATTTGTAGAGTTTTAATTTATGTCTCATAAGTGGTCAATGTTCAAGAATGTTCCATAGGCTGCCAAGAAGAATGTGTATTCTCAGTGCTTGGGGGAATTATTCTGTAGATAGCTCTTAGATCCATTTAACTTATGATGTCATTTAACTCTAATATTTCTTTGTTTAGTTTTTATTCAGATGACCTGTCTATTGGTGAGAGTGGTTTGTTGAAGTCACTCACTATCACCGAGTTGCAAGGTCTCTTTCAGTTTAGATATTTTTTATATATTTTATTAAATATGGAGCACCTCTATTTGCTGCTTATATGTTTAGACCTGAGATATCCCCTTAGTTGAGTTTTTCCTTAATGAGTATAATTTGATCCCTTTTTTCTCTTATGACTTGTTTTGATTTCAAGTCTGTTTTGTAAGATATTGGAATAATTACATCTGATTTGTTTCTTATTTCTGTTTGCTTAGAGTACATTTTTACATCTTTTTACCATAAAATGGTATCTATCATTGATCAAAAGGAGTTCCTGGATGCATCAAAAGGATGGACCCTGTTTTCTGATGCTTTCTGCTAGTCTGTTTCTCTTATTTGGGAATGTGAGACTGTTAATATTAGGAGTTCTTATTGAAAGGTATGTATAACTTCTTGTTATTTTGTTTCTTTCTCATTTTATTGGACCTCTTGATTAACTTTCCTTTAAATAACTTATTTACTAGTCAGAGCCTCTTGGTGTGAATTTTTTGGTTTGGTTTTGTTGATGCTTTTGAGATAGGGTCTCTATATGCAGCCTTGGCTGTCCTGGAACTGGCTATGTAGACAGGGCTGTCCTTGAACTCACATAGATATTCTTGACTTTGTCTCCTAAATACTGGGATTAAGGGAATGTGTCACCATGCCAGGCCCTTGGGTATGTTTACTCTTTTCTTCAGACTGAAACATTTTTCTAGCAACCTCTGTAGAGCTACCTTAGTGATCATAAATTTCCACAATCTGTTTCTACCACAGAAAGTTCTTATTTTTCCTTCAATTTTAATAGTTATGTTGAGTATAAGAGCCTGGGGGCAGTTGTCTTTCACAACTTACAATACACCTTCCTGCCCTTCATGCTTTGCAAATTCTGTTGAGCAGTTGGGCCTCCCTTTGTAAGTGATTTGACTTTTCTCTCTTGCATTTTTCAATATTCTTTATTATGTTTTTTTCAATTTTTATTGAATTTTTATGTACTTCATACAAAAAATCTTAATCATCTTTATATCCTCTTGTTTCCTTAGTGAAATGTTTGACTGGCACAACTACTTAACCATTAATACTTTTAAAAATCAATGTAGTATTATTTTATGTATATGAGTGTTCTGCATGCATGTATTAAGTACACCTGTATATGCAATGAACACAGAGGCCAGAAAAGGATATCAAATCCCTTGGAATTGGTATTAATAATAGTTGATAGCCACCGTGTGGACACTGGGAACCCAACCTGTGTCCTGTACAAGAAATCCAGTGCTCTTTTGTACTGTTCCATTTCTCTAGCCTCCAAGTGAATTAGATGTTAAGGGAAAAGAAAACGCAATGGCTCCACTCAGAGGCAGATTTCCTTATTTGGGGTAGATGGCAAATACGATTCCTTCAATGGACATTTGATGCTACTACAGCATTCCCCCCTCTGAATAGGTGACCCTCAAACCATTTAGAATCCAGATCGTGGATCAGAGTCCCCAATCACTTATGGAACTTCTGGCCAGAAGACAAGATAGGACTAAGGATATTTCAGTTTATGGCCTAGGACATGACTACAGGTCCCCATCTCACAACTGCTTGTCTCACTTCTATCTCCTGCCTGTATCATTCTCCCTCTGAAGAAATAATCCCAATTGCCGAATCTACCAAAGGTGGCTTCTTCCTGTGTGTGGGTTCATCAAGTGAGTCAAAAAGGTGCTTCTACAGTAAGTCGTCTATCTAGCAGACCTTGAAATTGCATCAGTAGTTACATATGTGCAACCATGTATAGGAAGGAATGACAGTCCCTAACTGGCACCTGGATAGAGATTTGAGGGAGAAATAAAGAATTAGCTATTAGCATTACAAATCATATTCAGGGAGCCAGGAGAAGTCAGAGTAGAGGATGTGTTTGAAATGTTTAAATCTAAGTCTATTAGAATCTCTTGATGGGTTCACAATAGCATTCATCTAATAAAATTCTCCTTTTATTTTTTTTCCATTAGCCTCCAAGATTGGACTTGAGAGTGATGAGCTCAGGATCTGCTTTCAGGAATGCCTAACGTCACAATAATATTTCCCTGTCAGATGACTTCTAGAAACTGAAAGAGAGAAGAGATTAACATATCATGATTTTTAGATTTTTTTTCATTTCTAATTTTTTTAATAGATGAACAGAGCACAGATTATTGATGGTGGGTGTGAGGGAGGGTGAGATTTGGGAGTTAAACATTTGGCATCATGTCTTAGTCAGAAGTAACAGATGAAGCACCAGTATGGAGTTTTTGTGCATTTCATATACTACATCTCGATCAAATTTAGAACTTTTCCCTAACCCCCCATACTCCCAAACCAGATTTTAAGTATTCTGACAGATATGCTAAATCCTATCTGGCCAAGCATTTTTATCCAGTTATCCCTTAGTACAAGTTCATCCACTGCAGTCTAGTCTGCCTACTTTGAGTCACTCCCTTAAAGAAGATCTACTCTCCCTCACCCCACAGAAATCATTTGCAAATAGTTCCTTGACTAAGATTGGGGCCTACTGTCCACTTCCCCTGTTGTGTATTGGGTTTTTGTCCTATTTAGTTGACATGGGTCTTGTGCATGTTGTCAGCACTGCTGCAAGTTCATATGAACAAGTTTCAGTGGCCTGAAAGTCTGTTTCCTTATGTTCATGCACCAACCCTGGCAGAAAGACATTTTGTATGTTTAATTTACTAAGTTGATCTCTATATTTAAAGTGTGTCCTTTGTTTTTCCTTGTCTTTAGAAAGGGTCATGGCTAGGATACTATAGTAACAAAAAATGAGATAAAGCACAATATTGTTGATATGTTTTACATGACAGAAGCCTTGAGAAATAAAGGCCCAAAAGGCACATAAGATTCTATATTTTTATGCTCCTGTTAACAAATAAGAAGTCAGGAAGAAGTGTGACTGTACAAATGCTATGATCCAAAGGTAACAAACTAGAGTGAGCTGTGTTGACAGATTTGTTCAGATATTATTGACATCTCCTGTCTTCAAGGATGCGGTTTCTAACTTCCTGTGAGTAAAGGTATAACATTTCCAGAATGATGTTTCATGACGTGCTTCATGGCACAAGTGCAAGGAGAGGTTAAGAGTGATTTGCCTGTATCTGTTACTTGCTCAAGTAACAATGGATCATATTTTGGGATTTTATAACCCTTGCTTCGACAAATAAAAATCAAATTAAAATAAAACCTTCAAGTAGAAGTTACCTCTTAGAAAAAATGCCCATGTAAATTTTACAATAACATCAATGCTAATAATTTATTGTATTTTTTTTAATTTTGTGAATCTATTCCTTCTTACAAGGTCTACTGAGTTAAATACTAGAGAACAATAAATTTTATGATTGTGAACTACCATGTTTTAAGCAGAACACTGCATTTCTGATAAACAAAATGAGTCAAATAAATTACAAAGCACAACAAATGAAAAAATTAAAAGGGAGATAAAACAAAGGATTGTGATTTTTGATGTGAGACCTTTAAAAAAATCATTATAGTATAAGACAAGTATTTTTTCCTCAGTGCAGAAATATCAGTGTGATCAACTTGTATTCACACTGACTAGTAACAGAGCCTTTCAGCCAATTTCTCTGTAACCCTCAGCAACTGATGTATGCGATATACAAGGACAGTAGATCAAAGTTTAATATACAAACCTAGAAAATGTGCTTTCAATGTCCCTAATAAATTTTGTAGACTGTAAAAGTGATTTCTTTCCCAGATTATCAAGTCAGGATTGTATATTGTTGAAAATTTGCCTAAATAACTCCATTTCCATATTGTATTTAAAATAAGTACCACTTTCTATTTCTTAGTTAATATTTGTATCATTTAATAGAGATAAATTGATATTTATCTGTGTAAGAATTTTTAAAATATAAATATATTTATATGTATTATGTATTCATAGGTCTATGAGTATATATTTAGATGTAGTTAGTAACATAAGAAGATAGTCTCACAGTATTAAAAATAATTTGATTTCATTCCATTATATGTAATCATCAAAATAGAATTAAAATCAAGTAGAAACACCTATTCCCATAAAATAATTGAGATCTATTTGAGCCACTTGCATTTGGGATTTTAAATTATCTTGCATGAGTATTGTTCATCAGTGGAACCTTTCCAATGGTCTGAAATTGTTCGGTGAACGATTTAATGTATTAAACTTTTTTTTTTTTCTGTAAGAGCACCTGAAAGCCACTTCATATATAATACCAAAAGTGGCTAGATTTCCTTTCTATTTGTAGTGATCATAAAACTGAATCAGGTTTAAATTTCCAAAGTATATCTAAACCCAAAGTTAAGGCAGTAAGTGTTTCCACTGCCATTCATGAAAGCACCAATGACCAAACACCACAGCAACTCCATTTCTTCCTCTTCTCTCCTCTTGACAGCTGTCTCCTCTGCTAAATCCCTCATTATACTGCAGTGCACTCTTGGCCTCACACTGGATTACCTGTTTCATTTCTGTTATGGACTTTCCTTCTCCCTTCCTCACTTCCTTAAGCCATGTCTTACTGCTTTGTGTCTGTGAACAATTTAGTTCTTTACTGATTGATGTATTATGTATGTTCCTGGTGCTGTGTCTGAGCCATTAGGTAATTTGACCTTTTTGTTGACATTAAGACACTTTTCTTCAATATTTTATTTTATTTTATTATTTTATTTCATTTCATTTTATTTTATTATGTGTGTTTTGCCTGCAAGTGTGCAAGTGTACCAAATGTGTGCAATGTGTGTTGTGGCCAGAAGAGGTCAGTAGAGCTCTTAGAACTGGAGTTTTGTATGCCTTCTATGGATGCTGGGAACTGAATCCAGGTCTGCTGCAAGATGCTCTTAACCACTGAGAGATCACTCCTGTCTTTTCAAATATTTTCATTATGATATGTAAGTGAGTCAAAATGAAGATTAATCCCAGGACATTTAAAGATTTTCTTGAAAGGATAGAATTTCATAACTTTTTATTTCCTTTTCAAATTAGAGATGACATTTATAATGTTTTCTTTCAAAAATGTTTATGTCACAAAAAAGGAATTATGATACAATTTGAAATACAAATGTTCCAACAGGTGCAGTGGCATATACATATATGGAGGCATGAGGAATAAAATTCTAAAATTGTGAGCAGGGTTAAGATTAGAAAGGTGAGTTAGGGGCAAGCCTGTGCTACTTACAGAAAGAGCAATAAGTAGAAACCAGGGAAGGGTTACTTTTGAAAAGCACATTATTTCCTTATCCTAAAACACAACTACGGACCAAAACTATATGAGGTATTTATTGTATTTATTATTCTCACTAAGAATAGTCATGAATTCTTGTATATATAAAGTATTTGCATACATAAAGAGTGTACACATTGAATTACCATAGTTAAATCCATAATTTAAATTATTTGGCTACATAAGTTGCTTACATTGTACTGTGGAGTACAACCATGTAAAACATATAATATTCATTATCTTTATTTGCAAGTACAATTTTGCCTTCTTCTGGCTAATTATCTCAAACATGGAAGTTAACATGAGGTCTAGGTCAATAACACCCTATTTTGTGAAAAAATTATCTACATTTTAAAAATGTCTAATCAGGAAAAGTATCAACCTTTATTTGCAAATTGAGAGACTGAGGAGCAAAAGGTTAGAATATCCAGGTTAACACTGTTTCACTGGGTCACCAGGGAATCACTGTTGAGTCCCTTCCGTAGCAATCACTGTTGCATATATCTCCTATCTATAAAATCACTGCAGTATTTTTACCTGCCAAAAGTTGTAATTCTCAGAAATGAAGTCATGCTGAGGCATGTGTAAGTGATGAGAACTTTAGGAAATATCCACATTTTCTCAGTAGCTTTTAGTTGTCTAGAACATGGCAACATGCCAAGGACAAGCGAAGACACATTTCAAAAAATTTGATTCCTTTGTTTTATGCAAACAACAGTAGATAACTTTAGTCTTCAACTATTTTTAGTTGAAAGAAATTGCATGGTTGGTTTATTCCTTTTTGTATGGATGTCTTAGCTTTCCATATATGTCAGATTATACAGTAATATTTACATATAGAGGAGTTTTCAACAAGTTTAAGTGCTGTTAACATAACATCCCCAATGGGAAGTGCCTCCTTATTACTAAATCGAAGTTCAAATGAAGAGTTGTTTTCTTTAGTACAGTGCTATAATTTGTATCAATTACTTATTCATTGCTGAGACAAAATACTTCATAAAGGCAACATCAGAAGAATGGGTGTACTGGAGCTCCCTGTCTGAGGATGCAACCCCCATGGTGGCACATTCATGGCTGCAGAAATGTGAGGCAGATGGTCACATCAGTAGTCAGGAATCAGAGAGTAAAGAATGCTGGTACCAGCTCATGTTTTGTTTTGTTTTGTTTTGTTTTGTTTTGTTTTTTGTTTTTTTCCCTTTTCAATTCAGTCTAATATTTAGTTTCACCCCATTAAACGTAATCTTGAACATACTTCACAGACATGCCTGGAACTTTATCTCCAACTAGATACTAGATCCTTACTGTTTGACAATCAATACAAGGTATCACACCCTTTTAGTTTTCAATTATTTTATTTAACATAAAAGGTTGGAAAAATATTTCATTTAAGCAACCTGACAGTGTTTGAGCATTTTATAGCCTGAGGACTAATATATAGAAGCTTTATAGTCAGCAGTACTTACATGGATAGTTTTAACCATATGGTTTATTGTAGCATTCTCTGTATGACCATTACTATATTTTATTGTCATAAAATTTACAAATAAAATAAATACTATATTGCATTTATGTTTCAAATAAAACCAAGCTATATTATAATAAATTATTTAATATTTCAGTTTCTCTTCCTTTATGTGTTTTGATAGAAATTGAGTAGAACCTTGCACATACCAGGCAAGATATACCTTTAGTCTGTTATTACATAATTTAAAACAGACCTTTAATATCACATGCAAATACACTTTGCATTTTTTATTTTAGTCTATTCAGTCTACTATAAATATAGCATAATATGTAGAGCATATATAGGTTATAAATTATTTCTGTGGTTCTGGATTCAGTGATACTAATGGACAAGGAATCAGTGGATTTGGTGACTAGGTAGAACCTTCTTCCTAGTTTCTAGATTATACCTCTTAATGTACCTGTTTCCTCCAAATGGAAAAAAAATTATCTCTTTGAGGAAAATGGAAGCCTTCCAATACTTCAGTGAGTTTACCTAGGAAGTAGGTAGTAAGACTTCCAATGAAAGATTTTCAGGTAACTTCTAACCCTTCTGTGAGTTTACCTAGGAAGTAGTCATTGCCAGATACAGAAGTCTTTTTTTTTTCATTATTGAGCTTTTGAAATTTTATGCAGAAGTTTTTATATCTGCCCCTGCCATCTCCCCACCTGACCTCATGGATTCCCCCATACACATTAAGTACCATCCACTTAAGCATTTGTACCCAGATGTCCTTCAGTTTAAATTCATCCACCAGAGATACAGAAGTCTTGAACTGAGTACCCAGCAGGTTATATTGGGAGCCTAAGTGATGGAGTGTTTAATTTCTAAGTCATACCCCGTGCTGGTGTGGGTTGGATTTTCAGTGGTGTCTTTGAGTTTTCAGGCTCATGTAAATAATTCCTCACACATGCTTTTGTAAGTAACAGTAACAAATTCATTGAATCTCTAAGATAGATTTAGGTGGAATTGGTTCTTTTTTTCTGATATCAATTCTATTTAGGGTGAATAGACTTTTGTGGGTGTCAGTGATGTTCATGCAATAAACTTCTTCACTGTGACTTCACATAGTTGATATGCCAGGACTATAGATCCTCCTATAAAGGTTACTGTCCTCAGGAATGAGTCACCTCTCAAATACACTATCTCCTAATACCATAGCCTGATCATTTCACAAATTTCAAGGTTAAACATATGCATTCAGTCCACAATCACAATTATACATAAAAATACTCCTCTTAAACTTCATATCACATTAAAATTTTAGAGAGGAAAAAATGTGAACATTTACAAAATAAATGATAAATGTTTACAGTGATGATATAATAATTAGTCTGATTAAATAATTATGTATTTTATATCTTTGTTAAAATATTATATTAGATAATGACAGATCTTATACTTTCATTACAATATCACATTATGCTTCATAAATATTGGCAATTATCACATTACTTTTAAATATTTCAAATTTTTTTCTGAAAATCATGATACAAATTTCTGTTTATTTTTAGCAAAGAAATTTCTTGATTAAAGTAGTTTGTGGTTTGTTATTTATTTTTAATTTTATTGATTCAAGAATTTCATAGACTATATTTTGATCATACCCTCGCCCCCTCTGTCATCTTCACCCCCACCTTAGTACCCCACTTGTAAACATGCCCTCTATTGCTATCTTCACTCAAATGCCTCTTGAGTTTAATCTGTGGTTCTCAAGTGCACATGGTGTGGGTCTATCCCTTGGAGTTTGGTAAACCTACCAAGCTTCACTCTAGTAAGGAAAACTCTCTCTCTCTCTCTCTCTCTCTCTCTCTCTCTCTCTCTTCTCTCCCTACCATGAAATGATGACCATCCATGAAATGCCAATAGATCTTCGACTGGGACTTCCTGCCCATCTCACCCATCCTTGCTGGACCCATGTGTGGCTTGGATTTGCACAACTGTGAATTGGCAAAAGTGCTGTCGGTTCATATATGCAACTACCCCGTGGAACCCAGACAGTACAATTTTATTGTATTCATTGTACTACCTCTGGCCCTTTCCATCTTTCTGGCTCCTCTTCTGCGATGATGCATGAGCCTTGGAAGAAGGTGTGCTACAGGTGTTCCATTTAGTGTTGATCAATATTCAGTCTTTTATTCTATGCATATTGACAATTTGTGGGTCTCTGCATGAATCACCATCTGCTGCCAGAAGAAACATTTCTGGGGAGACTTGAAGATGCACTTATCTGTGGGTGTAACAACAAGTCATTAGGAATCAGTTTAACATTATGTCTGCTTAACAGAATGATAGTAGTAGTTTTGCCTCTGTAGTCTGGGACCTGTTTAGACAGGTATTCCAGACTAGATAACAATGTCAGATATGGACTCCATCTTGTGAAGCAGGTCTTAATCCAAGTATAAGGTTGTTTGTTACTCCCATAATATTCCTTTCACTATTGCACCAGTGGGTATATTTCACCCAGCCAGCTGTGAATTGATATTAGACCTGGCAGGGTTCACACCTGGGCAAAGTTGATAATTACCTTTCTCTGTCAGTAACACGTATATTATGTTCTAATACTATTAAACCTACCCAGGAGAGATATAGCTTTAAGGTCAGTAATTGCACTATTTCTTCTTGCTTGTTCTGTGAATTATCCATACTAGCTTTCAATTTTTAGATATGGATGTTTCAAATGGAAACGAGCATACATATCTGGAAACTAATAAGGAGCCATGGGAGATGGTATGGGAAGTGAGGTAGAATGCACTGATATATGGGAGGGGTATGAATGGGGGGAACAGGTCTAAATTTGATTAATAATTGTATGGCATTACAAAGGCTCAATAAAAAATAAAAAGAATGTTGTTTGCTTTTTATGGTTTTTTTTTTTATATTCTAGATATTCACTTCTGTCAGAGTTACAGATCTAAAGATTTTTTTGTCATTCTGTAGGTTGACTCTTCATTCACATTATGGTGTCCTTTAACAGAATATTTTTAGTTTCATGAGGTCCCACTTGTGAATTATTGGACTTAATGACTTTGCTGTAGGAGTCCTGTTCACAAAGTAATTTTGTTTGCCTACAAGTTCCAATGTATTTCCTGACAATTCATCTGTCAGATTCAGGGTATTGAATCTAATGTTAAGGCTCTTGATCCATTTGAAATTGAGTTTTGTACATCATAAGATATAGGGATGCAGTTTCGTTTTTCATGTTACTCAGTTATACCTACAACAATTGTTGACCACACTGTCTTTGCTACATTTTGTATTTTTGGCCCTTTTGTTACAAAGTACATGGCTGCAAATGCATGGACTTAAATCTGGGACCTCAACTCTACTATACAGAACAATGTGTGCATTTTAAAGTCTGTACCATGCAGATTTTATTACTGTAGCTCTGTAGTATAGTTTGAGATCATGAATGGTATTCCTCTAGCAATTCTTTATTTTTTATGATTATTTTTCTATCCCAGCCTTCTTATATGAAATTATTTTTGTCATTTTCTGTGAATAATTGTGATACTTTTAATGGGTATTGCATTGAATTTATAGATTGATTTTGATAGGAATGCCACTTTCAAAATACTAATCCTACTGATCAGTGAGCATAAAGGATCTATCCTTTCTTCTTCTGGCACCTTTTCAATTTCTTCCTGCAGTGTCTTAAAATTTTCTTTTTTCTCTTTTTTTTCAAGTTCCTTGATGTTTACCTGACATTTTTCTCTTTTTCATATATTTTTAACTGAATTTTGTGCATTCCATACAGAACATCTTAATCATCTTTATACCCTCTTTCCCATCAGCACCCTCCCATACCCCCCACTGGATATTATACATTCTTGTCATTTACGTTAAGGCCTATTGGGTCCATACATTGTGTTTTATCTCCAGACATCCCTCAGTGCAAGTTCATCTACTGGGGTCTACTCAGCCTATCGCGAGTCTCTCCCTTAAAGAAAATCAATCCTTCTTCACCCAATAGTTCTCCCCAGTAGTTCCCCAGCTAAGATTGGGACAAGCTGCCTGTTTCCACAATTTAAAGTTTTAATTGTAAGTGTCCTTCTCTTCATTTGTTAGATATTGTTCAAGATATTTTATGGTATTTAGATATTTTATTTATTATTTATTTATTTTTATGCATATGAGTGTATTGCCTGCATGTAAGTGTACCCATGTCATGCACAGCAGAAATCAGAAATAGGTGTCTCATCCCCCTGGAACTGGAATTATGAATGGTTGTTAGCCACAGTGTGTGTACTGATAACCTAACCTATGTCCTCTGCAAGAGCAGCCAAGTTTTTAACCACTGACCTGTCTCTCCAGTCTCCCCCAGTATTTTATGGTTTTTGAGGTTGTCATGAATGGGGTCATTTCTCTGATTTGTTTCTGGGTATGTGTGCTGTTAGTACACAGAAGACTACTGAAGTGACTGGAACAGAGAGCCTAGCAACCACAACCTCAAGCACCACCATAGGGTGTGACTTCAACACCCCATTGTCACCAATAGACAGGTCAATCAGACAAAAAATATATATAAACCCTCGAGTAAATTAGCCTCAAAAATCAAATGGATCTAACAGATACCTATCGAACACCAAAAAATATACTTTCATCTCATGAATAAGAATGACCCAAATACTTGAATAGTTTGTCTCCAGCTGGTGGGGCTGTTCTGGAGGTATTTAGGAGGTGTGACCGTGTGAGAGGAAGCACACAATTGGAGGCAGGCTTTGGGAGTTCTTAAGCCTTACCAGACTTCCAGTCACTCTCTTCTTCCTATGCTGCTTGAGGAAGTGATTGCTTAGCTTTCAGTTCCAGCCACTTCTGCTCTGCTTGTCGTGTCTCCCAGGTCATTATGTACTCTAACCCTCTAAATCTTAATCAAAATAAACTTTTCCCTTCATAAGTTGCCTTGCTCATTTCGTTTTATCATAGCAAAAGAAGAGTAATGAATATGCCCACTATTACTGTGCTGATGTCTGTGTATGATTTTAGATCTAATAGAGTTCATTTTATAAAATATGGTGCCCCTGTGGGGTAATGCATATATATTTAGCATTATAATGTCTTTGGGGAGTTCTTTGCCTTTAATGAATGTGAAGTAAACTTCCATATTTATTCAGTATAGTATTAGTTTGAGGTCTGTTAGCTACTAGAATAGCTACACCTGTTTGTTTTGCTGTTGTTTGTTGTTTTTAATTCTGTTCACTTGGAATAACTTTTTACATCCTTTATCCTAAGATTATGTCAGTCATTGAGGTAAATGTGCTTCCTGGAGGCTGAAAATCCATGGATCTAGTTTTCTAACCAAGTTAGTCTTATTGTTTTACTGATAAATTGAGTCCAATAATAATGATGGTTATTATTGACCAATGTTTGTTAAGTCCTATTATCTTAGTGTTGTAATGTTGTTTCCTTAGGCATCTTTCAGTTATTTCTTCTGGAATGATTTTTTTTTTTTAGTCTTTGTGTGCTCTTGAGAGTATTTAAACTTGTTTTCAAACTAAAGTATCTCACCAAGTATTCTCTGTAGAGCTGGCTTTGTGGACATAAATTCCTTAAATCTGTTTTTTAATGGAAGTTTGTCTTTCTCTTTCTGGTACAACTGATAGTATTGCTGGAAAATGTAGTTGTATATGCCTTATGCAATATCAGACAAGCTTTCTGACTTTCATAGTCTCTACTGAAAAATCAGCTATTCTTTGGCTTGCTGGTACATGCCTTTAATCACATTACTAGGGAGGCAGAGGCAGTTATATCTCTGTCTCTTTTTAAACTCTTAATTCCATATCTTGAATTTTTTGAACTATTTTATTCAACTATTTATTTCTTCAGAGAGTTCATCCAGTCTTTCATTTTTTTCTTCTTTAAATTCCATGAGCTTCTAATTTCTAATTGGAAATAATTGGCTTGTACATCAGCTAGGTTGCCACTCTCAAGAAACCTTATGATGGGGGTGATAATTTCAGGAGGAGACATAGTGTCTTGGTTATTCATGCTGTCTGTGTTTTGTGATGAGACTTAGGCAACTGGGCTTGAGACAATACTAGTATTTCATGGCATGGGTAGGTGATCTTGTCTTTTTTGATTAACTCTAGTTTCCCTAATTTGTCAGGTTATAGCCCATCTGAATGGTTCTTGGTGTTCAGTCTTGGAACCACTTTGTTTTGATGTGTGATTCAGGGTAAGACATGATTTCATACAGTTGGAATACATGCAATTTTTGATCCTAAAGTTCCAGGACACACTCTACGTAGTTCTGGAGTAACAGGGAAGACTGGGTGGCTGCTACTGGAGCAGATTGGCAGATAGTTCTTTGTTGATATTTTATCTTTTGTTTGAGGGATCAGATTTATTGGTAATAGTAAGCAGTGTTCTCTATAAGTGGCCAAAGGAGGACTGGAGCAAAGACTCCATAAGCTGAGTGGGCCTAGGGGAATGTAGTGACAGAAAGAGAACACTCTGGCCAGGGTTCTCACAGACCTGGAGTAATTCACAGTCCTCACGTGTGCAGGAAGCTACAAAACCTGTGTATCCTGGCCACTATAAGGGTAGACAGGGAACTCTGGGTTTGAGGAACATTCAGAGAAGGCACGGGGAAGGGGAAGTGACTTAAACACACTGAAATTCTAATGCATGAAATTATCAAAAATGTTAAAGACATACATACCTTCACAGATATGCATTTACTTCAATAGAAAGGAGATATGAAGGAAATGAGGACAGAATGCAAAACTTTATCCTGTTTAGGTGACTTCATGTGTCCAAATAAAAGAAAATTTTATATAACACCACCAAGAAAACAAAAGATTGCCCAAATATTATTAAGTTCTGAATACAAATAATTTAAACCATCACAGGAAGAAATACAGAACTACAGTCATAAAAACAGCAGGGTACTAGAATTTTACAGACACATTGATCAATGAAATAGAACTGATGACCCAGCTTTAAACCCATTCACTGTCATCTGATTATAGACAAAGGAGCAAAAAAATCACATTTGGTAAAAAAATAAATAAATAAATAATACCAATATGTTCAGTAAATGATGCTGTTCAAAGTGGAAATGTGCATATAGAAGAATTAAACTAGAACCCTATCTCTCGCCTAGTACAAAACTCAACAGCAAATAGATCAAGGACCTCCACATAAGGTATGAGAGCCTGAATCTGATAGAAGAGAAATTAGGGAATACACTGGAATTTGTAGACATGGGAAAAGTCTTTCTGAACAGGACCCAGATAGCACAGGCATAAAGACTAACAGCTGACAAACTGAGATCTCATTAAATTAAACATTGTCTATACGACATACACAGGCGCCAAGGATCCAAGTGCAACCAATTATGACTAGTAATAATCAGATACATACAGGTTAGAGATGCAAGTGCCAACATCTCAGTGTTAGGAGCAAAAACAACGAGTCTGTCTGCAAGGAACAATATATTCTAAAATGAAATGGAGATCTTTTTTAAAGGTTAAAAACCCATTCAATTTTATGTCTTACAGGGCTTATACTGAGTTCAATATTATATAACTGTATTAATTCAACTATGAACCTAGAAACTTGCAGCCACTTGTGAAAGACATGTACTCTTGCTATGGCATGTGTTAGTGAATATGTTAAAGCTGTAATGAAATGCTTCCTCTAATCATGTAGTTATTAAATGTACTTATTAAAAATTTAAAAAAGAAAAAATAATAATAAATAAATAAATTTTAAAAATTGTCTATACAGCAAAGTATAAATCATTTAAATGAAGAAGCAAAGTATAGAATGGTAAAAAAAAATTCTTTACAAATCTGATGTTGAATTGCCAGTATTAAGAATACTCAAAGAACTGGGCATGGTGGCGCTCGCCTTTAATCCCAGCACTCAGGAGGCAAAGGCAGGCGGATCTCTGTGTGTTCGAGGCCAGCCTTGTCTACATAGTGAGTTCCAGGACAGCTGGGGCTACAGGGAGACCCTGTCTCAAAAAAGAACCAAACAAAACAAAACAAAAAAAGAATACTCAAAGAACAACAACAATAACAGAAAAGCCTAAATATCAAAAAAGCCAAAATCCCAATTAAAATTAGGGACAGGAACCAACAGAGAGTTCTCAAATGATTAAAACACAAGTGGCTGAAAAATATTTTTTTTCTCTTTTTTACATTATAATATGCTTTATTTTTATTTTTATAAATTTTAATTGATTTTTTTTGTGTATCCCGTTCAGAACATCTTAATTGTCTTTATACCCCCTTCCCTATTCACATCATCCCATACTCACCCCACTAGAATTCTTGCATTCTGTCATTTGTGTGAAAGCTTATCATATCAAGTTAGTGTTCCCAGACATCCCTCAGTGAAAGTTCATCCACTGTGGTCTAGTTATCCTATCTAGAGTCCCTCCCTTTAAGAATATCAGCTCACCCAGTAGTAATAAGCTACCAATAATTACTCAACTAAGATCAGAGCCTGCTCCTCATTTCCATAGTTCTGTGCTGGGTTTTTGATTGCTTGAGTTTTCATGATTCTGGTGCAGACTGACAACATTGCTGTAGGTTCACATGAGCAAGGTCCCAGGAACCTGTAGGACTTTATATAGTCATGTACTTCCTCCCTAGCTCTTACAATATTTCTGCCCCCTCTTCCAAAATAGTCCCTGAGCCCAGGTAGGTGGAATTTAATACAGGTGTCCTGTTCAAGGACCAATACTCTGTAGACCTTCTCTATGCTTTGACCATTTGCATCCAGTCACCAATCATCAAAGAAGTGTCTTTTGCCACAAATGGAGATTATTACAGAGTTCCAGAACTGGTCATACACAGAGATTGTTGGTGAATTGCCCAAGTTTAATTGGCACATCTACAATGCAACCTCTATACCTAAGGCTCACTGAGTATAGAATAACGGATAAAGAGAAGACGAATGCATCTCTAAACTCCCATCAATGCTGATACCTCATGCAACAAAGGTCCAGGAACACAAAACGTTACAAATGGCAAAAGTGTATACAATTATATTTTTTAAATGTTCAATACTGTTAGCTACCAGAGAAATTCAAATTAAAACTAAGATGAGATTTCATCTTACCCTACTCAGCATGGCTCAGATCCAAATAACTAATAATGACAAAGGCTAGGGAGGATGTGGGGAAAGAGGAGCACTTATTCGCTGCTGGTGGGAACACAAGCTGGTACAGCCATTTATAGACATCAATTTCAAGGGTCCTCTAAAAGATAAATGTAGATGTTCCACATGATCCAGCCATACAACTCTTAGGCATATACCCAAAGACTCTGTATCTTACTGAGATACAGAGATACGGAGATGCCTGTTTATCCAGGTTTATTGCTGTTCTATTCACAATAGCAAGAAAATGGAAACAGACTAGATGCCTATCAACTGATGAATAAATAATGATATTATGATGCATTTACACAATAGGATGTTATTTAGTTTTTTAGTAGAAAACAAATTATGAAATTCACAATAAATTAAGGGAACTAGTAATAATCATATTCTAGTAATAATCATATTGAGTGAGGTAGCCCAGTCTCAGAAAGACAAATGTCACATGTTCTCTCTCAAAATTGGCAGCTAGCCTTCAATCTTTAGATAGCTGTATTTCTGACAGAAAATAGTTGGAGGCCAGAAAATTTAAAAGGACATATGGGGGTGGTTAATGGAGATAAGATATAAAGCAATGATTTAAATATGGAAAGGGGAATGTTGAAACAGAAAGGATTAAATGGATTAAATGGGAATGAGAGGATAGGGCAGAAGAAGGGGTAAGGGATGGGAAAGTTCATATGAGACCTACTACTGTAGAAGCTTCTTAAAATACATACATATACAATATATAAGCAGCTTAAATACAGCAGTGTTATGTTTCTACTGGACACCACAGACTAGCTTATTAAAAAACCCAATATTATGAATGGATTTCCACGACCAGATTTGTTAAGAAGAGACTGCCCATAGATCCTTGTGTATTTCATACAGAACATCTCAAACAATCTTAATCATCTTTATACCCCATCTCTCAATTTTCACCAGAGAATTTTCTTCTTGCAGCAGATTTCAATTAATATAGATGCCCATGGCTAGTTAGTATGCAGACTGCAGCATGCTTAGGCTCTTTATTATACCCTCCTCCAGAGCTTCAGAATCATTAGTGAAAAAGGGGAGGGAAAGATTGTAAGAGGCAGAGGTGGTGGATGAATAGAGGAAACCGTGTTGCATGTGCACCACAGGTAGTTGAACGTATGACTGACTGTGCTGGTAAAAGCGTGGTTGAGACATATGTAAGCCTAAGGCAGAAAGAATGCATGGATGGAGGAGGTGGACAAGAAGCCTCAGCCCAAACTGAGGATCTAATAGCAATTGATAGGTGTTGGGAGATGGAGAGTCATGGTTCTTTAGTGGTGTGATGCCTGTTATTTTGACCAGCATCCATGGGATAGACCCACACCCTAGAACATTTGAGGAACACAGAGTAGACTCAATTGGCCTTTTTAAAAAATTATATGTATGAGTGTTATGCTTTGCATGTGTCATGTAGTGCCTGCAGGGGAGAGAAGAGAACGTCAGCTCTCTGGAGCTGGAAATATGGCAGATTGTTATCTGCCGTGTGGGTGCTGAGATCGTAACCTGGATCATCTGTAAGAAGAGTCATTGCTCTTAAACTCTCTGAGCCATTTCTCCAGCCGCCTCAATAGGTCTATAAAATAAACATAATAGTAGAGGACAAGAATTTTATGGGGAGATAGGGATGGAGGAAGGGATTAAAGTGCTAAAAATATATTGTATTACATTTTCAAAGAGTCACTAAAACCATTTTAACAACTTCAGCACTTAAAAAATGTACTTCTACTTAAGGTTTTCCATAGCAAATAATATTTAAAAGGAAGGATCAGAGAAGGTCTCACGTCTATTTCAAGCAGGGAGAATTTAGCTCTTTTAATTTATCATATATTTCATTATGAAGAGAAGGAACTACTCTACAACTTTCTACTTGTTTGTAAATTGTTTTGTGTTTGGCATATTCAGGCAGTAACCAAACTCCAGACAAGATTTTCTTTGTCACCTTATGGAAACATTAACCTTAGACAACAAAGAATTAAAAAAGAATACAGCTTCACAAATTTAAGATGCTGAACTAACTCATAGTCTAATATACAATATCATGCTTGCTCCTTTTAAAGTGTCGGTTGGAGAAAACTAAAAGCTCCCCAACAATATGCTGTTGCTTTCATGAAAGGCCTTCCAGTGTCAGTAAGAGAATGAAGATAGAAATATTTTGACAGTGTTCTTCACGACGATAATTTTATTTTCAATAAAAACAACTCAACTAATAACCACCAACTTGCAGACAGGGCTTTGAATTAATAATTTCTGTTTCAATTACTAAGTTAACTCTCATTTATAGTCCCTAATTACCCTTTAATATTTTTATTTATTTTTATTATATATGTATTATTGTTTTGTCTTCATGTGCAAAAATGTACCCATGTGTACAATGCCTGTGGATGCCAGAAGAAGGCATTGGAATCTCAGGAACTAGTTTCAGATGGGTATTAGCATTCATGTGGGGACTAGAAACCAAACCCTGGCCCTCTGCAAGAGCAGATAGTGCTCTACAGGCTTAGCCATTTCTCCAGTCCCAGTTCCTAGTTACCTTTAATTAACCCATTCATGATGAATTCTTCCATATCACAATTGTTATTATTAACTAAAATCTGTCATTTCAACCTAGAAACTTTTATTTAGCATTTATCATTGACTGTTCTTTGGTTTTCTCTGTGTTTAAACTGCTCATTTTTACAAGGATACCAGGCATGTTGGTAAAGGTCCTGCCTTTGTGACCTCATTTTTGGAAGGTGAATGGGAAAAATTCAACACATCGTATACTACAAACAGCAGCAAAAGGAGACTGAGGATACCACTAAGACCAAAATAAAGAGCAAGGGTCAGCGTTACATGAAAGTTCCAAGCAACCGGAGAAAGGCTGCCTGTCTGTAGTGAAAAGCACAGGAAGACATAGAGTAATGAGGATGAGATAGTGCCTTTGCACAGAGGAGTTAGCACCTTTACATCAGTGCTGCTGGAAGCAACAGTGGAAACAGACTTTCTTGAACTTATTTTTTATTGTAAATTGTCATATGTATTTTTTGAGAAAAAGTCCTACCATGCATTGTTAGGTGGTATGGAACTCACTGTGTAACCCATGTTATTCTGAACTCAGAAATTCTCCTGTCTCAGCCTTCTGAGTAGTGGGATTAGATCTGTGAGCCACAATGTCTGGTCCTGTGATTTTCATCAAGTACTAAAAATTATTAAGTTGTAGATGTAAAGTTAGACTACACATACAGAAGCCTGGAAAAAAAATTTTAAACCACCTGTGGATGGTCTTCCTATGACAGGTATGGCCCTCAATATTGAAACACAAATTAAGCTATGAAGCAGATCTCTCATTCCCAAGACATATGGACGATACTCTGTGCCAAAGTAAGGAAGAAATTTTTGGCTCTTGTGAAACAGTGTGAAACTGTTTTAAATAATTACTGGAGCCAAACTATCTTCTCTACTTTATACAACATATCACAGAAAATGCATTTACTCTATTGAACATAAATCAAGGTATTAGGTATTTCTAAAGCCTATGGATGTATTATGCAGAAACTCTATTGAAATTTGCTACTGTAGCCTGCTCTCAGAAAAAGTACCAGAATGAAATATTCAAAAATCTTATGAAAATCTTGGCCAAACCATCATTTGAAAAGCATTTGAATATAGGACTTAGTACACAATGCAAGTGAATGATAATGGACAGTAAAGTCAGTGATTTCATCAAGAATCACTTTTTTAATGTATATTGTCATATTAATCAATCTTTTGAGAAATCTGAACTGACTTGACAGTGTGTTTATATATTGCAAGATCTTTAAATCTAGAAATTCATTTCCAAGACCTTATGTTAAAATCATAGATCATGTAAAACTATGTAAATAATGGCAAACAAGGTAAACATCACTAGAAAAAGCCAAAGAAACAAATAATGGAGAAGAAACAGGGGCACAAAGAATACATTCAAGTATTGAGATACAAAAGAAGAGGAAGTGCTGAAAGAAGTTAGTATGTTAAAAAGCAAGGCAAACACATGTGCAGGCAATGAGGGGGTGGCCATGAGTTCAGTCCCCAGGATGCCAAGCAGCAGACTCACCCAACAAACAGAAACACAGTCATTTTTGTATTTGTGGATAAATTATTTCATTTATGGAATCAAGAGTAGATCATTAAAATAAACTATCTTCATCTAATAAAGTTAAATACATTAAAATTGTACACTCATGTTTGCTTGGTGGTAGAATACTTATCGAGTATGTGTGAGCTTGTGGTCCATTTTATAGCATCACACACAAAAAGAAGAGGAAAAACTAAAATACAAATTTACAAGGTAACAAGACATTCCAATTACCACATATAAAAATAAATTTTACAACATTAATATAGTACAAAAACAATCTGCATGTTTTATTGAGGCAGGATCTCTCTATAACCTCAGCTGGCCTGGAACTTGCTATGTAGACAAGGCTCACCTCAATCTCCCAGGTCTTGGCTCTGCCTTCTAAGTACTGAGATTAAAGGCATGTAACATCATTTTTAATAGGTGATTATTATAGTAAAGCAAATTTCTTTCATGACATCAAATTCTGTTTTCTATGATATACAAAATTTATGAAATGGTAAAATATATGTGAAAAGCCTAAGTTCAGAAGTAATATACTTAGTAGTCAAACAATAACAACATTCATTTTTTTCTAATTATATCAACATAGCAAACCAGAATCAGTACACTATGTGTTTTAAGGGACTACACAGAAATATTTTGAATATTACTATATCTAATAATGTTCCAGGAATGTAATTTAAAAGCAAAAAGAAATTGACAATATAATCATAAAAATAATATCATTTTAAAAATAAATATTTCGATTAAATTAACAATAATTATCTGTTTTCATATTATCAAAAATCAATATATTGGGAAATAGTTTTTATCAGTGACATATGCCTTAAGTATACAATGAAAATTTATACATAAATATGTATGTATATATGTCTGAGTCACTGTATATGTATGTGCATAACTTCTTATATGATTTGCAATGTAGGAGTTAACTTTTTTAATATTTTATTTATTATTTTTATTTTATGTGTATGAGTGTATTGCCTGCAAGTATGTGGAGTGCACCCGTGTAGTGCAATGCTGTGGAGGTCAGAAGAGGGAAAATTTATACATAAATATGTGTGTATATATGTCTGAGTCACTGTATATGTATGTGCATAACTTCTTATATGATTTGCAATGTAGGAGTTAACTTTTTTAATATTTTATTTATTATTTTTATTTTATGTGTATGAGTGTATTGCCTGCAAGTATGTGGAGTGCACCCGTGTAGTGCAATGCTGTGGAGGTCAGAAGAGGGATTTGGATTCTCCTGGAACTGGAGTTAAAGAAGGTTCATAGCTGCCATGTGGGTGCTGGGAATCCACCCCGTGTCCTCTGGAAGAACAGTCAATGCTCTTAACCCCTGAGCCATCTCTCCAGGCCCAGGAGTTAACTTTTTAATTGATGTAATGCAAAGAAAATAGTCTTTTCAAGTAGACAAGGTGTTGATTTTCATTGGCTTTTACTTTCCTGAAAAGAATAGTTTTAATGGTTTCTAAGGGAAAAATAATGATACACAATCTGTGAGTGACTATTGCATCTTGAGAGAGCACAAGATTATAGTTTTTAAATGATAATGAGTAAGAATTAAATTTAGAGACAATAATGTGTTTACTCCTTTTCAAGCATTGTCCGTGTTTCAATCTTTGTTTTGAAAGAAAGTGTTAAAGTCTTAACAGCTGATATTGTCAGAGCAAATAAAGATAATGCAGACATCATCTTTTCTGGGAGACTTTGACAGGATAGGCACCATGGAAACAATCTCTCAGAAAGAAAATTGTGCAAATTGGGAAATAATCCTCATGCCTACTTATCTTTTTACTTATACTTTTGTGTTTTCTTTAAGCTGTTTGAATTTCCCATTAAGAATACCCCAAGGATAAAAGTATAAAGTGCATTAATACTCTGTTTTATTTGAATTAGACTATCTGACTTGAGAATTCAGGGTTGGACTATTGAAGTAATCAAGACGACACATTTATTTTACACAGGAGGAAGGTAAGATCCTGAGACCTGAGTGAACAGCACAGAGTAGAGAGCCAGTTACTCACAAAGCCTCCAGGAAAACAATTTCCACTATTCTTTGCCAGAGGCTATCTGACTTTAGCTGTAATAAATAAAGCATAGGAAGGAATTATACACATAATGAATATATGTTCATAAAAGAGATTACTTTTAAGAATTAATTGTATAAAGCACTTTTCTTATGAACCTGTTCTTAAACTAAATTGATAATTCATACATATTAGAAAAAAAATCCTTATTGATAAATTCGAATGAGCAACATTTTATATGAATTAAATGGGTCTCAATATTTATAATACTGTAGGTTTTTCTCATAAAACAATAAATTAAATAATTCTTATCATCTGTGAAAAGTATTCCTTCAAATTACATTACAAAAATTTGAATAATAATTTATTAATTATGACTAGATGAATCTATGTTTACTTGAAGTTTTTACCATCCAACTGAATATTTTATGGCTTTAACTTTTAGTTTTTATATAGTGTGTATTTTTCATATGAGCAAAAGCCATCTGTTCAAAGGAAAAAACTAGAATGCTGTTTTAGCTTGTGTGACTCTGTACAATTGGTTCCAGAATTGCCTCTGGCACGTAACACTGAAGAGAAAGACAAGGAAAGAGACACTATAATAAGGCAAAATAAAAAAATCTTCTGTGTGCTATAAATTATTTCTCACTCTAAAATTGTAATGTAGTCATTGTAGGATCCACTATTATAGTGACTGTGTCAGTAGTTCAGAATGTAACTGTTCAGGCTTTATATTAAATATGTAAAGATATTTTTCATTACTAAGTTTTTGCTGAACAATGTGTGATTTTTGTGAGAGAAAACATGACAGGCCCTGATCCCAACCACTTTGTGTTCCAATCTACAATAGTAAATTATAAACATGTGAATAACCATAGAAACGTACCGATGTGTTTGAACTATCAAGGTTCTGATGAAATGATACGTACAGACTCTCTGAAAATGTACAAAAACAAATTGATCTTTTGAGGCAAATCAGGAATGTCTTGGAATATGTGGTTTTAGATTAAAATATAAAGAAAAATAAATTTAACAAAATGGAAGAATTTGAGGAAGCAAAGCAGACTGTTGCCCAAACATTGAAGACAGCAGCTACAATTATCTTTGAACCAATAACACCTGACAAAAGCAGGCAAAAAACAAAATGTGGTTGAGGTAACGCTGAGAGCATTGTGGTGTAAGATTTTCTGAGATCTGGTAAGGCATTTAAGAGCAATGGGAGTGCACTGGTTTGTGCATCTAGCTTGTTTAAGTATTTGAAGTATGATAAGATGTAAATTTTTATTTTGTTTTTAAAATATTACATTTATTTTATTACATGTGTATGAGTATATCACCTGTATGTATTTCGTGTACCTGTATTTGACAACACCCAGTGAGGTCAGAAGAGGGCATCAGATCCCCTGGAACTGGAGTTAACATATGTTTTTTGCAGCCATGTGGGTACTGGGAACTGAACTCGGGTCCTCTGTAAGAGTAGTCAGGACTTTTAACAGCTCAGCTGTCTATCCAGCCACAGTAAATTTTACTGCTTAAAAGTCCTTAAAGTGGTATAAATAAAAGTGTTTGAAAGAAACAAAACATTTGACAGGTAATTAAAAGACTGTTATCCTAAAGCAGGAATAACATGCTTGCACTGGATAGCTTTGGTGTCAACTTGACACACCTTGGTTGAGGGAACCTCAACTGGGGAATTTCCTCCATTGGATTGGCCTGTGGCCTTGTCTGTGGGGCATCTTCTTGATTTGAGTTATGTGGGAGGGCCCAGCCCATTGTGGGTGGTGCCACCGCTGGGCAGGTGGGCCTATATTGTATAAGAAAGCAGGATGAGCAGGGGCCATGGGAGCAAGTCAGTAAGAAGCATTCCTCCATGGACTGTGTTCCAGTCCTACTTCCAGGGTCCTGCCTGAGTTCCTACCTTGAGCTTCCCAATGAACTATGACCTGGGAGATGTCTATCAAATAAACACTTTTCTCCTCAATTGGTAGTGGTCAAAGTGTTTTGTCACAGCAATGAAGAAACAAACTAGAACAGAAATTGGTACCAGGAGTAGGGTACTGCTGTGACATCCCTGACCTTATTGATTTTAGGAGGATTGTAGAAGCATTTGAAGCTTTGGGCTGAGAAAGCCGTTGAGTGCTTAAAGTTTTATGCTATGCATCTTGGAACAGTTATGCTGAAAGAGTTGTGAACAATGAAGGCCTGGCTAGTGAAGCTTCAAAGGGAAGCAGAGCTTATCAGGACTGTTTGTGTAATATTTTGAATTAAGAATCAATGGACTCTGGTTGGCTGGGGCTGAATAGTCAGCTGTGATAAGAAGAGACCAGAACCTGAAGTAAAATCTTGGCTTTACTGGGAAAATTGATGCTGAGTAGCTGGTCCTCAAAAGTCAACTACAAGTAACAAGAGACCAGCATCACTGTGGTGAAGTCTTCTGGAAGGTATTTCCTCAGGGTCAGCGCACAGAGGACCTGAGCACCCATCTCAAACTGGAAGCAGGACTTGGTGATGTATAAGAGTCTCTTGCATAGTACTGGTGTTGAAAGTGTGACGGATTCACAGAAAGCAGCTGAGGCTTGGCACTCTGAGAGGCAAGGAAAAATCCATTGGTGAAAGCACAGCCTCAGTTTCAGTGAGGACCCTGGAATTGAAGTGGTCATGTACAGAATTACAGGCATTGCACCAGAGAGACCAAAAGAGCCCATTGGTGAGGGTGCAGCCTCAGTTTTAGTGGAGACCCCAGCTTTTTGGAAATGCCAGGACTATGGGACGATCACCAAGCACAACAGTAGGTATGGAATGGAGCTGCAAGATAAGTTGTGGGTGCTGTGGATTGTAGAGTCAGTGACATAGAGCTGCTTAAACCCTATGGAGCCCAGATTGTGAGTGAATCACAGATATCCAGCCTTGAGCTATGTTGCCAGACTTAGGTTTTGCTGAGGTGAGCCCAATTCTTCCTATGCCTGGCTAACTCTGAACTTTTAGGTGTTTGGATATTTTAAGGACTGTGGGCAAAAGGTTGTACTGTCTTATGGTAGTAATATCATATCTTGGGGACAAGAAATGGAAAGGTTATGATTTAATAGTGTTGTGTTTCTGTGTCAAGAATACAAGGCGTCAATTTTGCTAGATAGCGTTAGTTTCAACTTAACACATCTGGGTTGAGGGAGGCTCAATTGGGGAATTTCCTGCATTGGACTTGCCTGTGGCCATATATATGGGTCATCTTCTTGATTATTAAGTGATATGGGTGGGCCAAGACCACTGTGGGTGGTGCCACCCCTGGGCAGGTAAGCCTATGTTGTATAAGAAAGCAGGTTGTGCAGGGGCCAGGGGAGCAAGCCAGTAAGCATTATTCCTCCATGGCCTGTGCTCTAGCTCCTGCCTCCAGGTTCCTGCCCTGAGTTTCTACCTTGGGCTCCCTGATAAACCATGACCTGGGAGATGTCGGCCAAATAAACCCTTTCTCCCCCAAGTTTGTAGTTGTCAGAGTGTTTTGTCACAGCAATGAAGAAACAAACTAGAACAATGTCTATCTTTATCTTTAAGAAGCATAAAAATGTACTTCATGTTAGTTAATAGAGGTGATTAAACTTTACCATTGAAATCTACCTGACTTATATCCATAGTCAGGTACTAAGGATCTGAGTGTAACTGACTGTGATTAGTAATAATCAGATATATAGAGATTACAGACACATGTGCAAACATCTGAGTGGAGATCTTTGTTAAAGGTTAAAAACTCATACAATTTTATGTCTTATAGGGTTTATGCTCAGTTCAATATTGTATAACTGCATTAATTCAACTGTGAATCTAAAAATTTACAGCCAATTTTGAAAGAGATATATCTTTGCTCTGGAAATTGTTACTGAATATGTTAAAGCTGTAAAGGAACGCTTCTTCTTAAATAAATTTAAAATTTAAATTTAAATAAATTTAAAAAAAAGAAAATTCCATGGTGAAAAAGTAAAATAATTGATTTTTTAAATAAAAGACTCAATAGTAAAAGAAAAAAGAGGAAGTTTTACATAGTTTTACATATATAAGAAAGTACACAAATTTAATTTAGAAAAAAATATCAACCACATCATGATGATAGGCTGAGGAAGAAAACTACAGAGAGCTTTAAAGAGTGTAGTGTCTTTTTAATTAATTAAATAAATAAATCAGTGTGTGTATGTGTGTGTGTGTGTGCAGCAAATGTCTTAACAATTGATTAATCTACAGGTTCTAAATAGTGTCTTTTAATGAAGAATCTACCATTTCATAACTTTTTACTTTTCTCTTCAATAAAATGAAGAGAAAAGAAAAAAAAAAACACGTGGTAAGTAAACATCAAGAATTTTAAGATACAATTATTAAATAATGAATTATAACATAAAATTTTTGCCTTTGATGCACTTACAATATTCTGTTAGAGTGAATTCACTGCAAATTTAATGTGTCCATGACTATTGCAGGATGAGCACAGGATTTAGGATTAAGCACAATCCAATAGGATTAAGTATGACAATTTTTACAGAGTTAGAAAAAAGACAGAAAAAAGTATGGAAACTAAGCCAAGTGTGGTGGTACACCCCTTTAATTGCAGCACTCTGAGTCTGAGGCCAGCCTGGTATCCATAGTGAATCCAGGCCAGCTGGAGCTGCAGGGAGACCCTGTCTCAAAAAAAAAAAGTATGAAAACCAAAGTGTATTTTCCTCAAGTTGTACTCAACCTTAAATCAGCACCTGTTACAGCCGTTCTTCCAAAAGATTCAAGGGACCATTGTGAAAGAAGGAGCAAAAACTATTTTAAACGCCAGAGGTGGGTGATGACTTACAAGGAAACTGGGTTATCTGGACACCACAGGGTAGCTGCCTGTTTGAACTCACAGAGGGTATGATAGCATGCACAAGACCAAGGGATAGATCCATACCCAAGAGTATTTAGCAAGCACTGATTAGACTTAAAGGCCTTAAAATTAAGGCAAATGATAATAGAGGGCCTGAAGTCAGAGCTGTGTTAAGGTGAGGATAGAGAGAGTGCAGGGGATCTGAACACTACCAAAATATATTGTATGAAATTCTCAAATTTAGAAAAATATTAAAAAATTAATGTAGCTAACAGAAGAAATGTGTTTCTCTTCTAGAGCTATTTTGATATCTATCCCTCTTCCCTAAGTCATTTAAATTGTCCATTGACTACATAATTACAGGATAATATTATTTATTTTTCATTATTGAAGCAGAGTCAATGATGAGAACACTTCCATAGGTGTGTGTCACACGTCCATAAAACCACTTGGATGCCTCTTATTTGTTTTGCTGCATTTCACAATCAATATAGTTTAATGTCCTTTCTAAGGCAAAACCAGCCATGCTCTTTATGTATTCTCTGCACGATCATCACTGTACAAACATACCCCACTTTCTAGTTGATCTGTATCTACTTGTTATTGAATTTTTTTTTTTTTTTTTTTTGGTCTTCTTGAGACAGGGTTTCCCTGTAGCCCCAGCTGTCCTGGAACTCACTATGTAGACCAGGCTGGACTTGAACTCACAGAGCGCCACCTATCTTTGCCTCCTGAGTGCTGGGATTAAAGGTGTGAGCCACCACACCCGGCTTTGTTATTGAATTGTTTTCACCTTCATGGACAAACTTGATTTGCAATTTAAACGTGATTATTTTCAATAATTCCTAGCACTAAAAAAATGATCTGATTATAACTCATCAACCCAATATAGTTTCTTTGACATTTAAATTTACCTAATATAATCATGAGCTTCAAATTGATATCTATAATTTGACAATAGTAGCTTACACTGACATTATGTATCTATATAAATTCTTTTTGATTTATTTGACTCAGTATGATGATTTTCAGTTTCATGTGTTTTCCACCAATGAATAGTTTTATTCTTCTTTATGGTGACTGGGACTCTGTTCTGTGTATACATCATATGCTCTTTATCCATTCATTTGTTCATGGGCATAAACGCTGATGCCACAACTTGACTATTGTGAACAGTCCTGCAGTGAACATGGATTCGTACCTGGCTCTGTGCTTTGGGGGATCAGAGTCATTCAGATTCAGACCAAGAAGTGCGGCAGCTGGATTCCATGGCAGTTCTAGTTTCAGCAGCTTTAGAGAGCCTCCATACTTGACTAATTCACATTTTCACTAATGGTATATGGAAGGACTCCCTTTTCCAAACCTCCTTAGCAGCATTTCCCTTTTTTTTTTTTTTTTTCTGGATGAAAGTCATTTTGTGTTAGAAAGACTCTCAGCGTAGATTACATTTATATTTCATTAATGACTAAGTAGGTTTTACATTTTAAAATAAGGTTTTACATTTTAAAATATTTATCAATCATTTGTACTTAATTTTTTGGGAATTATCTTTTCATTTTGTTAGTGCATTTATCAACTTTTGTTTTAGTATTTATTTCAGTTCTTTATATTTTTACATGTTCTATGCATTTTCCTTTTTTTTCTTTTTTTTTCTTCTTCTTTTTTTTTTTTTTTTTTGGTTTTTTTGAGACAGGGTCTCCCTGTAGCCCCAGCTGTCCTGGAACTCACTATGTAGACCAGGTTGGCCTGGAACTGGCCTCCCTAGTACTGGGATTAAAGGCATGCGCCACCACAACCAGCTCATTTTCCATTTTTTAAGGGTCAGATCATGAAGGGAGTGTACTTCTGATGGTTAACTAAATTTCCACAGCACTAAATAGTCTGCTTTAACCCATAAACAAATGCAGCTTCTATCCTTAAATAGAGAATACTCTCCTTTATATGAAAAGTGATAAATTCAAACACTCATGGCTTCTCAAGTTGCAGAAAAGAAGCAACAGGTGTGGGTCAACTCAGTCATATACACCCCTTTAAGGCTCGGAGAACGTTGTTGAAAAGGGACCAGGAAGCATATAAAATCAGGAAGATTCGGTATATGGCTGTGAACCTCAATACAACAATTGCAATCTTCCCTACATCAACTGCAGCAACGCAGTGGATAAACACAGGACTGGACCTAACAACAATCAGTCAGGAAAGCTGGAGGGGATCAGAGTGCCCCCAACTCTTTCCTTCTGAGTTGTTGTTCCCAAAAGATGTCTCCAAACACAGATCACACAGATGGCCCTGATCCAACTTTGTTGTTCATCAAATGAAACAAATGGACATGAAGATGACAGAGAAGTCTGTGGGGAAGAGGGAAGGTTGGGTAGGGGTTGCAGAGAGGTGGGGGATGATGGTAGTCAATACACAAGGTTTACATATGTGGAATACTGAAAAAAAGAGTAAAATTAAAATACGCCAGATTAAAGATGGGTGCGGGGGTCTCTCCCTCTCTTCGCGGGTCATTGGCCACTGGTCCAAGAGGGCAGGGGGAACAGAAGCAGTGAACGGAGTCAGGACGGCCAGTGAGCACAGATGGAAGAAAGTCCTTCCGGGGAGGCTGGTTTCATGGGGCAGTGAAACAAATGCAGTGATACAGCTCCAGACTCAGTGAAACAGCTCCGTTTATTCAGTGAAACAGCTCCGTTTATTCAGTGGGAGAACTAGAGAAATTATAGTGTGGAGGCAGCAGCCAAAGCCTCAGCTGATAGGTGCTCATAGCATGCTTTATTTACATGTGGCAGCAGGCTCCTATCCTCCAACTATCGGGCAATACCTGATTATCATATAGAAAAAACCTGGGGGTAGTTTTTACTCCAGGTAACTATGCCAAAAGTCATGTTCCAAATAAGGTCAGGCATCCGTGCTTGGTGGCACTTTCCAGGTAAGCCAGGAAGAGAGCAGGAGGCCCCCTGCTGAAAAGGGAAGTCCTTCCATTTGGAGCTGAGCCCCTTAGGGCTATCTGGACATGGAGAACTACAACCCTAACAGCAGGGTTCCCCAACAGATGGGCACATTGACATATGTCTTTAATCCCAGTACTCAGAAGGCAGAGGCAGACAGATCTCTGTGGGTTCAAAGCCAGTTTGGTCTACATAGGGAGTTCCAGGCCACAAGGGGCTACAGAGAATCTCTGACTCAAAAACAAAACAGAAGGAAACAACAAAAAAGTCATGTCATATCAAGTCAAAGTTTTAAACAAAATAAAAATATCGAATTATGTGTTCAGAATAGAGAAACAATTTATGTGTATCTCAGTCATTTCCAGCTCCTATAGAAGAACATCACAGAATGAATAACATGAACAGAAAAGAAATATTTTTCACAACTGTGGAGTCTGAGAATTCCATAATACAGGTATCTTTTCAAGGCGATCTTCCTCATTAGAGGCCTTGTAAGAGAAAGATGCCTCTTATTTTATAAAAAGATTCTGGGGCTTGGGAATCAGTTGCTGACTGATGTCTTTCTATACAAGCAGAAGGACCTGAGTTTGGGTCTTCAGAATGAGCACTAAATCTGGGCATGGCTGCAGGCATCTGTAACCTCAGGGTGAGGGGGAACAGAAAGAGGTGACTCCTAGTGGCTTGCTGACCAGCCAGTCTAGCTCAAAGGGTAAGCTCCAATTTTAGTGAGAGACCCTATATCAAAAAACAAGAGTGAGAGGATAGAGGAAGAGACTTGACAGCAACATCTGGCTGATCGTGTTCTTGTGTGCAGGAAAGTACACATGAACACAACTATATATAGAGAGAAATAATGAAATTTTAATAAGTAGACCTGAATAATTATCATACTGAGTTTGTGTAAAGAAAAATGGACCTGAATATCTAGGCAAACACTCATATATATCCTTAAATTTTAGATTTAAATCCACATAGATATTGAAGGATAATTGTACCTATCATGTGCTTAGCATCAGATAAATTGCTAAGAAAATGAATCTGAATCAAAAGTACTGCTACCATTGAACAAGTAAAATTACATTTATATTATTGCTTCATAGAAAAATAAATTTAGTAATTATAGAGAATATTTAAAGCATAGTTAGCAAATATTTCATAGGATGTTGAGTCTAAGTTTGTACATTTAGCCAGTAGATAAACTAAATACCTAAAACATGAATAAGGTGAGAACATCAATAAAAAATCAATTTCTCAAATTCTTTTAGTCTTACAAAGTCCTTCAAGAAGTATTCAAAATGCTTCTGTTGACTTGCTATATCAAGTGCCACTGCCTTATTGAAAACCTAAATCTGTCATTGAATTACCGTATATGTAGTACTAGACCTTTTTGTTTAATAATGGCAACTTTTAAATAACTAATAAAAAGAGTACTGTTTTGTACTGATGGTTAGAACCTTCCACCAATGGAGATCTGAGATCCTGTTTTTCCATTTAAATCTATATTCAGTGAACAGCAAATGTAAAGCTAAACCATTCCTTTTCCAAGTCTTGTCCCACTCTACTCTGAAGGTTACTTTAACCCTCATCAGTATCTCTGATTGAGACTTTGAGGTGAGATAAGCAGTGGTTTCTTAAATAGAGGAATAGTTTTCTTAGTTCACTGTGGTCATTCTTCAGTTATTTTTCTAAATAGCATTTTGAAATCTTGAATATAGTTTCCTTTATGCGTATATAATTTTCATATTGTGTAAAAAATTAAAATATTCATACTCCCAAGTAAACATATAAGAGTTTGAAGTCTCTATTTTGCATTGCTACAATTGGTACTATTTTAAGAGATGAGATGGAGGTAGAAAAAGAAGCAGGAGTCATAAGTGACAGAAATCAAATTTTCAGAGTCAAATAATCAAATGAGAAAACAAAATAGAGGGATCGATACAGAAATATTACAATTTTTCTGAGGACAATAAAGGTTGAATGGAACTAAACATTTTATCCATTGAATCACTGAGGGAGAAGTATTTCAGATGGAGCCTTTTAAAGTACTCAGAATGTGCCAGATGTCAATAGAGGAAAAGAAGAATAATTTTAATGAAGGTTGAAGAGAGAGATTTCTATAAAGCCATTCTGAAATAATTTTATAATCTAAATGAATATCTTGTCACACAAAGTTGAATGCTATGATATAGTGATTTGATTTTTGAGGTGACTTGGTTATTTCACAGCAATGTTTAATACCATTGATATGATTGAGTTGAGGCTTCTGCTAGATTACAAGAGCGCCAACCTTAGTGCATGCTAGCATCTCTCAAAGCCCTTAGAACATTAGGATATGTAATTAATCAACAGTTTTAATTCACTGATTAATTTTAAATTTGTAAGACTAATCCACAGTAGTGAAATTTTAAAAGGTAAAGTTTATTTGGATGAAGTGAGTCAGTGGGTCATGTTTTTGCAGGGTCTTCATTGGAACTGACTCACTCCTATCACTCCTTTTTGCTTTATAATTACCATGCTATGGGTCAAATGTATCCACCCCTTGCCCTATTATGTTTTGCTTCCCCACAATCCGGGAATTATGGAACCAGCGACCATGGACTGAAATCTCCAAAGCATGATCTGAAATAAATAATTTCAAATTTCCAATGTTTCAGTTATTTGTCACATTCATGAAAGGCTGATAAGCAGTTTTCCTTTTCTCATTAAATTTTAGTGATCATTATTTCACAGTATTGGAAATATCAGCTTCAAGTGAAGAAGGAAATACTTTAAAAGTATGGACTAATCTTTATAGCATATGAATAACCTACAGCAGACTAGGAGTTAGAAATACTTGATACTAAAATAAGCCCAGAGTTATAATAACTGAGATAAAATGAATATTCCAAACTTTACATCTGAACTGGCATCATGATTTAAACTTTGAGAATGGTGTTGGTTATTTTTGGTCAACATGACACAAACTAGTGTCATCTGGGAAGATGGAATCTCAATTGAGGAATTTCCTCCACCAAACTGGCCTATGGGCCTATCTGTGAAGTACATTCATGATTGGTAATTGATGTCGGAGGGTCCATCCTACTGTGGGCAGTGCCATGCCTGGGCAGGTGGGCCTGGGATATATAAGAAAAGTAGTTAAACAAACCAGGGAAATCAAATCAGAAGTAGCATTTCACCATGGTCTCTGCTTCAGTTCCTGATTCCAGGATCCTGCCTTGAGCTTCTGCCCTATCTTCCCTTGATGATGGATCTCAAATCTGTAAGTTGAAATAAATCATTTTTGCTTCAGGTACATTTTGATCAGTTTTTAATATCAACAATAAAAATAATACCAACTTTATCAACTATGTGCCCTTCTGTTTACAAGAGAGTTCATTTCTCTTTATAGTAACAACTCAGTACATGGGTTTTATATCTTTCTGGGTCACCATTTGTTTGTCTCCTCCATTCCCACACCAGAAGAACTGGAAGGGGCAATCTCATTTCACAGGATAAACTGATGGCCCTATATATTTCTATTGTGCATCGGCATTAGGGACATGGCCAAACCAGGTGCCAAAGTGTCTGAGAAATGATTTATATCAATATCACGTGTGCATAAATGAAACTGAATGTTGTATCTGAAATCTTGGCTCCTACTTATTTTTTAGACCTCAAACATGGAATAAGAGCAAACAGAGAGCAGTAGTATTCACCTTTCACATATGTGGATTTCATTTTACTAATCTTTCAAATTTATAAAACACAGCTCACAAATATTTGTGATTAAAATACAGTTACTAATTAATAAAATGTAAACTCTAAATATGACTACAGAAAGCACCACCATAGTGAAGGTGAGAACTTTGCTTTTTTGGTAAGTTTTCTGAATAACCTTAATTTGGATCAAAGCCAGAATTTAATCAATATCATGTCATTTTCATTATTATTGTATATATCAAAACAATTTTAAATGTTCTTAGGAAAGTTCAATAGAGAAGCTATTCCACATTCATATTTAAATATAGAGCACAAAGAGAAAAGAGTAGAATTGCTATGAAGCAAAATGATTTGGCTGGGTTTCCAGATAGAAAATGCTAAGTGTGATTTATCTCACTTAAATGTCATTGCATGCTGGTCCTCTAAGGACAAAATACAGTATATGTTCCTAAAAACAAAACATATTCTTATTGTGTATTTGTGGAATAATTATTAAATAATCTAAATTCATTTTTCCCATTAAATTTCCACTAATTCATTTTTCCCACTAATTTTGGTAGTATTAACTTCACTCTTTTAAAATGAAAACGACTGTTCTAAATTTCCTCACAGTAAGTTAGGGAGTTGTAAATTTAGGCAACAGCAGAAAGATCCAGCATTAATTTGACACTTAAAAAGATTTAAAAAAAGATTTAAGTTTTTCTCTTTTTCATGTATTAATTTTAGGTCATAATTTGACTGTGTTCCATAGCATCATAAGTCTGGATAATACTTGTGGCCTGTTTTTCTTCTAATTATAAACATATGTTTAATATGCTGATAATCGTGGCTAGAGAGATGGTTCAGCAGTTAAGAGCACTGACTGCTCTTGCAGAGGACTCGGGTTCGATTCCCAGCACCCACATGGTGGCTATGAACTGTTCTTAACTCCAGTAGCAGGGGAATCTGAAGCCCTCTTCTGACCTCTGCATCATTGCACGACATGGGTACACTCATACATTCAGGCAATACACTCATATGCATAAAATAATCACAATAAATAAAATATTTTAAAAAAATTATGATATTCTTTCCTTTGACTTCATAGTGTAATCCCCCCTTAAAGCACTGTTCTTAGAGCTAAAGTAAAGCAAGCTGGTTAAAATCTAGGGTAATCATCTGTTAAAATATATTGAAGCTATTATACTCTGGTTACATCTGCTCAATCTGAAGGCAGACTGATGGCTAAATATTCAGTCTTGTAATTTACTATATAAATGAAACACAGTACTTTTTCTGTCTGTGCCTGTTTACTCATCTGAAAAAGATAATAACACCAATGTTGAAGAAGTTTAGAACAATAGCAAACCATAGGAAACATTTAAGAAATAGAGCTTAGTGTTTTCCAGCATAATAAAAGCTCCTTGAAATGAGATAAGCAATGAAGTTAGGTATGAATTCTTTTGTTCTCTGTCCAGTCTGCCTGGAATTTATTAGTTATGGAAATAATTTTGAAGGTATATATTTTTAAGTCTTTCAAGATTTTTTTACTTACCTACTTGTTACTTCAGGTAAATGATGCTCATGTACGTTTCAAAGTAGTTGAAACCACATGACGGTTCTAAACATACAAAAGAATCTTACTGAACTTAAGTGATGCACCTATCACTCTTTAAAGTTTATTTGCCCTCCTATGGTCTCAGTAATCTGACCAATAAAGTAGGATCGATCAAAGTATACACAGTCACATCTTATTTTTAGAATAAAGTAAGATGACACAGGGGAATGATTATCATGGTGCTTAGTAAAAGACAAATATGACTACTGTTACTGTCATTATTATTACTTACCTTTTTGTTTTATTTTATTTATATGTTTATTTTTGGTCTTTGTGAGACAGGGTCTCCCTGTAGCCCCAACTGTCCTAGAACTCACTATGTAGACCAGGCTGGCCTTGAACACACAGAGATCAACCTGCCTCTGCCTCATGAGTCCTGGGAGTAAAGACCTGTGCCAGTACGCCCAGCCCTTACTATCATTTACCATTTGAACGGTCGTTAAAATGGGGGGATATTCTATGCTGTGATTACAGTAATATCCACAAGGCTTAGTTTATCCCCTTCTTGTTTTTTCTTTCATTAACTTTTAAAATGCTTGTTTTCTCAGTAGATATGTTTGAAATCATTTTATATTCCATCTGTTCTTGCTACAAGTGTAATGAATGCCAACTGATGATTCATCCAAGTGATTTAGAGAAACAGTGTTCTTTAAATGTAAAATGAAGCAAAGTGCTTTATCAATGGTAATTTCTCGTGTCTTTCTTCCTTAAAGTGGTTATTATTTAACAGAGATGCCACAGAGTCACCTCTCAGACTTGCAGTCTCCTTCAGGTGTCTTCTTCATTTAAATGACTATATTCATTTTCTTTTTGGCATTCTATACCAGAAGAACACTGCTTCTCTCAGACATGTGTTTCCTGATTCTCTAAGAACAGTTAATAAGAAAGTCTTAATAGCATTTGTACTCTTGCTGTCCTATTACTCGTTATCTCACTTACAAAGAACAAGCAAGTGAGCTTTGATCTTATTATCATTATTCAATTATTCTTTTGGTGGACATAAGTTCCTAGATAAGATTGCTGTCTCTCATTTCATTCTTTCTTTAGCACGATTTGAATACCCAGTAATTTTTATAAAGCCAAGTATTCTTAGTCTCCTTTAGTGCTTTACGAAAGGTAAAATTCTTCCCAAGTATCTACCATCCAGTTCACATACTGGATGATTCTGAGGGTGCTATGAAGTGAGAGGGAGCGGCAAGTAGATTACAGTCTCCAGTCTCCTGGCACTAACACAGTAGCAGATCTTAATTTGGAGGAAATGCATATGTGTACATATGTGCATGCATGTGTGCTTGTTGAATCTTTAAAAGATATGTAGGAGGCTTCCAATGTATAAATTATAAAAGTGGGTGGACATTTGTATGTATCATAAACTGCATCTGTTTTCCTGATATCTGAAGTCCAGGAATGTCCTCTATTTTATTGCCATTACTACATTTATGAAGTATGCTATTAACATGAAAAAGAAATTAGTATTTTATTTTAAATATGTTTTCTTCTCATGTTTTCTACTCAAACAGTACACAAATCACTTTATTAAATCATTAAAAATAAAAAGGTGATATTTTTATCAACTTCTCAGACTTTAGGAATCCAATAATTATATTTCTGAAGATTTACTAACATTCAGAATTTACTATGTGTTCTGAAATAAGACTTCAAAAATAACATCTTTTTCCTTTACTATTGTATTTACTTAGGGACTCAGAATTAATTTTATCATCATATTTTGACCCTAGGTATATCTTCTAGTACTTACTTTTATATGTGCAAATTAATTGATTATCCAGCATATTATTACATTTAATTCAAAGAACTTATACTTCATTCCCTGAAATTTTCAACTGTCAAATAATTTTTCAAAGTTTCTTACAAAAGCTAACATCATGAGATATGATGCAGATTGAGTTGTGGAAAAACGTTTTTCAAATAATTTGATTTTTTTCTTGGAGTTCTTTGGTTTATAGCATATATGGCAACTTTGAAAAATCTGAACACAAAATATTATAGTCCTCTCTTTTATATTTAGACTATTGAATTACTTTCTTTGACATTGAAAATACTAACCAAGTTGAGGTTATTAACAGTTATTAACAGTTATTCTGCTTGTTCAGAATCTTCTTAGGAGTAAGAATCCACAGTTTTCAGCAACTGAATGCTCTGTACATATATTATCCAAATAACCAAATTTCGTTACCAAGGATTAAGTTAGAGTTTGCTTCTGGATTTGAAAGAGTCTTATGGAATCTCTCAAGGGCTGTTTGTGCATGAAATTCTTATTTCCTGAGTGCCAATGTGTCTAAAGTTTCTCCAGGCTGAGTTGGCTCTGTGTTTTTAAATGCAGGCAGAGATATGAACAACATATCTCTTTTGCTTTGATAATCTACCCAAATTTTGGTCATGAATTTGCATGCTACTAGGTTTCGCAGGTCTATTAAGCAAACACAGCCAAGAATGATCCACAGATGTTATTAGATAGAATTGACACAGACATTAGGGTACATTCATTCGATTCCTCAGTTTTCTTCCTTTCAGTTTGTGGACACATGACTTAAACTTCTGCTCCCTTTTCTTCAATGTAGAATATGGATACCAATAAAGCCAATTACACAGTATTCAAAAATAACAAATGTATATACAGAAAAAATAGTACAATGTTTAGTATATGAGACCAATCGGTAAGCACTGGATTGATGAAGTTTCATAGAACCAATACCTTGGTGTCATAACAGATATCCCACCCTGACACTTGTCTTTTTGCAAATCAGGATCAGTTTTCCACATTTCTCTGATCTGCTCTGTGTTGTGCAGCAACAGTAAGCTGCAAAATGATAAACCTATAGAAACCTATAGTTTTTGTCACTTGGCATCCTTCTCATCTAGTTTCCCATAGAATTTAGTCAACAGGAAACACATATAGAAGATGGGAATATAAGCAAATGGCAAGTGGAGTGGATGTACAGTATTTGTCTCTGTCCTATCTCTCTCCCTCCTCTCTATTTTCCCTGCTCTCCCTCCTCTTCCTCCTCTTCCTCCTTCCCCTCTTGCTGTTGCTCCTTCTCTCTTCCTCCCTCTTCCCTACAACCATTCTCTCTCTCTCTCTCTCTCTCTCTCTCTCTCTCTCTCTCTCTCAAAACTCTCTCCCCCCCCCTCTCCTCCACCCACTCTCTCTCTCTCTCTCTCTCTCTCTCTCTCTCTCTCTCTCTCCTTTGCATTAGGTAGATTTCCTATTATATGTTCTGATGGAAGACCCTCTTACAAATTATATTCCTAGAACACTCACACTGTTTCTTCACTGCCTTTCTGGATTATGGATAGAAAAGTTTCTCACTGCCACTGTCATATCCTCCTTGTCTCTCTCCCATGTTACTTTTCTTAACTTTGTCCACTGTTTTGTCCATCTCCTCCTTCATGTAAACATGATGTAAATATTGAATGTAAAATCTTTATTTCTAATGAATTAGATACACAACAAAGCCAATGCATATCATTAAATATTTGTTGAGATGCTCTCCAATTATGGAGTATGGGGCATCTACCCCTCATCTGCCTTCGTGTGGGTAAGATTGTGGAGAACAGGAGAGTCTTAGAATGTCACAGGTTTAAAAAGCATCTTCTGTTTTGTCATGGTGTGTCCCCAAAGAGCCTGGTTCCTCCGAGGGGCGGGGCCTGCTGGGGAGAATTGACTAATTGACTGCAGAGATTTAGTTGCGGAGGGAGGGCCTTTTGATGCCATCTTGGACAGAAGCGGCTTGTGGTGGGGGCTAGTAAAGATGATCCTGTGCCTCATCCATGTGGACACAAGCAGGGCATTTACTGACCTGGGGCAAGACTGCGGGTCCAGGATGCATGGGCGAAAGCTGACGGAGACTGTGGGCAGACGTGGAAGGGATCTGGAAAGGTGGCTGAGCCACACTGAGCAGGGTGCTGGTGTCAGGTGTTCATTTCTTTGTAAGTCACTCCCCTCTCCTTCCCCAAAGAAATAAACTCTGAGAAATTCAGATAGAAATGTTAAGTGGTTTGTTTAATAGTGCCAGAGACAAATGACCCTGAAGAGAGTGAGGGCAGGTCAAACAGAGATCTGGAAGGAGAAAATTTAGTGGGACACATGGGAAGCTGGCATTTTGACTGCTTAGCTACACTGTGGGAAACAGTTTTTATATAGGTTTAGCTGCACACCAAGCCAACCAAAAGTTTAGCAGCATGCCATTCGCCTCACCATTTCTTTGGCCGCTGATTGCACCTGTTCCATTGTGATACTTCTAGGAGCGCAGAGGTCTTTTCCAGGTGAATGCAGATCATTATGCATCTGGGTCTCATCAAGCTTGCCAAGTGAGAGAGGAAAGTGTGTTAAGGAAAGAGCAAAGTCTGAAAGTTCTCTTGGGATATAATTTCAGAATTTACACTAGTTCCTTCTTCCATAGCTAAATAGATCAAAGCAACTCAGCCTAGATTCAAAACAAGGGGAAATAGGTTTCGTTTATGGTTGATATACATTGGTGGGAGTCTGTATGCTTCTCAATGTAGCATACTTTAAATTCCCAAAGTAAGTGAAAAGTTTGCTGCAAAATCTCGAGTATTGTTACTCAAACACATGTAAAGCACCTAGAACAAGGTGATTTAATTTTCTTTTGCAAGTAGCTAAGCTAATGAACCTGCGATTGATCTATTGCTATAATCACAGCACAACAGAGAATAGTATCATCTTTAAGAAAACTTCAGCATAAGTTTGCCAGAATTATAATTATGGTAGCTGTTTCTTGTAATTTTTAGATGTTTAAAGCTTTGCTGCTTTTAAAAACAGCATATGACAGTGTGACAAGAACAAAGTAAGGAAAAATAGTGAATGTGTCAAGAAGATGAAAACTAAGTTTATCTAGAATTTCTACCTTCTTAATGTGACCTATCAGGAATTTAATATCTGGAATCGTGATGTTAATAACAAAATTTAATCAGTGTTACATTAATCAGTACACACACACACACACACACACACACACACACACACATACCTGACAGTAGATTATCTGGAAGAAAATCATATTGAAATGTTGAGTCCATTTGATAATTTGATACATGAATATAATGTGCAACAATCAAATCAATACAGTTAACATTTCCATCAACTTAAACATTTAAAATTGATTAACCTTTAATAATTTTATATATTTATAAGTGATGGCATACTATTTCAATGCAATTATGCTTTATATAATTATCAAAGATTTCCTCCTCATCACTCTTAATTTGGATCTGGGGATTTTTCAGCTCTCTTTTTGTAAAAGGTATTCATAAAACATATAACAGGTTTCAGGTGAACTACAGGAACCCTCTGTGCCATGTGACAGAAATTATTCCTTGTAACTTTGTTTTGAAAGATGTTGTGGAGCCCATTTCTGTGTCGGAATTCCCACTCTCAAAGCAGACAGCTCTTGCCTGTCAATCTGTATTCAGGCTGCCTTTTAAAACATCGACACATTAAGGTGAACATGTGGAATTTACCTTTTTCTATCTGGCATCTTCAAAATGCAGTCTTCTAGTTCCATTTGTGGCATATGGAAATTTATTTCTATACATGAACGTGTATATAAAATTTTGTTTAGCTATTCATTCATCGATTGATATCTAGTTTGATACTGTGTCTTGGTTATGGTGAGTACAACAAGAATAACAAAATATAAATGATCCAATGAAAGTGGAAAGATGCATGAGTAGATACTTCTTCTAAAGGAGGAATTTTGAATGATATACACAATGATAAAAAAACAAGCTCAAAATCACTAGCCATCAGGGAAATGCAAATCAACAGCAACACAGTGAGAGGACATGTCACCCAATTAGAAGGGGTCGTATTAAAAGGTCAAAAAATAACAATGAGGATGAGAGTGTGGAAAGACAGAGTGTGCAGACTTGCACTCCTGTACTCTGGTAGAAGTGTGAATTATAGAAATAATGAACAATATGATAGTGCCTCAGGAAGCAGGCATAAGTGTGTGATCAGCTCCTGAGAGAGCTGCCAGCTGTGTCTAAAATGTATTTATACCAATTATCAAGTATGTTTTTCCCCTTTAAGTTATGTTAGGTATTACTCATATGATTAATGAATTTTGTCTATCTATCTAATATCTACTACCATCTATCTACCTACCTATCATTCACCTATCTATCTACCTATCTCTATCTATCTATCTATCATCTATTATCTATTTATCACTTATCATCTATCTATAATTTATCATCTATCTCTCATTTATCTATCATCATCTATCTACATCTATCTGTCTATTTGTCTATCTCTCTATCTATCACTTATCTATCTATCTATCTATCTACCTACCTATCTAATATCTACTACCATCTATCTACCTTCCTATCATCCATCTATCTGTCTATATGTCTATCATCTATCCTGTATCTATTATCTATCACCAATTTATCATCTATCATCTATTTAGCTATCATCTATCATCTATCTCTCATTTATCATTTACTATCTATCATTTATCTACCATCTATCTGTCTCTCATCTATCTCTATCATCAATCTATCTATCTATCATCTATGATCTATCTATCTATGTCATAAGTATGATCTATCTATCCATCTATCATCTATCTATCTATATATCTATCTATCGATCATCTTTCTATCTATCTATCAATCATCTATCTATCTATCTATCTATATCATGTATAATCTATCTATCTAAAATGTTAGTGGTCTTTCTTCCAGTGAAAAACTTGTACGTGCTCTAAGGTTTTATTTAGAAACACTTCAATATGATTTTGATTGAAAGTTCCCTTTGTCCCTGTCTCACATTCACACTGCATTCCTATGTATTTCAATTAATCTTATTATAAATAATTGCAAAATGAAAATTTCTTCTTTTGCCTATGCATATTGTCATGGAAACTAACGAATTTGGGAACTTGACAGTGTCAGAAGAGAAAATGTTGAACAATACAATTTAAATAATATAGGTAAAATAAATTAAGGGGGAGTATCCAGTTTTCCTTATTGTTTAATGTTTCCTTTGTTATTTATCGTTCACACTATCAAAATGTATTGTTGGGCTTTGTCCCTCTAAAGCATGTTATTCTACGAGATGACACATTTCTAAAAAGCACATTCATCCCTGCATATCACCCTTTAACCATTGTCACTTTTACTTTCAGTAGTTTACAATTTCATTCAATCTTTTGGTTGATTTTTCTCAACTTTGATTCTTTTTTCAATTACAGTTTAATGAATGAGATCTTTTTTTCCTAAATTGGAGAGTGTTAGACTTCTTTTTTTCTTCAGAAAAAATTTCTGTATCTTCTTGAATGTACAATGTCCTTTTGGGATTTCAACATTGCTTTTAGCTTGAGACTTCTTTTATAACTTTGTTTTTCTGGTTTTTCTTTGGATATTTCATAGAAATTTGTAAAAGTAGCTTTTGTACTGGAAGTTAGAAGACTTTACACATCCTCTGACATTCACATCCTTGTTCCCAGTTTCACTACATGTGCAATGATTTCTCAAAAACAGTTCCCTAAAATATGTACACATTTGTTTTTCTTACATTAATTTATTGGTAAGCGTCTATTGATTCTAAAATTGAAAATGAATTTATAGCTTGTAGGGAATTAATAAAAAATCTTTAGGCTCCTGAAAATAGAAATAAATCTTAAAAATTAATTTGTAATATACAATGTAATAGCAAATCCTTTGTATCTATTAACAACATATTTTTAAACATACCTTTTAGTTATTCTGACCACTCTTGCATTTAACAAAGATTTGTATTTAAATATCTCATAACATTGTTTCTAAATTATTTGTTATTCAGTGAGCAAAACTAATGGTTACTGCATTGAAGTTTAATGAGTAAAGGTTGAAAATATTTAATATTATTCCATGATATTAAGTATGAGAATAGATTAATGATGAAAATATTCAGAATATGCTCTTTCATTATAGCTGGAAGGTTAAGGAATTAATTTTACATGCCATGAAATGGAAATAACTTCCCCACTATTTTATTAACCACCACTTAGAGCAGTCTAATCAACTCTCTTATTTAGAGCACGTCTATTATTTAGTGGCATTAGATCAGCATTGCCCTCATATCATTAGGTTACTAAAGTTCAATAAATAACATCCAAGTAAAAAGTATATCATATTACATGATGATTTCTGATAAGACATCATAGTTCATTTAAAAAAAATACTATCAACACTTCTGAAACTGAAACAAATGTAGAAGAGCTAACTATATTTTTTCTAGTTAGGCAGTTAGGTATCACACTGCTGTCAGTAGAAGTAATTGCTGAGGATGTAGCTCAGGGTTGCTAGTTCTATAATACACAAAGCCTTGGGTTCAATTGGTATAATCATGAAAAATAAATAAAATAAAGAAGAACTGATCAGGAATTTGGTTATTATTTATTACATTTATTTATTTACTTAATGTATGATTGATTGATGTGTTTGTTTATGTACGTTTGTGCATGTGTGCCAAGGGATGCAGGTGGAGACCAGAAAACCACCTGCCATAGGAGATTCTTTCCTTACCATATTGGTCCTGAGGACTGAACTCAGGTTGTCGGGCTGAGACATCTTACCATTCCCAGTAAATAGGGAAACTCATTAGCAAATAGTCAACTTCCCAAATTGATCTTTCCCATTAATAGTGATTTGGGATTCAACATTTGATATTTTTCTTTGCCTGTTAAAATTTGAGAATACAAATATGCTCACACGATGTATGGGGACTTCTCCAATTTCAAGACACTGTTGAATATGTTGCAAACAATAATGAGATGTGAATAGATGGGCTTTGGTTTATGCAATGTTATACTACATTTATCCCACCACATACCTATCATTCTAGACTATATTACAATTTTGAAAAATTAAATGTAATTCTCTGGCTAGGGAGATAGACCAGTGGTTAAGTACATACACTGTTCTTTCAGAAGACCTGAGTTTGATTCCCAGTCTCTTACTCCGGTAGCTCACAATTGCCTTTAATCACAGTTCAAGGGGATCTGACACCTTCATCTGGCCTCCTTGCAAACCTGTACTCCTTTGTGCATGCATACACATAGACACACACACACACACACACACACACACACACACACACACACATACAGACTCATAATTAGAAAAGTAAATATTTAAAAATTCATTCGGGTAAAATATGACTTATGATCAGTAACAGACACTAAATTGTATAACTGGTTCATCATATTTTGACTTAATTGATTATACTTCAAAAATAAGGAGGGAAAAAAGGATATTAAAAATTGAGAACACATTATTAGGTGTCAAGAGAAAAAGATCATGACAGGGTTTTGTTTTTGATGTCTATTTTTCTGTTCTAGAATTTCAGTAAAACAATGTTTTCTAATTCCAACAACCTTCATTGTGATTAATAAAGCTAAAGACAAGACCAATGCCCACTTTGATGTTTAATATCCATGGTGGCTAATCTTTGTTATCAACTTGACACATATGAAAAGATGGAACCTCAAGTGAGGAATTTCCTATATCAAACTGGCCTGCAGGTACATCTGTGGGGAGCATTTTCTTGACTGTTACTTTATGTATAAAGGAGGGTGATACTTTTCTTAGAAGGATGCACTACAGCTGTATAAGAAAGATAGCTTAAAGTGAGCCTGCCTGCAGGCCAGTATGCACTGTTCCTTCTTGTGCTTGTGCTTCAAGCTCCTGCCTTGGGTTCCTGACTTAGTTTCTCTCAATGATAGACTATATTCTGTAAGCAAAATAACTGCTTTCCTCCAAAAGTTGCTTTTCATCATAGTTTTTATCATAACAAAGGAAGGAAACTAGAACAATAACCTTTCATGGAACTAATATTGCCCTAAGGATCCAGTTTGATTTCTTTGCTTACAGATTAATTCAAAATTAGTCTTTCATCATTTCAAAGCCTCATATATAAATTCAATATAAGTGATTCTACTTCTGATCTTTGACATTTTCATAATTCATTCTTCAGCACATGCAAATATCAGGCCAATCTTTGCACCCTGTCTTGACAGTGTGAATGCAAACTCATCTTTTTTCTCTCTTTTTGCAGAAGACTCAATTATGGATATGATTTAACTTTGAAGGAAAACTAGACCTATTTCCTCTGCATAACCCAATGGACTATTTTCTGAGGGAAAATACTAATTTACAAGTATCTATATGAATTTCTCCCATCATAGGGTATTGCTCCCTTTAAGAGCAATAATTTACATACCACATTTTCATTTGTATCTTATGGATGTTATTGCCCAAAATATTGTCATATTTATAAGTTTAAGTAATAAAAATATTTGTTAAATTGTTGAATGCTTTATGTAGGCTAAATACATATTCAACGAAGTTTGTTGTTATAACAACACATGATTTATTTTCCTCATAATTTGAGACCTGAAGATCACCTCTTATGTTTGTTCTCTGGTGAGGAAATAATTGCAGGAGGCAAGACAACAGCATGAGGACAAGGAAGAGGGACAGGTCACATGGGAAGACAGAATGACAATCAGAGAAATGGCCTGTTTTGCTCTTTGACATCAACCCCTTCATCATGTGACCTGAACAAATTAAAATGATGAATAACATATTCTCATTTTGACACAATGGGCTTTCACTTATTTTCTGCTTTTATATTTATAGTGAACTTTTATGAATTTCATACATCTTGATTTAAGCCTCCTCCCCTATTTACAGATCCATTGTCTCCCCCAACACAGAATGTTATGCATTCTGACATATATGTTAAGACCGATCAAGTAAAGTTTGTGTCTGGGCATGTCCCTTGGCGTATTTTCATCCACTGTAAACTGGTCAACCTATATAGCAGAGGAGTGCATGACCACAATGAAACAGTGTCTTTCAGACAGCTGATCAGTTGCTCCTATGAACTCACAGCAATACTGACAGCATTATGCATCCTGTGCAAGCTCAAACCAGACAAAATCCCAGTATAGACATGTGAAATCGGTAAGAAATCCCAATATAAGCCAAAGAACGTTTGACAGTTCATGACTGCTTGGAGAGGGAAAGACTGTTGTACACAATTGGACTCTTGGTCGACCCAAAGAAATTTGGGGACACAAATCAGTCTCTCTCTCTCTCTCTCTCTCTCTCTCTCTCTCTCTCTCTCTCTTCTCTCTGTCTCTCAACAGGGTCTCACTGGCCTGGAACTCACTTTGTAGACAGGTTGACCTTGTACTCTGTCTCTGCCTCCTGAGTGCTGGAAGCAAAGGTATGTGCCACCATGCACATATATATGAGAGCTCATTATATTGGGCTGAAGGTGATATTAGTCCAATGAATAACAAAGGTAAGCACCACTGAATACTACTTTACATTCACTTGTGTCAATGTATGTTAAATCATTTTCTTCTTCTTAGCCTAATCCTCATTCCCTTAAACAATGTATAAAGTCTTATAAATAATATCGTGGGCTGGGAATGTAGCTCAGTGAAAAATAACTTGACTAGCATGTTCAAACCCCTGAATTCTATCTCTAGAATAGGAAAACAAAACAAAGTCAAAAAAATAAAATGACAGAATAACACTAACAATTAAAAAAAAAAAAACTACCACAGAAACATGAATGCTATGTGTTCTCTCTTGTTTGGAAACCTTAGGTCTAATGTTTAGATTGAGTATATAAAACATGAAGTAACTGTACAGTAAACTAAAAGGGGACCACAGCAGGAGGGAGAAGGAGATCTAGAAAGAGGGATGGTAGGACATGGGCGGGCACTAAAAGGAGGAAAGTAGAAAAATCAGTAATGGGATTAAACTGGGAAGAATGGTAATATAAAGGGGGAGAGAAAAATAAGAGGTAAATAACAATATTAGGATCTGAAAACACCAAAGGGATAACAATATTTTATAAGCTCAAATATATATATATACATATATACACAACACACTGGCTAAGAATGCTTTCCCCCACAGTCACAGATTATCTATCAAAAACCTAGTACCACCCACAGGAAACCTTGGTTCCTGCTGTTTGCCAGAGGAGTGCAGAAACTTCCAAAACAACATAGCTCCAGGGTGTGGTGGCACATATCTTTAATCTTTGAACTTTGGAAGCAGAGGCAGGTAGGTTCCTGTGAATTCCAGCCAGCCAGAGATAGATAATAAGACTCTGTCTCAAGAAAACAAAAACAAAATAAAAATAAACTGATATAAATCATTGCCATTGCCCTTGGTTGCATCCCAGAACTTACTGTTAAGATCATATTGCTGAGCATACCATACATTTTCTCACAGTAGAAAACAAAGAAACAAAGGACAATAATAAAAAAAATTAAAACAAACAAACAAACAAAAAACCTTAAAACTGGTCAAGAGGGCAAGGGACTCTCTGGACTGGAAGAAGACTCAACTTTCCAGTTTTTCTGGATCAGCAGGTCACAGGACCAACCCTAGTAAGATAATTTCACCTTAAGTCATGCTGAAGAAATAATCAGGATATTTAGTATGGATGGTTAAATTTTCTTCGTGGAATTACAGCAAATTAAAGCTCTTTGTATGGACTAGGTCAAAACCTATGCTTCTCTATAAGTCTTAGCTACTTTTCTGAATTCTTCAGAAGTGTAACCTCTCTTTATTGTCTTCATATCTCTGTTCTAATAGTGCTTTTACTAAGATTTTGGACTGCCCCAACATTTTGGGTTACTTTCCCCAAAGCACCCTTCTCCTCCCCGCTATGTGGCTTTAGTCCACCATGTGTCTAACTTCAATAAATAGAATGGCTTTTCTCCTCCTCCTCCAGTCCATTCTCCTCCTCAAGGCAGCTGCTGAGATTTATGGCCTGTCTGTGCTAAGGATTCTTCTATAAATTCTAATAAAATTGTCTTAAAGCCTCCAATTAAGTCCATTCTTAAATCCTTTTATTAATGAGACTACAATCCCATTTGGGGTTCTGTTTCTCCCCTGTATCAATTTCAGACACAAAACTTAAAGCATGGTGCTGGAACTGATCTGGTAGATACCTGCCTGAGGCCGAGTTCTCATAGGATAGAAAGGTGCTATGAAAGCTCCCAAAAGAGAAAAGCAAACAATATTCTTACCCAGCTGCAGAGCCTAAGAACCACAACACTGAATAACTGACCAAGATATCCCAAGTCATACAGTAGTGGCACTTTTATCTCAGGGTATTCAACAGCTAAGAAACTAAAATGAAGCCTATCTCAGTGGAAGACAACATATGCCTGGTACTATAAACCAAAGCAAATTCCTGTGGATAGAAAGGTCATAGACCTTAGAGGAGAATCTATCATTGTCATTTCCCTGAACCAACATAATCTACAACTGTATTCTAAATACTTCTCCTTATACCCACAAATAATATGATTCTCACAGCTCATCAAAGAAGGTTTTATAACACATGGAGACCATTCTGCAGACTCACAACTTGTCAAAATTCAGGGAATAATTGGACATATGGTACCCAGTCTCAGTTGATAAATCTCAAGTACAGCCACTCACATAAAGTCAGGGAATGTCACAGAAATGGGGCAGAAAGATTATAAGAGCCAGAGAATCAGGACACCCACTGTGCGATAATGTCTTCTGAAAATGAAAGAGAAACTGAACCAATAAAGTCTTCATCCCTTGGTTCCTTACAAAAGGCTATACCAGTTTGAATGCCAGAGTAGATGAGGGAAATTTCACAAGGACCCACATGTAGATGAAGAGTGATTGACAATGGAATTTGGTACTGGTAAATTCAGTTTTCTACAGTAAGGAGCTCCCTGGTAGGTTGTTCAGCCCCAAGTAGTCAGTCCTAAACACATGTACATAAGAACAATAATAAATAGAATCTGTGTGTATATGTGTATGAAACAGCAATTACCTAAGAGGATGTTATGAATTTGACACCAGGTAAATATGAGGAGTTGGAATGAGGAAAGCAAAGGATGGAAATTATGTAAATATAGCACTCGTGTATGAAATTCTTAAAATATAGTAAAATATTTTAATTAAAAGTAAAATAATTGTAAAGACTGGAAATCCAAAATACTAGAACACTTCACTACAATTTGAGTTCTATGGTCACCTATAGAATAAGACTGTCTCCACTTAAACCATGCTTGAGATATCCAAATAAAGGCACCAAACACGCACTTAAGCAGTGTGAAAAATTATTTATTTATTTATTTATTTATTTATTTATTTATTTATTTATTCACATAATTGAGATCTGATGGTGAACAGCCTGCATCTCCAAAGCAAGCCCATAACTGGCAGAATGAACAAGGCAGAGGGACTTTGTGTCTTTTATCATCATTGAAGACAAACCAAGTGAGGTATTTCCCCTATGATTTATATGGTTCAATTATTTTTTGCCTGAATCAAAAAAGACAATTTTCAGACTCCCTGGCCAGTGTACCTAAAACTAGAGCCAGAAGGTAAAGTGTAAAAAGATGGCCCAAGTCAACCAGGTCTCAACTTCTCTGTGATCTGTGAAAGCAGGTATGCTAGGATTCCTGGGACTCTCCTGTGGTCTTTCCCAGCCTCACCTTAGTGCACTGCCTTTCCCACATCTCCTTGAGCCCACCATCTCTACTCTGTTAGACTCTTGTGGACAGTCATGCCCAGGAGGTTTCCCAGACCTGCCTTAGCAAGTTTCCTTTCCCCTACCTCTCTAGGCTCCAACATCACCATTTTAGTTCTGCCAGGACACTTGTGTGTTACTGGGTGTTTTTCCTGACATACCTTGCATTCACACCTGCTCAGCTTGCTAGGATCCTTGCACCTCAAGACCTGTGAGCTCTACAACCCTCAACTATCAGCCAACCTGTTCATCTAGGAACCAGCCCACCCCACCTGCTTTTCCAGAACTCTGATGAATCAAAACTGGAACTTCATCTAAAAAGTTGCACCTAACCTGAGCTTAACTGAGACCACTTTTTATTACCCATTATTACATCAACATAAAACAGCTCCAAAACTGAATATCAAATAATACTTGACCAGATCATAACATAGCAACTTGGGGAAATGGCAAATAAAGACACAAATAGCCACTCAACAAACATGACATTACCTACTAATACAAAGAATCAGCAGTAATGACAAAAGTCCAGATGCTAACGTCATAGAAAAAACACAAACAGGGGCTAGAGAGATGACTCAGCATTTGAGAGTACTGATTGCTCTCGCAGAGGACTTGGATTCAGTTCTCAGCGCTCACATGGTGGCCAACAACTGTCCATGACTCCATTTCCAGAGGATCTGCTACTGAATTCTGCGGGTCTTGCACAACATGGGCGCACTTACATACATGCAGGAAATACACTCATACACATAATATAGAAATAAAGTACTTCACACAAAAATGTTGATAACCTACATAATATGTCAACTACAGAAATTAGCACCACCATCATGATATACCTTTAGATGGCAATCTAGTGTGAAAGACAATGGTTTCAAAATAGCAAATATAAATATATTCATTTCATAGAGGATATGAATAAAAACTAAATGAAGACTTTGTAATCACACACACACACACACACACACACACACACACACAAACAGTTGAATGAAATAACTGAAACAACTCAAAACATTAAATTAGGATTCAATGAAGAGATAGACTCTCTACTGAAAAGCAAAATGAAATAAAACCAAAAGCCCAAAATGCAGGAACTCTAACAATAAAGATGCATAAAAGAAGTGGAAGAAATGGAACAGAGAATATTGAATATTAAAGATAAGCTTGGGGAAATGGATTGCTTAATCAAAGAAAATGTAAAATCTAAAATAATTCAGGAATAGAATATACAAGACCTCTGTGACTCTGTAAAAAGCCCAAGTATGAATCATAGGCATAGAAGAAGGTAAAAGAAAACAAAAAACAAACAAACAAAAAAACCCAGCAGGTCAAAGGCACAGAAAATGTTTTAATAGAATCGTAGAAGAAAATTTCTCAAGTCTACGGAAAAATAAACGTACAAGAGGCTTGCAGAATGCCAAGTAGACTTCAACAGAAAATAAGTTCCTCACATTATATAACACTAAAAACACTAAATGTACATAATAACAACAAAAATAAAATTAATGAAAGATGTGAGAGACCCCATTGCTAAAGAAACCACATATATAAACTGTAAAAAATAAAATAAAATAAAAATGATAAGAAAAAATCAAATTGGTGCTAATTTCAAACCCTCATCCCTATTGTGTAGCTGTCATGGTGCTTGTAAGGTGCACTTCATAAAGCCACCTGAAGGGAAAATCTGACATGAGCCTTACTTACCCAATTGTGAATCCTGTGAACTTAAACAACTGTCATGAAAGATATGCCCAGTACCACAATAGACAAATATTATAGGAGTATCCAACACATTCTATTTGGTTTTAATATCATCTTTATAGGAAGAATTCCATACCTGACATTTAGATCATGCCTGGGAGCCTGTGGCTAGACAACCCACAGGCCATGGTAGAAAGTATAATACAACTATTCTGCTAAATAGATAAAATAGTATACTGATATCTACTGACCTATTTTAAACATATTTTCATACTTTTAATGCACCTCCCCGCTCTCAGCAGATTAAATTCTTCATAAAACAGATAGTTATTAATGCTGAGAATCACAGCTGACCAACATCTAGAGAATAAGAGACCATAGACAGCTTATCCCTCAATGGGACACCCAAGACTCAGGAATCATTGTTAAAGATGTGGCAGAAGGATTATTAGAGCCAGTGGAGGTTGATCAGCACGAGGAAACAGAGTTTCTCAAACAGCTGAAAAGTTAAACTCATATGAATAGCGTGCTGACAGCACATAAGCGCAAGTCTGACAAAATTCCAGCACAGGCATGATGAAGGTGTATCAATTCTCAGTCCTACTGAGAAATTACTGGCAGCAACTTACTGCTGGGATTTGGAGGTTCAGTCACTACTAAGGATGAGACTTTTTGTGGGTTGACCAGAATGCAGTGGAGGAACCCATATGTAATGGCATTTGGGAACACAAAGATGACTCCATAGACCTTAAAAAATATCTGTCTAATATTTATAATGTTTGAGTGCAGAAATTTTGTTTAAAAAAAAGACTGGTGTTGATAGGGAAGGGTATCTAAATATGATCAAAATACATATAGGAGGTATATGAAAAAAATTATATGGAATTCAAAAAAAGCTACTAGAGAAGAATATAGAAAATGAAGCAAAACTCTTTGTTACAGCCCGATAATATAAATTTAATATTGAAATTGACATATAATTAAACTAAAAATGGCTAATTATCTTATTTCCATATTTTATTTAAAGATGCTTCAGGAATATTTTCACAAAATATAGAATTCATTGTTCAATTATTATAAAATATCTGAGTATTAAATATGTGAAGTCAAAATGGTTTACCTTTTGTTAAGCTTCATATACTTCATAAGGAATGTTCTCTTTACATAAATAAAATTATATTTTAGTTATTTGCGTATATGTCTCTTGTTTTCAACTGAATTCTATAGTCTTAAGAAAGGTATTCTTTGTGCATTGTGGTGCACCTTTATTTTTCATATCACTGTTTAATTCTCACAATACAGATTTATAATATTTTCTTTTCATATTCAGATTTCATGCCCTATCCTCACCTTCAATTTAAAACATGCTTCAGACTTCATGTACTCTATTATCTTTTTCTTACAATTTTTTCACTTATGTTTATTTTATATGTATTACTATTCCTGTTAGGTCTCTGTGTAAGTACACTCATGTGTGCAATGCACTCATAGAACAGAAGAGGGCAACAGATTCTCTGTAATGAAAGTTAAATGCTTGGTACTCACCTTTTTGTGGGTTCTGGGAACCAAACTCTGGTCCTCTGCCAGAACAGTCAAATACACTTAACCCATGAACCATCTCTCCAGCCCTTAGTATTACTTTTTTTACGGTCAATCGAGTTTAATTTTTTTTTTCTTACTGAGCTTTTGTTCATTTCATACAACATTTCATAATCAAACTTAGACCCCTTCTCCCATTGACTCCCCCCTTCCCCACTAGATGTCATGTATTCTGCCATGAATTTTAAGTCCTTTCCAGTCAAGCATTTGTACCTAGATGTTCCTCAGTACGAATTCATCCACTGAGATTGTAAATAAGGCATACTCTCCCTTGCCTAGTAGTAATCAGTCTCCCAATTATTCTAAAATTAGGGCCAGCCTGCTACCCACTTCTCTTGTTCCTCTCTGGGCCCTTGTCTGATTGAGTTGGCATGAATCCTGTGCTCAATGCCGCCGTTGCCACAAATTCACATATGCAAGCTTTCAGTGGCCTGAAAACCTCTGCTTCTCTGTGTTCACAAGCCAGCCCTGGCTCTTGAAATCTTTCTGCCGCCCCCCCTTCCAGAATAACCCCTGAACCATAGATGATGGGGGAGGTTCAACATAGGTGTCCTATCCAAGGACACACACTCAGCAGTCTCTTATTCTGTAAATATTGGACAGTTGTGGCCTTCTGTGTGTGTCACACTCTGTGGTACAAGGAAGCTTCACTGGTAAGAGTTGAGGGATGCATTAATTTTCTCTCTACCCCGTGGTCCCCTATGTTCCACTAGCCTTAGGGATAGAGGTTCACCTATAGATGTGTCACCTAGGACTGGACATCTCTCATATATTCTCTGTATCTGGCCAGATGTAGAATTCTGCAGTAGCCTCCATCTGTTGTAAAAAGAAGCTTTGATGAGTGGTATGTGGTATGGCTGTCTGTAAATATAAGGATCTATGTTTAGCATATAGGTACAAAATGTCATCTGTGTAGAGATAAGACATAGATAGTGTTTCCTCTAGGATCTGTGCTCTCCAGCCATGTGTCTTTGACTGAGTTTACAGTGCCACCCATGAGTTCAGACCCATTGAAAGTGCTTTTTTTAAGTTCAATTAAATAGATGTTGATTACCACCCCCTTTAACAGTGCCACTACTCTACCAATAGAGGTATTTTGCTGTGCCAATTGTTATGATTATTAGGCCTAGAGCTGGGTTGGACCATTAATTGATTTTTCTCCCTTAGCAGTTCGCATATTATCAGTTAGCATTTTGAGAGCTAAACATCAGTTAGAAGGCATCCAGGTCAGTTCCTCGTCCATTGCTCCAGGTCCTGCATCCGAAGCATACCCTGTTGTCAGAAGTAGGGTCTTAATTTCGAGTTTTGGGAGATAACCAAGAGCTCTGGCAATAGCCCGTGTTATTTTGACTCTCTTGGACCACTCTCACCAACATCTCAAAGTGAGATCTCTTCTGTTTGGTACTGTATTTCTTGCAAAACAACTCCCAGATATACATATGGACAAAAGTTTAGACATTGCATGTGCATTTTTCAAGGGGGCTTGGGAACATGATATTTCCCCCTGGATTCTCTAGCCCACCCCCAAGATTCTTTCATCTCTATTCCAAGGCCCCAATAAGGCCTTCCTCCCATCATCACCCCTCTCCTGAGTTCCCGACCCTCCACACCATGGCCTCCTGTGTGTACCTACTTCCTCCCCTCCCAACTGAACAAGTCCACATTCCCCACCTTCCTGATGGTAACACCTATTCCCTACTATCCCCTTCTTTTGTATTTTTTTTCTTTTCCTTTAACTTAGTCTATCCTTCTTATTTTCTTGGATCCTGGTATTGCATCAGGGTATATACTCATATATAAGGGATTGGTGCTACAATTTGCAAATGAGGGAGAACGTATGCCACTTGCTTTTCTGCATTTGTGTTACTTCATTTAGTATAACACTCAGTAGTTCCAACCATTTACCTGCAAATCTTTTCTTCCTGTTGAGTAGACCTCCATTGTACAAATTCACCACATTTTCACTATACATTCATCAGTTGAGGAACATTTAGGTTGTTTCTATTTTTAGCTGTTGTGAAGAAAGCACCAACAAACATGGATGTACAGATATGTCTGCAGTAGGATAACTCCTTTGAGTGTATGCCAAAGAGTGCTATAAATGATTCATATGGTAGGTTAATTTTTAGGGTTTTTTTTTTTTTTTTTTTTTGGACAGTACTCCACACTGCTTTCCATAGTGATTTCATGAATTTGTATTCCTACTAGCAGTGAATTAGCATTCCTTCTCCACATGTCCTCCAGCATTTAGTATCTTTTGTTCTCTTGATCATAGCCAGTCTGACTCGGGTAAGATGGAATTTTAAAGTGGTTTTTAATCTGCATTTCTCTAATTACTAAGGATGCTGAGCACTTTTTTAAGGTGCTTCTTAGCCATTTTTTATTTTTTCAATGGGGAACTCTCTGTTCAGATCCATAGCCTGTCCTTTTATTGGGTCATTTACTTTCTTTTTTCTTTGTTTTCTTGAGTTCTTTGTATATTCTGGATATTAACCCTCTGTGGAATGTGTACCTGGTAAAAATTTTCTCCCACTCAGTGTTTTTTCCTCTTCCGTTTTTTGGTTCTTTCTTTTACTGAACAGAACCTTTGCAGCTGAATGTTGTCCAGCTCATTGACTGTTGACAACCAAATTAAACTTGTGTAACAAAAATGACTATGGTTTTAGGTTCACCCCTGGATCTTCGTCAACATACCAGATGTCACACCCTTAAAGTAAACTAAATCTTAGCCTCTTAGCAGTTATCAATTGCTAATAGTTTCTCAGGTAGTACTGAAGTATCTACCCAACTTTCCTATCCATTCTAGAATGTTTTTCCTGTTTGTGATTATAGAGCTCTTGTGAATGTTTTCAAAAGCTCTGTAGGTTTAAACATGCAACTTCCCTATTTTACTCAAAATATGTGGTTACCTCATATTTATCCACCGCCTCTGGATCTTACAATATTTCTACTCTGAATTCAGCAATGATCTCAGAGATTTGGGAGCAGAGGGTATGATAAAAGTGCCCTATTTAGTGGCGAACATTCCACAGTATATTATTCCATGCCTGATGTAATTAACAGGTATACCAATAAGTCTTCAGGAGTAATTAGGTATAATACCCTACCTATTTAGCAGGATAATAGTAGTATGTTCTCCCCTATTGCTTATGGCAAGTCTAGCCATAAGAAAAATATAAGCACCATCTTGTGAAGTAGGTCTTAAATGCCATCAGAAAGTAGTTGGTTATTCTCATAATACTTTTGCCACTGTTGCTGCAGTGGGTCTATTTTACCAGAACAGTCATTACAGTATCTTATAGTATTCACAGCTGGGAAAGTTGATGATTGCTTTTCTCTTCCAGCACTATGATAGCCAGCCAGTATAAATGAAGATTTGAGGTCAGTACTAGCTTGATTTTTCCAATTTGTAAATGTATCTGTGGTGGTTTGAATGAGAATGTCACCCATAGACTCCGAGTACATTCTTGTTTTGTACCAAGTTGGTGGAGCCATTTTGGGAGGATTTAGAAGGTGCACCCTTCAGGATATTGGGCACAGGAGTTCTTAATCTTTGACAGATTTCCAGTCCCTTTCTGATTCCTATGCCTGCTTTCAGATATAATCACTTGGCTTTCTGTTCTAGCCATCTCCTGCTGCCATGCCTCCCCTGACATTATGGTGTCTAAATCCTTTGGACTCATAAACCAAATTAACTTTTTCTTCTTTCTATAAGTTAGCTTAGCAACTTTTCTGTTGCTGTGATACAGTAGCTATTAGTAGATAGTAACAGGAGAGTGGGATGTGGCTATGAAGAACTTGACTGTGAGTTTTGAGAAATGTGGAAGACTTTGGAAGTTTGAATTAGAAAAGTTGAATACTGTAAACAGAGCTTAAGGGGTCATTCTAGTTGGACCCTGGAAGAAAGCAGTTCTTAGAAAAATGTCATTTCCAGAGGGAAACTTAGGATGCAGTTAGTTATTTTATTTATTTATTTATTTATTTATTTATTTATTTATTTATTTATTTATTTATTGGTTAAATGGTCTGAGTGGAGTTTGGCCACAGTCTAAGCACTTGCTTGAGGGTAAGTTGAAAAATAATGAACTAATTTATTTTGCAGAGGAATATTCAAGAGAGCCTTTCCTAGGTCAGTGGTGTCTTTATTAATGGTGAATAATAGGAGACCTACACTGAAAAAGAGCAGGTGAGCAGAATGGGATGCAGAATGTATACTTCCGATTGTAAAAGAGAACTAGGAAGGTTCAGATTTGAGCTAAGGCAAGTGCTGAGAGACTGTCTTTGATAAGGAGATTAGAGCCATTAAGGAGAGAACTAGAGATTTGTACTTAAACAATGGAAAGTGTGCCTTCAGGGCAAGATAAAGCCACACTCAGATAAGTTTTCAATTTGTGAATGGAAATTTCTGGAGAAACTTTTCTGCTCCTATAAAAAACACAGCATAGAAAAGTTGCTATTGTCAATGAAATAGGTCAGAGTTCATTCCAGGCTGGCAGCTGAACTTGGGTTGCCATTCACATGGTGCTTGCTTTACAGGTATGAAACATGGAAGAGTGAAGGGGTTCTTCCTCTGAAGTTTCAGAGAAACACTGAGGCCAGATATCATTCATCAGGGGTACCCCTGCATAAAGAAGGCCCTGACAGGACAAAAGGCCCTGACAAGCAATTTCATGAAGTTGTGAAATTGAAACCTGATTGGCATTGGAGACCACAAGGTGCTAAAGCCATGAGACATATGTCAAGGAGCTCTGCATGCATGGCATGGTACCAGTCCAAGAGAGAGATTTATGTTGCATGCATCAACTGGAGAGGCTGAGTCACTCAAGCACTTTGAAAATAGTCCCAGAAGTCAGACATGGATTTGTGTTTTGCCCTGTTGAGTTTTCAGTCTTATTTTGGTCTGGTATTTCGTCACTATGATTCCCATTCCTCCCTCTTGGAATGGGAATACATATTCAGTTCTGTTGCCTGTTGGAAGTATGTAATTTTTCTTTCAATATTATAGGATCTGAGAGGATAGAATCTGTAGCCCCAAAATTACTCATTCCTCCGAAAAGTGTAAGCCAGCCAGGGGGCAAATCGAGGAACACCATGGGAAGAGGGGTGGGGCTGCACGGAAGACGGAGAGTGAGCAGCATGCAGCACCATAGTCCAGTGTCCCGCAGGGTACGGACATGTCATGGGACACTTAAACCCATAAGGTGAGACCGTGTGCCCACAGAGTGCAGTGAAAGCTGATAGAGACTATGGGCAGGCTTGAATGGCACATGGGTTATGGGAAGCTGTTTTGTGTAACTCACCTCCAAATGTCTTAAAAGGATACAAAAGCCAAACTAAAAATGTCTTGTTAGTCTGTGAGCCCTGTGAGCCCCCAAAAAGGGAAAATGAAGAAAACTTAATGCAAAAGAATCCAAGTAGTCCAACAATGCCTGTGCCACACTGGAGATGCTGAGAATCTGGTACTTGCTCAGTTCATGAGACTGGATGCCTCACTAGTGCCAGTCTAGTCCTGAAGGACTGAAGGATTCCAGTCTAAGTTGGATTCTGAAGAAGATGGTTCTATTATCAGTGAAAAAATGAAATAATGCCAAATCACCAATATGAACTAACCAGTTAGAGAGAAAGCAAACACAAAAATGAAAGCTCCCTCTGCCATGACCTTTTATATGATCTTTCATCAGAATGTAAAGCCAATATTTAGGGTGGACCTTCAAGTTTCATATAATCTGATCAAGAAATTCTCTCATTTCAGTTAATTCCAGATCTAGTCCAATTGACAATCAAGATTACCCAACACAGTATCATGAATTCATTTTCCATTCACCAGTTGATGGACATCTAGGTTTGGTTCTTTTACTGGCCATTTTGAATAAAGCATCAATGGTTGCACGAAGAAGCATCGCAAGAATAGGATATAAGAGTCCTTTGAGTATATGCCCAAAAGTGGTATGGTTGGATCAAATGTAGATCTACTAATAGCTCTGAGAAACTTCAAAATAATTTGTCACCACTTGATTTTTGAATCTTAGTCATTTTGAGAAATATAAGCCAAAACTGATAAATATTTTTAATTTGTGTTACTATGATGACTAACTGTATTTGAGTTTTATTCTTTTGTGATTTTCATACAACATAGTTTTATGGAACTTAGATTATTTCCCTTATCTATACTTCCTCCCAACTGAGTTATTGTACCCTCTTATGTCTATAATATGACCTATAGAATCTGATTTGTGTCCCTAAATGTCCATAAGTGTGAGTCTGTCCAATGGAGCTGACCAAGAGACCCATTCCTGTAAAATACTATTAAGTATTTCTGAGTCGTTGTATTTCATCTTTTGAGAAATCTCTGTTTAGTTATTTATTTTAATTTTTAATTTGGCTTTTGATTACTGATATTCAGTCTTTTAAGTCCTGTGTCACAAGTAAAATTGGTAAATATTTTTTCCCCATTCTGTTCGCTGTTCCTTTACTTGAATCCTGCTCTCCTTTCGTGGTAGTTTCATGAGCTCTAATTTGTTAGTTGTTAGTCTTAATGACTGTGGTATCAGTGTCCATTTCTGGATGTCTGTTTATATGCCTATAAATTCTAATGTATTTCCTACTTTATCCTCCATCAGATTTAGGGCATCATGTTGTATGTTGGTTTCCTTGATCCATTTGGATTTGACATTTGTTCTGGGAGATAAGGATCTTTGTAATTCTTTTAAAACATTTTATTTATTATTTTTACTTTATTTTGTTTGTATGAATATATTGCCTTCATGTATGTAAGTGCATCAGTGTCATACAATGCCCACAAAGGTAAGAAGAGGGTGTTGGATCCCCCAGAACTGTAGCTACAGAAGGTAGTTTGCCATCACATCACATCAGTGCTGGTAATTGAACCCAGGTCCTCTGCAAGAGTGATCAGTACTGTTAACTGCTAAATCATCTCTCCAGCCTGTATTTTACTTATTTTACATGAAGCTCTCCAGTTTGGTCAGCACCCTTTGTCAAATATGTTGTCTTTTCTCCAATGTGTATTTTTTTTAAGTTTTTTTTTTTTACTTCTTTTTTATTTTATGTACATGAGTTTATGTGTGCCTATGTGTAAGTGCACCTATGTAGTTCAGTGCCTGTGGAGGACAGAAGAGGGTGTCGGATCCCCTGGAACTGGAGTTACAGATGGTTGTTAGCCAGCATGAAGGTGCTGGGATTCGAACCTGAGCCTTCTTGTAAGAACAGCTCTTAACCACTGAGCCATCTCTCCAGCTCCTCCAATGTGTATTCTTGACTCCTTTGTGAAACATCAGATAGCGCTAACTCTGTGAACTTAAAACTGGACCTTCAATTTCTTGTCTGTTTTTATCCTAGCACCATGCTCTTTCTATCACAATAGATCTGTAGTAAAATTTTGAATAATCAATGGGAATGCACTGATCTCTTCTTTCTTTTATTCCCCAGGATTTTATTTACTTATGTTTAATCTGTGTGATTTTGTGTTTCCATATTACATTACAGAATTTTTTTCAAAAATAATTCATGAAAAAATTGTGTTGGAATTTTAATGGAGATTGCATTCAGTCTGTGAATTGTTTTTGGCTGGGATGGCCATTTGACCATGAACCCTATTGTTATATGAGCAGGGAGGGCTTTCCATCTTCTTGAATATGGTCAAATTCTTTAATTTTTTCAAGATGGTATTATCCAATTCTTTACCTTCCTTGGTTACATGTATTTCATAACTTTTCATGCTATTATAAATACCATAGTTTCCCTGGTTTTATTCTTAGTTCTTATTATTGGTATATAGAAAAGCTATTGATTTTTGTGTACTTCAATTTACTATTTGTTACTTTACTGAATGTGTTTATCAGTTGTAGGAGGTTCCCAAGGAGTCTTTAGCATCTCATATGTATGGAATCATACCATCTTCAAATAAAGATTCTTCCTTACCAATTCTTAAACCCTTTATTGCCTTGACTTGTCTTAGTGCTCTAGCTAAGACATTGAACAGCAAAGGAAAGAGTAAACATTCTTGACTCATTCCTGATTTTAGTGGAGATTTTTTTAACTTTATCTGATTAGGACAATGTTGACTGTGTGCTTGCTGTATATTGTTTTTTTTTTTTTAATTTTGAGATATGTCATATGAATTCCTAGATAGCAAAGTACATTTATCATGAAGGATGTTGGATTGTCTCAAAGGACTTTTCTCCATCTAATGTGATTATAATGTGATTTATGTCCTTGAGGCTGTTTATCTGGTGAATTCCATTTATTGAATTATACATGGTCAACCATCCCTGCTACTCTGGGATGAAGCCCCCTTTATCCTGGTCATTAATCTTTGCGATAGACTCTTGCATTCAATTTAAAATTACTTAAAATATGTTATTGATGCTTTGGGAATTCCATAGAATATATTTTTATCCTATGCAAAGCTCTTCCCCTATCACCAAACTTACTTCCTCTCTGACTTCATATCCTATATTAATATTAACTTTTAAGTACCATGAAGTATAATTTATGTCACAAAATACTCTTCTTGTCTGTAGTTCATCTCCTGGAACCTGGTCCACTTAGCTAGCATTGAAACCTTAAAATAAATTGATTCTCCCTCTCCCAGCAGCTATCAACTCTCAATAGTTATTCATCTATGGTTAAGAGTTCTTGTCCATCCTAGCCCTGTAGTCTTGGATTTTGTCTTGCTTGAGATTATTTATATTTAAGGTGATGTAAGGGTTGAATAGGGATATGAGTAGCTAGTTAACACTAAAGGCATTTTGAAAAAGTCATATGGAAACCCATATTATAGAACCTTCTTAGAATATATACATATACTATCTAAAAGTGTTTAAATGAAGTTACCCTCTAATGGGGTGGGGGAATGGCCCCACCAATACCACAGGCTAGTGAATTAAAAGCACGATACAAGGAATGGGTTCATTTTTTTGAAGTTGTTGAAAAGCGGAGGACCACAGACCCTCAAACAATCCTGTCTATTGCCTTTGCTCTTGATTACTGGTCAGAAGTGAAGGTAAGATCTTTTTGCTAAAGACACTCCATGTGTGAGTCACAGAAAATACAAGGAAAAATGTAGCTGTTTTTAATGCCAAAGCTTAATCTCTACTGGCTAGTTTTCACAGTGCTGAGGTATTCTGCATGCTTTGGAAAAGAAAATTGTTGTAAGTATTTTACTGAGAGTTTGTGTATCTGTGTTCATCAAAGAGATTGGCCTATGATTTTCTTTTGTGTTAAATCTTTGCCTGATTTTGGTGTCAGATTGCTTAATAAAATAATTTTAAAGCATTTCTTCCTTTACTATATTACAGAATAATTTAGGAGTATGGGTATTAAAAACA